>NC_029785.2:24392895-24402260 GCF_000816755.2 Arachis ipaensis
AAGTCTTATGAAATAAAAATCTTTTAACATAAATTTAATCAATCTATTGACAGATTTCAAGCTCGAAATCTTTGGTTGAGAGATCATATGGTATCTATTAACTTGGTTAAAATTATAATTTATTTACTATATAATCACTAATCATTCAAAAACAACTTAAGGTCTTTCATTTAATTTATGATGGAAAATCTTTTGAAATGCTTTTGTGGTTCCAAATCTAAATGGGATGCCTTGACAATCGTCTAGACAGAGAATAAATTGGTCAGCAAAATCATGGTGGGTTCTTAGGATCATGCTTTAATGCAAAATGGTTAATTTTAATTATTAGCAATAAATGAACAAGAATAATATCATCATCTTGTCATTTTTATACCTAATAACTTTATTCTACTCCCTAGCATGTGCACTACTAGAGGGTATATATATTGTAATAATGTCTTTGTGTTGACCACCAAATTGTATTTGAATCTTTAAATCCACAATGATATTCTAATGTAGTAGCTAGCTAGCTAGTTTACATGTTTAATTATATTTAAGTGATATTATTCTCTTTTTCTTTCTTTAAAATAAAATATCTAGATTCCTTTTTTCTTTTCTTTTCATTTTTTTGTGTGAATAATTCTATCTATATTTTAAGGCAGTGTTATTAGAAAAACAGCAAAAATCAAAAAATAAAAAAAAGAAAGAAAAAAAAAAAGAAAAACAACATACATTTTAAAATTTAAAAGTACACATCCAAAATTCATGTCGTTTAATTTTTGTTGTTTCTCCAAATTTATCTTATTGAATAAGAGAGCAGCACTAAACATTTTTTAAAGACACGACATTAGGTTACAGTGACTTATTAATTAACACCATTGCACAAGTGATTTATATATAATAGTGAGTTAACTTCAAGTTTCTCAAAATTGAATCGGTCATTAATTTAGTAGTGTTAAAAATTTAAAAATTTAGAGACTCAACTGAGATTCAATCAGAATTGAATTGAATATAATAAAATAACATATTTATAAATATATATTTTTTGAAAAAAATATTTTTTTATGTTTTATTATTTTAAACCGGTTAACTGTTAATAGAATGTATCGATTTATCTAATTAACTAATTTTCTCATTAAATTTTTTATTCTTTGATCGATTCATTACTAATTAATTTTTTACTTCAATCGAATCGATTTACTGACCAATTCTTAATTAACTCAATTGAATGGACCAATTCAATTGGATTCTCAGAATTTTGGTTCATATACACTTTTTATTAATGAAATATATATAAATAATAACACACGTGAAACTAGTTAAAATAATAAATGTTTAGCTTTATTGAAAAAGGTCTTGACCCTTGAGTCGTTCAAATATTTTTAGTGATATCCTCATATTTTTCTCATATTATTATTGGAGGATATATACGTTTCTCATATATCCGAGTTTATAATGGGATAATACTAGGGGTGTAATCGGTTCGGTTTGGTTCGGTTTTGAACCGAAAATTAATCGAATCGATAAGTTTGGTTTTTCACTGATGTCAACCGTTTGGTTTGTTATTATTTGGACAATCGAAACGAACCGAACCGAACCAATAACGGTTTAGTTTGATCGATTTTTTCGGTTTTTGAAATTAATAATCAGAATTTAAATTACTATAAAATCAAGTTTAAAACCATCAATAATCTAGAATAACAAGATTATATCACATCCAAATTCAATACAAATTCAACTTGTCACAACAATTAAACATAAAACAAAAACAATTAAAAATGTCTAGCAAACAACAAAAACAAACGCATTTTAAAATATACTAAAAACCTAAACAGCCACTTTAAACCAAATAAAAACCAAACAGCCACCATGTTTAATCTGAATCTACACCAGACTCATCATCATCTTCCCCGGTTGGTACAATTTCTACAAAAACAAAACAAAAAAATCAATATAGAATTATAGATTATAAACATAAACATAATGCTTTAAGAAAAATCAGCACTAAAAGTATTGTTTCCAACAACAAATTCAGCATTAAAACATGTTCAAGAAATAATAATAACAACAACAATAATAATAATAATAATAATAATAATAATGCTTTAAGAATTCTTAGAAGTGAGAACAATGTAGAATATGTCATGTTACTTCTCAAACGCAACGTGTACACCTCCCAAGCATAGTTGCCACATGTTACTTCTCAAATACAACGTGTCCACCTCAAACACCACCTTGATTCTTTCACATCCATAACAAATTCATATATTAGCATTATCAATTATGAAGTCAAGGGAACAATTGAAGGAAGAAAGAGCTGAACAAACTCCGAAAAATGTTTTATTTGTAAAAGTGCATTGCAAAGTTGTTTAAAATGATTTTCATGAAGATCTGAAAAATTATACATCACCAAATAAATTATAGATGGAGAGAAACTTCATCCATCGTCCATTGAGAACGGAAATGGGATCTAAAAAAGTTCCAGAGGTTATTGAATAAGATATATCGAAAACATTGAACATAAACTATCATAAGCTCTTCCTAGTGAACCATAAAGAGTCACTTCCAATAATACACAATACAAGTGAAACTTAGAATTATCACTTTTGAGCAAAATCTACATATGTAATGGAACTTAATAAGAAGATAATCTCTACAACTACCAATTGCCATCAAGAACAAAAGAGCTATTTCTCATTTAAATGTTATAAATAAAGAATAATAGACAACAATAAAAAAAGAGAATAACAAGTGCACCAAGTACATCGATACTATGATCTGCAAATATACAAGGATATGAGATTCAGCATAAAATTCATGGCACAAACACTATTATCGCTAAATGAGATAAGTAAAATTTGCTTACGAACAAGAAAGAAAGATATAAGGTTGTGAATCACATAATACTCCAAAACATACTCTCTCTGGAGTTGTGTAACATTGATCATTTGGTTTTGCAGTCCTAGTAGCAATACGAGCCATAAGCATATTCCCCCTATACCAGCACTTGCTGTACACCTATTGGTTTCATAGATCTCTTTTCTAATTGATGAAGCCAAAAGTTCAGGATCTTCAACCATAGAGCATAGTTTGAAACCAAAAAACTGAGCAAACAATATGGCTGATTGAGTTATATATAAATTGGTATATATCCAACCATAACTACGAGCTGGGTAATTTGCAGAGGAAATCTCAGATGTTCCCTTCGAATTATTTGAGTGACATACAGCTACAGGCTTGTCCAACAACGCAGGTTTGTTTCTGATAACCACAGAAATGAAAAAGCAGTCCTGGGGCAGCACACAGTATTCCAACACAACATTATTCTTAAAGTTTAAGCCCATAATGCAGGTATTAGTAAAAAAAAAAGCAAAAAAATAAAACTGGGATGGGAGTGCTGCTCGGCGACTGGAGTGCTGCTCCGCTTAGGGTTTGTTGCCACGGCTTATGACTGGACGGCGGCTTCGAGCGACGGTGGAGGGCGCGAACTGGATGATGCTTCTGGGCTTCTGGCTACACAACGGCGCTGCCCTTTACTACACCTACGAGTCTACGACGAAGATGAATGGATGACTTGCGATGGCGAGATGAACTGATGACTTGCGACGGCTTCGAGCGATAGAGATGAACGGATGACTTGCAACGGCTTCGAGCGACGGTGGAGGGATTCCTTGATGGTGGATGACGCTCTCTGGCTCTCTGGCTCTCTCAACCTCTTATTCTCTCAGTCGTGGCCGCATGGAGGAGGAAGAATGGAAGATGGAAGGGAAAGTGGGTGTCTGTGTGAGTGAGGCTGCGCGAGTGAAAGGGAAAGAGAGCAACCAAAAACCGAACCGAATCGATCGGTTTAATTCGAAAAAAACAAAAAAAAAACCAATTTTTTCGGTTTTTTATTTGGTTGTTGTAATTTTTGGTTCGGTTTTACGGTATTTTTCAGTTCGGTTCGGTAACTTACACCTCTAGATAATACCATACATTTCTCATATATGTTCTCATCTCATATTTTACACTACAAAAAATTTATTGATTATCTCTGAATTTACCATTAAATTTAGAACGGCATAATATCGTCAAATTTTTCGTCGGTTTGACATAATTTTTCATCATCCAAATAATATATCGTCAAATTCCTTAATCTGTCATTAATTTTGACGATAAATTTGGGCGTGAATCTAATTGAATTTCCTTCACAATCCAATCCAAGTCTTAACCAAAGCTCTACGCGCCAAACTAATCTCTCAATTAATGTAATTTAATTTAATAACACCAAATTTCATACATTTTAACATAGAATTTCACATATAATAGAATAAATCAATGGAGGAATATTTTCTTATCTTTTCTGATAGAACCTTAGGCAAAAACCCGCTAGGACGCAGGATTAATCCTCCCCTAAATATCAAAATCACAATTCCCTCCATATCTCAAACCCAAACTTGAAATTAGAAGCAAACTAAGAACTAGAGATGGGTTCTTGAGATTACTCACCATAAAAGTTAGATAGAAATGAAGAGGAAATCGAGAGCGACCCGTGACCACAAACGGGTCTTTGATCGAAGTTATGGATTGAAAGTTATGTAAGTTTGAAGATTAAAGTGAATAGTGGAGGCTAGGGCTTTGTTCTTCCTCTCCTCTCTCTATGTGTGCCCCTCTCTCTCAAATGGGAGTGGAGTGTGCTGAATTGTGAAGGGTGGAAGGCTTATAAGCCCTGGGCTTGGGCCCAACACGTGCCTGTTTGTGATTTTGGGTCCGTTGACCTTATCTTGGGACAAAACCTTTAAGATAAGTACTTGAGTTTATGTTCTTATATTTTTTCTTGACATTCATATAACAAAGTTCAAAATCTCAATATTCAAATTCAAACATATAAATTCTCAATATTTTTCAATTACTAAAGCTTAAAATCATAAATAAGAAATTGCGCAGCTAATACAAAAATCTTGAAAAATATCATCTTTTGTAAACATAACAAATTATGAATAACTTATTATTTAATTTCCAAAAAGTCTGGAGTCTTACATCCTATTCCACTTAAAAAATTTCTGTCCTCAAAAATTAACATAATATACAAAATATTTTAGAAGGGTGCTCATAATCACAACTGACTATGGATGTCCATAAACATTGAGGTGCGTTAGGAAGTGGATCAAGTCATATCTTAAGGAGAAAATCTAAACTAAAGAACTCTGATGGAAACAATAAAGCATAGCAAGGCAAAACAGTTCCAGCTGATTCAAGAAAATACGAGTTCGTAAATGAAGGCAACTGATCAACTTAATAGCAAGTTTCCAAAGATTCAAGAAGTAATTCACAAATAAGATTAAACAAGAATGTATGCAAACAAGGAAACAGGATTGGGAAATAATCAAATCACTTTTCAAGAAAGAAATCCGAAACAAGGAATTTCAATGCAAACTGCGAAGGAAGAGATATATCAAGCCATAAAGATACAAGCAAAGATTAAGATTCAAAATCAATCTATCTTTGAAATATAGCTTCTAAGGTTCCCCAAACCCCACGATTCGCATAACTTATCACTTCTATATCGTCTATGATAATCCATTAGTGTTCCCAAATACACAGACCAATGCCATTAGGTTGGCTATACCGAATACCACGAAATATGCACGGTAGACTAATAAAGTTAAATCTGTAGACAGTCATGTGCATAAAGCTCTAACCCCTGTCGTTCAGACGAGACCTACTACATGACAGACGCTTAGAGTATGCAATCGAAGCATAGTCAGTCCATTCCTAATAAGTAATAACATTTGCATATCATGTGGTAGGAATAATACACACAGAACTTGGAGGCCACGACCCAACAATCTCAGTAGAATGGGGAGGACGGCAATAACTCCTCTTCTTCTATTGTCGATCCTGATGCAGTGTGGTGCCAAACCACATCCGAGCCATACAAGAATCGTGTCTATGGGCTGGAGTCGTTCTTTGTCAGAAACCTCCGCACCTCCATCTTGAATGCTTCGTCCATCTCAGCCACTAGCCCTACAGATCCCGAGGACGTCAATTTGCACAAGCAGGTTCACTGCCTAACCCAGAGCCTTTAGGACCAGTGTCACTAGCTGCATCTGGCTAAGGAGAGATATAATGAGCTTCTCGCACGCATGGCAAAGAGGGATGCTCGCGATGCATAGACAAAGTCCATGAGGCAGTAGCTAAGGCAGAAGCTGGAGAAGATTCAGCGAATGCGATAATAGATGGCGGTCTACTATGGATGGGCTTCTCGTCCTCTACACAGGCACTAACACCCCCACCTAGATTTCTGAATCAGCAAGACCAGGGAGACAATGACGAAGATGATTATCAAGACCCCTAGTGATCAACATATAGTTTTGCTTTGTTTGATAGTACTATTAGTTTATCTGTTTGACTTTTTTTCTATACATTTGTTATTTCAGATTATAGTTGTATATGATTGATTAAGGATGTGTTTGGTATTTGGTGTTTGGTGTAAAGTATATAGGACAGAGTTATGTCTCAGTTTCCTATTTGAATAACCCTTTTCCCTTTCTCCTTCTCCTAGGGTTCTCTGTTCTCCCATGGCGCCAATCTTTCTCCTTCTCTTCTTCGCATTTCACCTTCCCCTTTGCTTCTTTGGTACTCGCCCAATCCTATTCTTACTCTACATTACTTTCACCAATTTCAAATTTCCTTTTTTTTTTGCGGATTGCATTCCATTTTTTTCCTGGCTGCCATGGAAATCGAGTGTCATGGAGTCGGTTCCTGATCTTCAAAATACCATGTACAAGGTCATTGATGGATACCTTTGCGTCTGCCTTTTTAATTCTTTTGGACCAATTGGTTGTGCAAGTTAGTGTTTCCCCTATAACTTCCGTTGCATTTTTGAAGAGAGAACACATGATGTTTCAATTGAAGGGAAGGAGATGTAAAGATGGTGGAAGGGGTAAATTAAGAATTTGAAAAGTTAAATGATGGTATTTTTGGAAAAAATATTGTTAAAGTTTCGATTTCCATCCCCGAAATTCTATCCCTTATGTCCTTATTTTCTGGAGGTATTGAAAGGACTGAAATTTTGTATCTCAAGACTAAAATTTTAGTTCCAGTCTCAAGCCAACAAACATAATATTGAGTCTTAGTCCCTCAATCGTAGTCCCAATACTTCAAAACAAACACTACCTAAATGTATTGTTAGATTTTCATTAATTTGTATTTGACTATTAATTCTTGATGTATTGATGATGATATATCAAGTTATAACAGGTATTTTGTATAGCCATTCAAAAAAAAAGAATTAAAATTTAAGTTACTATTGGATTTATTATCAGTTGAATCTACCTGTAAACATGCGAAAACCTAATTTATAGCGCCAAAGTTACTGTTGAAAATTTTTCAACAGTAACAACCTCCAGAGTTTTGCCAATTGAAAGTTTATATCCGCTCCTAATTCTGTTGGTAATTAACAGTGGACAAAAAAATCTGCTAATAAATAGTTACCAGCAAAGTTTTCATCGTCTGATTTAGTCCGCCGCTAAATCTAACAGTAAACAGTTTACGGGCAAATTTTTTTAATAATTCAACTAATAAATCTGACGGCATTCAGCGACTTTTTGTAGTGTTACTATATTGAATAAATATGGTCATATTATTATATTGATCTATCAACATTTCCTAAGTAAATTTTAGATTAATTGCTTGTTGTTAACAATAACAGTACCAATCATTCCCAGATAACGGAGGGCCATTGGTGGCTATAGCTACGGCACATAAGAATCTAGGCATCTGATATTTTCTTATCTAATTTTGAATTAGTATTATTTATATATTTTCAATTATATAATCTATGTTGAATCCATATATTATTATTATTGGTGCTGTTAGAAACCAAAAAAGAAGATCTGAGGAATATGTCATGTATGTTTGTTTCGTGTTTAAACAATATATAAGTTTTTTATAGATGTTAAACAAATCATAAAAGAATCAAACTGAATAATATACAAATATTCTAGTATTAAATACTACTCTAACATTTTCCCTTAAATTCAAGAAGAAAACAACGAGACTATTTTGAATTTGGAAATTAGTTTCAAAATCTAGTAGGACGATGGGCCTAATTAGGTCATGATATCAACAATCTAATATAGAATTGCAACTCCTAACAGAAAGTAGACAAATAACACTAAGGTGTTGTTTATATGTGTTTCACTTAATTTTTGGTATATCTCGACAGGGTATCGAATCAAACTTGTATCAGAATCACAATTCGGAGAGCAGATACTACTCTTCTAAAAAAGAGTGAGCTTAATCCGGAAATTACTTAATAATAGTATCGAATTGACTTACTGGTATACGAAATTGTGATCATCAACAATGGCGCCAAAGGACTTGGAGCTCTTAAACATGAATCACACTTTGTCACAATTCCGCACAACTAACCAGCAAGTGTACTGGGTCGTCCAAGTAATACCTTACGTGAGTAAGGGTCGATCCCACGGAGACTGTCGGCTTGAAGCAGGCTATGGTCACCTTGTAAATCTCAGTCAGGCGAATTCAGATGGTGATGGAGAATTGATAATTAAAAGATAAATAAAACATAAAATAAAGATAGAGATACTTATAATCTAAGATTAGAAACCCAAGAGATACGCATTCAAGCCATTGCTAGTAGAACAGAGGTGGTTGTCAGGCACATGTTCATAGGTGAGAATGATGATGAGTGTCACGGATCATCACATTCATCAAGTTAAAGAACGAATGAATATCTTGGAGAAGAAATAGACTTGAGTTGAATAGAAAAACAATAGTACTTTGTATTAATTCATGAAGAACAGCAGAGTTCCACACCTTAATCTATGGTGTGTAGAAACTCAACCGTTGAAAATACAAAAGTGATAATGGTGTAAGCATGACCGAATGGCCAGCCTCCAAGGTCTAGGGACTAAACGTCCAAAGATGAAAATACAATAGTATAAGGTCCTATTTATAGAGAACTAGTAGCCTAGAGTTTACAGAAATCAGTAATTAATGCAGAAATCTTCTTCCGGGCCCACTTGGTGCGTTCTTGGGCTGAGCATTGAAGCTTCCATGTGTAGAGACTTTTCTTGGAGTTAAACACCAGCTTTTGTGCCAGTTTGGGCGTTTAACTCCAGCTTTTGTGCCAGTTTTGGAGTTAAACGCCATAATTCTTGAGCTGACTTGGAACGCCGGTTTGGGCCATCAAATCTCGGGCAAAGTATAGACTATTATATATTGTTGGAAAGCCCAGAATGTCTACTTTCGAACGCAATTAAGAGCGCACCAATTGAGCTTCTGTAGCTCCAGAAAATTTACTTCGAGTGCAGGGAGGTCAGAATCCAACAGCATCTGCAGTCCTTTTTCAGCCTCTGAATCAGATTTTTGCTCAGGTC
>NC_029785.2:24402297-24427199 GCF_000816755.2 Arachis ipaensis
GGTTCTTAAGCACACTCTTCTTTTTGCTTTGGACCTCAACTTTAACCGCTCAGTCTCAAGTTTTCACTTGATACCTTCACGCCACAAGCACATGATTAGGGACAGCTTGGTTGAGCCGCTTAGGCCAGGATTTTATTCCTGTGGGCCCTCCTATCCACTGATTCTCAAAGCCTTGGATCCGTTTTATCACCCTTGTCTTTTGGTTTAAAGGGGTATTGGCTTTTTTTGCTTGCTTTTTTTTTGACTATATCTTTTTTCTGCAAGCTTTTCACTGCTTTTTCTTGCTTCAAGAATCAATTTTATGATTTTTCAGATCATCAGATAACATTTCTCCTTTTTCCATCATTCTTTCAAGAGCCAACAATTTTTAACATTCATAAACAATCAAATTAAAAAATATGCACTGTTCAAGCATTCATTCAGAAAAACAATAGTATTGCCACCACATTAAACTGTTTTAAAATTTGAAATTCATGCACTTCTTTTTCTTTTTCAATTAAAAACATTTTTCTTTTAAAAAAGGTGATGGATTCATTTTCATAACTTTAAGGCATAAACACTTAGACACTAATGATCATGTAATAAAGACACAAACATAAATAAACATAAGCATAAAAATTCGAAAAACAGGAAAATAAAGAACAAGGAAATTAAAGAACGGGTCCACCTTAGTGATGGCGGCTTGTTCTTCCTCTTGAAGATCTTATGGAGTGCTTGAGCCCCTCAATGTCTCTTCCTTGCCTTTGTTGCTCCTCTCTCATGGTTCTTTAGTCTTCTCTAATTTCATGGAGGAGGATGGAATGCTCTTGGTGCTCCACCCTTAGTTGTCCCATATTGGAACTTAATTTTCCTAGGGAGGTGTTGATTTGCTCCCAATAGTTTTGTGGAGGAAAATGCATCCCTTGAGGCATCTCAGGAATTTCATGATGAGGAAATTCCTCATGCTCTTGTCCATGAGTGGGATCTCTTGTTTGCTCCATCCTTTTCTTAGTGATGGGTTTGTCCTCATCAATGAGGATGTCTTTCTCTATGTCAATTCCAGCTGAATTGCAGAGGTGATAAATGAGATGAGGGAAGGCTATCCTTGCGACAGTGGAGGACTTGTCCGCCACCTTGTAGAGTTCTTGGGATATAATCTCATGAACTTCTACTTCCTCTCAAATCATGATGCTATGAATCATGATAGCCCGGTCTATAGTAACTTCAGATCGGTTGCTAGTAGGAATGATTGAGCGTTGGATGAACTCCAACCATCCCCTAGCCACGGGCTTGAGGTCATGCCTTCTTAGTTGAACCGGCTTCCCTCTTGAATCTCTCTTCCATTGAGCGCCCTCTTCACAGATGTCCATGAGGACTTGGTCCAACCTTTGATCAAAGTTGACCCTTCTAGTGTATGGGTGTGCATCTCCTTGTATCATGGGGTTGTGAGAACTTCCCAACCTCTTCTTCGAATCTCATATCGGATCTCCGGATATTCGCCCTTTTTGAGCTTAAAAGGGACCTCGGGGATCACCTTCTTCTTGGCCACAACTTCATAGAAGTGGTCTTGATGCACCCTTGAGAGGAATCTCTCCATCTTCCATGACTCGGAGGTGGAAGATTTTGCCTTCCCTTTCCTCTTTCTAGAGGTTTCTCCGGCCTTTGGTGCCATTAATGGTTATGTAAAAACAAAAAAAGCTTTAGCTTTTACCACACCAAACTTAGAAGGTTGCTCGTCCTCAAGCAAAAGAAGAAAGAAGAGAGTAGAAGAAGAAGAAATAGAGGAGATGGAGTGGGCTTTGTGTTTCGGCCAAGGGGGAGAGGTAGTGTGTATGTTGTGTGAAAAGGAAGGAGTGAAGATGGGTTTATATAGAAGTGGAGAGGGGGGGTACGCAGAGGGAATTTCTACCTTGTCAGGTTATCCAGTTCTTTAATGAGCAATGGAGGTTCATCCTCCCAAGTCTCATTACCAAATAACTTGGCATTTAACTTCATGATTGCTCCAAGGTACTTAGCAATTTCTTCAGTAACATCTTCATCCTCTTCAGAGGAGGAATACTCATCAGAGCTCATGAATGGCAAAAGTAAATTCACTGGAATCTCTATGGTCTCAGTGTGAGCCTCAGATTCCCATGGTTCCTCATTAGGGATGTCCATGGAGGTCAGTGGACGTCCATTGAGGTCTTCCTCAGTGGAGATCACTGCCTCTTCCTCCTCTCCAGGTTCGGCCGTGTGGGTTGTGGTTATGGCCTTACACTCTCTTTTTGGATTCTCTTCTGTGTTGCTTGGGAGAGTACTAGGAGGGAGTTCAATAATTTTCTTACTCAGTTGACCCACTTGTGCCTCCAAATTTCTAATGGAGGACCTTGTTTCAGTCATGAAACTTTGAGTAGTTTTAATTAGATCAAAGACAATGGTTGCTAAGTCAGAGTGGCTTTGCTTAGAATTCTCTGTCTGTTGCTGAGAAGGTGATGGAAAAGGCTTGCTATTGCTAAACCTGTTTCTTCCACCATTATTGTTGTTGAAACCTTGTTGAGGTCTCTGTTGATCCTTCCATGAGAGATTTGGATGATTTCTCCATGAAGGATTATAGGTGTTTCCATAGGGTTCTCCCATGTAATTCACCTCTTCCATTGTTGGGTTCTCAGGATCATAAGCTTTTTCTTTAGAGGAAGCTTCCTTAGTACTGCCTGTTGCTTCTTGCATTCCAAACAGACTTTGAGAAATTATATTGACTTGTTGAGTCAATATTTTGTTCTGAGCTAGTATGGTATTCAGAGTGTCAATTTCAAGAACTCCTTTCTTCGGATTTGTCCCATTATTCACAGGATTCCTTTCAGAGGTGTACATGAATTGGTTAGTTGCAACCATTTCAATGAGTTCTTGAGCTTCTGCAGGCGTCTTCTTCAGATGAAGAGATCCTCCAGTAGAGCTATCCAATGCCATCTTGGATAGTTCAGACAGACCATCATAGAAAATACCTATGATGCTCCATTCAGAAAGCATGTCAGAAGGACATCTTCTGATCAATTGCTTGTATCTTTCCCATGCTTCATAGAGGGATTCACCTTCCTTCTGTCTGAAGGTTTGGACTTCCACTCTTAGCTTGCTCAATTTTTGAGGTGGAAAGAACTTTGCCAATAAGGCAGTGACTAGTTTTTTCCAAGAGTTCAGGCTTTCTTTAGGTTGTGAATCCAACTATGTCCTAGCTCTGTCTCTTACAGCAAAAGGAAAGAGCATAAGTCTGTAGACTTCAGGGTCAACCCCATTGGTCTTGACAGTGTCACATATTTGCAAGAATTCAGCTAAGAACTGATGAGGATCTTCCAATGGAAGTCCATGAAACTTGCAATTCTGTTGCATTAGAGAAACTAATTGAGGCTTAAGCTCAAAGTTGTTTGCTCCAATGGCAGGGATTGAGATGCTTCTCCCATAGAAGTCAGGAGTAGGTGCAGTAAAGTCACCAAGCACCTTCCTTGCATTGTTGGCATTGTTGTTTTCGGCTGCCATGGTTTCTTCTTCCTTGAAGAGCTCTGTTAGGCCCTCTAAAGAGAATTGTGCTTTAGCTTATCTTAGCTTTCTCTTTAAGGTCCTTTCAGGTTCAGGATTAGCTTGAACAAGTATGCCTTTATCTTTGCTTCTGCTCATATGAAAGAGAAGAGAACAAGAAAGTAGGGAATCCTCTATGTCACAGTATAGAGATTCCTTGAGGTGTCAGAGGAAAAGAAGAATAGAAGGAGGAGGTAGATAGAAGAGAATTTGAACATATAAAGAAGGAGGGAGTTCGAATTATACCTTGAGGAGGAGTGTTAATCCTTTAAATAGAAGGATGTGAGAAGAGGGGAAGAATTTTCGAAAATAAATTAAAAAGATTTTGAAATAATTAAAAGAAATTTGAAAATTTGAAAAAGATTTTTGAAAAAGATTTTGAAATTAAAAATTAAAAAGATATGATTGAAAATTAATTTTGAAAAAGATGTGATTGAAAAGATATGATTGAAAATCAGACTAAAAAGAGAAAGTTTTAAAACTAAAGTTGATTACTTGACTAACAAGAAATTAGAAGATATGATTCTAAAATTTAAAATTTGATCCTTTCTTAATAGGCAAGTAATAACTTTGAAAATTTTGAAGTAAATCTTTAATTATAGCAAGGATTTTCGAAAATAATAATAAAATAAAAAATGGAAAGAAATTGATTTTGAAGAGATATGATTGAAAAGATATGATTTGAAAAAGATTTGATTTTGAAAAATTATGAAAATTTGAAAAAAAATCTGAATTAAAAATAAAATCTCCCTCTTGTGTCCTTCTGGCGTTAAACGCCCAGAATGGCATCCATTCTGGCGTTTAACGCCCAAAATGCTACCCTTTTGGGCGTTAAACGCCCAGCCAGGTACCCTGGCTAGCGTTTAAACGCCAGTTTTCCTTCTTCACTGGGCGTTTTGAACGCCCAGCTTTTTCTGTTTGATTCCTCTGCTGAATGTTCTGAATCTTCAATTCTACATATTATTGACTTGAAAAGACACAATTTTGAAAATATTTTTGAATTTTTAATGATGAAAAACAATAAAAATTGCAACTAAGATCAAATAAACAATGCATGCAGGACACCAAACTTAAAAATTTTCATGTAGGAGACACTAACAAATTGAGAATGCATATGAGAAAAACAACAAAACACACAAAACAAGAGAATTTAAAGATCAGAGAAATGAAATCATCAAGAACAACATGAAGATTAATGAAGAACATATTGCATGTTTTCGAAAAATGCAAGAAGAATGCAATTGACACCAAACTTAAAAATTGATACTAAACTCAAACAATAAACATAAAATATTTTTGGTTTTATGGTTTTATAAATTTTTTTGTAATTTTTTGAAAATTATATGGAAAAGAAAATAAAGAGAATCAAAACTTTTAATAAGAATTCCAAGAATCATGCAATTTTAGTCTAAAGCTTCAGTCTAAAAAAATTAGACATGTTTGGCCAAGCTTCTGCAGGACATTACATTCAGCAGCTAAATTGATGAGAATCAATCAACTTTTGTGATGATAAGAACATCACCTTGAAACTCTAGAAAAAATTCTGAAAAGTACCTAATCTAAGCAACAAGATGAACCGTCAGTTGTCCAAACTCGAACAATCCCTGACAACGGCGCCAAAAACTTGGTATGCGAAATTGTGATCATCAACAATGGCGCCAAAGGACTTGGAGCTCTTAAACATGAATCACACTTTGTCACAATTCCGCACAACTAACCAGCAAGTGTACTGGGTCGTCCAAGTAATACCTTACGTGAGTAAGGGTCGATCCTACGGAGACTGTCGGCTTGAAGCAAGCTATGGTCACCTTATAAATCTCAGTCAGGCGAATTCAGATGGTGATGGAGAATTGATAATTAAAAGATAAATAAAACATAAAATAAAGATAGAGATACTTATGTAATTCTTTGGTTGGAATTTCAGATAAGCATATGTTGGGCATCACCGTTGTCAATGGCTACTTCCCGTCCTCTCAATGAAAACATTCCAAATGCGCTGTCACCGCACGGCTAATCATCTGTCGGTTCTCGATCATGTCGGAATAGGATCCATTGATCCTTTTGCGTCTGTCACACGCCCAAAAATTGCGAGTTTGAAGCTCGTCACAGCCATCTCTTCCCAAATCCTACTCAGAGTACCACAGACAAGGTTTAGACGTTCCGGATCTCAAGAATGGCTGCCAATAATTCAAGCTTATACCACGAAGGTTCCAATCTTAGATTAGAAACCTAAGAGATACGCGTTCAAGCCATTGCTAGTAGAACAGAGGTGGTTGTCAGGCACATGTTCATAGGTGAGAATGATGATGAGTGTCACGGATCATCACATTCATCAAGTTGAAGAACGAATGAATATCTTGGAGAAGAAATAGACTTAAGTTGAATAGAAAAACAATAGTACTTTGTATTAATTCATGAAGAACAGCAGAGCTCCACACCTTAATCTATGGTGTGTAGAAACTTCACCGTTGAAAATACAAAAGTGATAATGGTGTAAGCATGGCCGAATGGCCAGCCTCCAAGGTCTAGGGACTAAACGTCCAAAGATGAAAATACAATAGTATAAGGTCCTATTTATAGAGAACTAGTAGCCTAGGATTTACGAAAATCAGTAATTAATACAGAAATCTTCTTCCGGGCCCACTTGGTGTGTGCTTGGGCTGAGCATTGAAGATTCCATGTGTAGAGACTTTTCTTGGAGTTAAACGCCAGCTTTTGTGCCAGTTTGGGCGTTTAACTCCAACTTTTGTACCAGTTTTGGAGTTAAACGCCAGAATTCTTGAGCTGACTTGGAACGCCGGTTTGGGCCATCAAATCTCGGGCAAAGTATGGACTATTATATATTGCTGGAAATCCCAGAATGTCTACTTTCCAAAGCAATTGAGAGCGCGCCAATTGGGCTTCTGGAGCTCCAGAAAATCCACTTCGAGTGAAGGGAGGTTAGAATCCAACAGCATCTGCAGTCCTTTTTCAGCCTCTGAATCAGATTTTTGCTCAGGTCCCTCAATTTCAGCCAGAAAATACCTGAAATCACAGAAAAACACACAAACTCATATTAAAGTCCAGAATTGTGATTTTTATTTAAAAACTAATAAAAACATAACAAAAACTAACTAAAATATACTAAAAACATACTAAAAACAATGCCAAAAAGCGTATAAATTATCCGCTCATCACAACACCAAACTTAAATTGTTGCTTGTCCCCAAGCAACTGAAAATCAAATAAGATAAAAAGAAGAGAATATACAATGAATTCCAAAAACATCTATGAAGATCAGTATTAATTAGATGAGCGGGGCTTTTAGCTTTTTGCTTCTGAAGAGTTTTGGCATCTCACTTTATTCCTTGAAGTTCAGAATAATTGGCATCTATAGGAACTCAGAATCCAGATAGTTGATGAGCGGATATTTTATACGCTTTTTGGGGATAATTTCATATAGTTTTGAGTATGTTTTAGTTAGTTTTTAGTCTATTTCTATTAGTTTTTAGGAAAAATTCATATTTCTGGACTTTACTATGAGTTGTGTGTTTTTCTGTAATTTCAGGTATTTTTCTGGCTGAAATTGAAGGAGCTGAGCAAAAATCTGATTCAGGCTGAAAAAGGACTGCTGATGCTGTTGGATTCTGACCTCCCTGCACTCAAAGTGGATTTTCTGGAGCTACAAAACTCGAAATGGCGTGCTTCCAATTGCGTTGGAAAGTAGACATCCAGGGCTTTCCAGAAATATATAATAGTCCATACTTTGCACAAGAATAGACGACGTAAACTGGCGTTCAACTCCAGTCCTCTGCCCAATTCTGGCGTCCAGCGCCAGAAAAGGATCAAAAGCTGGAGTTGAACGCCCAAACTGGAATAAAAACTGGCGTTCAACTCCATAAATGGCCTCTGCACGTGAATTGCTTAAGTCTCAGCCCCAGCACACACCAAGTGGGCCCCAGCACACACCAAGTGGGCCCCAGCACACACCAAGTGGGCCCCAGAAGTTGATCTCTGCATCATCCATCATAGTTTATCCAATTTTTGTAAACTTAGGCTACTAGTTTAGTATTTAAACAACTTTTAGAGACTTATTTTGGATCGCATGACATTTCAGATCTAAACTTTGTATTCTCTGACGGCATGAGTCTCTAAACCCCATTGTTGGGGGTGAGGAGCTCTGCTGTGTCTCGATGAATTAATGCAAGTATTTCTGAACGCCCAAAACAAGCAGTGTTTGGGCGTTCAAACGCTAGGAAGACAGGGAGGAGCCAAATCCATTTGTCCCACACGTATTTCCATTTTAATTTCAAATTTTATGCTTCAATGCATGATTTTTACATGAACATGTCAAGAACCCTGATTTCTAAAATCCTTAATTTATAAAAATCCATCTTTCCAAATTCAATCCAACTCTTTTCAAAATCTTTTCTGAAAACAAATCTATCTTTTTCACTCAAAAATCTTTTCAACTAATCCATATCTTTTTCAAATATCCATATTATCTTTTTCAAAATTCAGAGTTATCTTTTTCAAAAATCTATCATATCTTTTCAAAATTAAACTTTATCTTCTATCTTATCTTTTTCAACTCAATCTTTTTATCTTATCTCTTCCATTTTTTTCGAAAAGCCACCCCCCCATCCCTTTAAAATTGGGTTCGGCCTCCCCCCTCCTCCATCAACAAGTGCACCTCGATCTCCTTCTATCCCTCTCCTTTCTTTTCTTTTGCTTGAGGACAAGCAAAACTCTAAGTTTGGTGTGTTTTTCCGTGATCAAGGATGGAGCAAACAAGAGATCCCACTCATGGACAAGAGCATGAGGAATTTCCTCATCATGAAATCCCTGAGATGCCTCAAAGGATGCATTTTCCTCCACAAAACTATTGGGAGCAAATCAACACCTCCCTAGGAAAATTAAGTTCCAATATGGGACAACTAAGGGTGGAGTACCAAGAGCATTCCATCCTCCTTCATGAAATTAGAGAAGACTAAAGAACCATGAGAGAGGAGCAACAAAGGCAAGGAAGAGACATTGAGGGGCTCAAGCACTCCATAAGATCTTCAAGAGGAAGAACAAGCCGCCATCACTAAGGTGGACCCGTTCTTTAATTTCCTTGTTCTTTATTTTCCTATTTTTCGAATTTTTATGCTTATGTTTATTTATGTTTGTGTCTTTATTACATGATCATTAGTGTCTAAGTGTCTATGTCTTAAAGCTATGAAAATGAATCCATCACCTTTCTTAAAGGAAAAATGTTTTTAATTGAAAAAGAAAAAGAAGTGCATGAATTTCAAATTTTAAAACAGTTTAATGTGGTGGCAATACTATTGTTTTTCTAAATGAATGCTTGAACAACGCATATTTTTTAATTTGATTGTTTATGAATGTTAAAAATTGTTGGCTCTTAAAAGAATGATGGAAAAAGGAGAAATGTTATCTGATGATCTGAAAAATCATAAAATTGATTCTTGAAGCAAGAAAAAGCAGTGAAAACCTTGCAGAAAAAGGATATATTCAAAAAAAAAAAAGCAAGCAGAAAAAGCCAATACCCCTTTAAACCAAAAGACAAGGGTGATAAAAAGGATCCAAGGCTTTGAGCATCAGTGGATAGGAGGGCCCACAGGAATAAAATCCTGGCCTAAGCGGCTCAACCAAGCTGTCCCTAACCATGTGCTTGTGGCGTGAAGGTGTCAAGTGAAAACTTGAGACTGAGTGGTTAAAGTCGAGGTCTAAAGCAAAAAGAAGAGTGTGCTTAAGAACCCTGGACACCTCTAATTGGGGACTCTAGCAAAGTTGAGTCACAATCTGAAAAGGTTCACCCAGTTATGTGTCTGTGGCATTTATGTATCCGGTGGTAATACTGGAAAACAAAGTGCTTAGGGCCACGGCCAAGACTCATAAAGAAGCTGTGTTCAAGAATCATCACATTAAACTAAGAGAATCAATAACACTATCTGAATTCTGAGTTCCTATAGATGCCAATCACTCTGAGCTTCAATGGATAAAGTGAGATGCCAAAACTGTTCAGAAGCAAAAAGCTACTAGTCCCGCTCATCTAATTAGAATCTGAGCTTCAATCAAAAACTCTGAGATATTATTGCTTCTCAACCTATTAGTCTTCTATTTTATTTGTCTAGTTGTTTGAGGACAAGCAACAGTTTAAGTTTGGTGTTGTGATGAGCGGATATTTTATACGCTTTTTGGGGATAATTTCATATAGTTTTGAGTATGTTTTAGTTAGTTTTTAGTCTATTTCTATTAGTTTTTAAGAAAAATTCATATTTCTGGACTTTACTATGACAAAGCCTTGGATCCTTTTTATCACCCTTGTCTTTTGGTTTAAAGGGGTATTGGCTTTTTCTGCTTGCTTTTTTTTTTTGAATATATCCTTTTTCTGCAAGGTTTTCACTGCTTTTTCTTGCTTCAAGAATCAATTTTATGATTTTTCAGATCATCAGATAACATTTCTCCTTTTTCCATCATTCTTTTAAGAGCCAACAATTTTTAACATTCATAAACAATCAAATTAAAAAATATGCGCTGTTCAAGCATTCATTTAGAAAAACAATAGTATTGCCACCACATTAAACTGTTTTAAAATTTGAAATTCATGCAGTTCTTTTTCTTTTTCAATTAAAAACATTTTTCCTTTAAGAAAGATGATGGATTCATTTTCATAGCTTTAAGACATAGACACTTAGACACTAATGATCGTGTAATAAAGACACAAACATAAATAAACATAAGCATAAAAATTCGAAAAACAGGAAAATAAAGAACAAGGAAATTAAAGAACGGGTCCACCTTAGTGATGGCGGCTTGTTCTTCCTCTTGAAGATCTTATGGAGTGCTTGAGCTCCTCAATGTCTCTTCCTTGCCTTTGTTGCTCCTCTCTCATGGTTCTTTAGTCTTCTCTAATTTCATGAAGGAGGGTGGAATGCTCTTGGTACTCCACCCTTAGTTGTCCCATATTGGAACTTAATTTTCCTAGGGAGGTGTTGATTTGCTCCCAATAGTTTTGTGGAGGAAAATGCATCCTTTGAGGCATCTCAAGGATTTCATGATGAGGAAATTACTCATGCTCTTGTCCATGAGTGGGATCTCTTGTTTGCTCCATCCTTTTCTTAGTGATGGGCTTGTCGTCATCAATGAGGATGTCTTCCTCTATGTCAATTCCAGCTGAATTGCAGAGGTGACAAATGAGATGAGGGAAGGCTATCCTTGCCACAGTGGAGGACTTGTCTGCCACCTTGTAGAGTTCTTGGGATATAACCTCATGAACTTCTACTTCCTCTCTAATCATGATGCTATGAATCATGATAGCACGGTCTATAGTAACTTCAGATCGGTTGCTAGTAGGAATGATTGAGCGTTGGATGAACTCCAACCATCCCCTAGCCACGGGCTTGAGGTCATGCCTTCTTAGTTGAACCGGCTTCCCTCTTGAATCTCTCTTCCATTGAGCGCCCTCTTCACAGATGTCCATGAGGACTTGGTCCAACCTTTGATCAAAGTTGACCCTTCTAGTGTATGGGTGTGCATCTCCTTGCATCATGGGCAAGTTGAACGCCAACCTTACATTTTCCGGACTAAAATCTAAATACTTCCCTTGGACCATTGTAAGCCAATTCTTAGGGTCCGGGTTCACACTTTGATCATGGTTCTTGGTGATCCATGCATTGGCATAGAACTCTTGAACCATTAAGATTCTAACTTGTTGAATGGGGTTGGTGAGAACTTCCCAACCTCTTCTTCAAATCTCATATCGGATCTCTGGATATTCGCCCTTTTTGAGCTTAAAAGGGACCTCGGGGATCACCTTCTTCTTGGCCACAACTTCATAGAAGTGGTCTTGATGCACCCTTGAGAGGAATCTCTCCATCTCCCATGACTCGGAAGTGGAAGCTTTTGCCTTCCCTTTCCTCTTTATAAAGGTTTCTCCGGCCTTTGGTGCCATTAATGGTTATGTAAAAACAAAAAAGCTTTAGCTTTTACCACACCAAACTTAGAAGGTTACTCGTCCTCGAGCAAAAGAAGAAAGAAGAGAGTAGAAAAAGAAGAAATAGAGGAGATGGAGTGGGCTTTGTGTTTCGGCCAAGGGGGAGAGGTAGTGTGTATGTTGTGTGAAAATGAAGGAGTGAAGATGGGTTTATATAGGAGTGCGGTTTTTGGGGAAGAGGTATTGAGGTGATTGGTGAATGGGTGAAGAAGAGAGAGAGAGATGAGGTAGGTGGGGATCCTGTGGGGTCCACAGATCCTGAGGTGTCAAGGATTTCTCATCCCTGCACCATGTGGCGTGCAAAAACGCCCATTACTGCCAATCCTGGCGTTAAACGCCAGGCTGCTACCCATTTCTGGCGTTTAACGCCAGCTTCTTGCCCATTCCTGGCGTTAAACGCCAGTCTGGTGCCCATTTCTGGCGTTAAACGCCCAGAATGGTGCTAGACTGGGCGTTTAACGCCCATTCTGCTACCCTTACTGGCGTTTAAACGCCAGTAAGTTTCTCCTCCAGGGTGTTCTATTTTCATTCTATTTTTCCTTCTATTTTTGCTTCTTCAATTATTTTTGTGACTTCACATGATCATCAACCTACAGAAAACATAAAATAACAAATAGAAAATAGAAATTTAACATAGATAAGTAAAAATTGGGTTGCCTCCCAACAAGCGCTTCTTTAATGTCAATAGCTTGACAGTGGCTCTCATGGAGCTTCACAGATGTTCAGAGCAATGTTGGAATCTCCCAACACCAAACTTAGAGTTTGAATATGGGGGTTCAACACCAAACTTAAAATTTGGTTGTGGCCTCCCAACATCAAACTTAGAGTTTGACTGTGAGGGCTCTGTTTGAATCTGTATTGAGAGAAGCTCTTCATGCTTCCTCTCCATGGTGACAGAGGGATATCTTTGAGCTTTAAACACAAGGGAGTCTTCATTCACTTGAATGATCAATTCTCCTCTGTCAACATTAATCACAACTTTTGCTGTGGCTAGGAAGGGTCTGCTAAGGATGATGGATTCATCCATACACTTCCCAGTCTCTAGGATTATGAAGTCAGCAGGGATGTAGTGGTCTTCAACCTTTACCAAGACATCCTCTACAAGTCCATAAGCCTGTTTCTTTGAATTGTTTGCCATCTCCAGTGAGATTCTTGCGGCGGCTTGTACCTCGATGATCCCTAGCTTCTCCATTACAGAGAGAGGCATGAGGTTTATGCTTGACCCTAGGTCACACAGAGCTTTCTCAAAGGTCATGGTTCCTATGGTACAAGGTATTGAGAACTTTCCAGGATCTTGTCTCTTCAGAGGTAATTTCTGCCTAGTCAGGTTATCTAGTTCTTTGATGAGCAATAGAGGTTCATCCTCCTAAGTCTCATTACCAAATAACTTGGCATTTAGCTTCATGATTGCTCCAAGGTACTTAGCAATTTCTTCAGTAACATCTTCATCCTCTTCAGAGGAGGAATACTCATCAGAGCTCATGAATGGCAAAAGTAAATTCACTGGAATCTCTATGGTCTCAGTGTGAGCCTCAGATTCCTATGGTTCCTCATTAGGGAATTCCATGGAGGTCAGTGGACGTCCATTGAGGTCTTCCTCAGTGGAGATCACTGCCTCTTCCTCCTCTCCAGGTTCGGCCGTGTGGGTTGTGGTTATGGCCTTGCACTCTCTTTTTGGATTCTCTTCTGTGTTGCTTGGGAGAGTACTAGGAGGGAGTTCAGTAATTTTCTTACTCAGTTGACCCACTTGTGCCTCCAAATTTCTAATGGAGGACCTTGTTTCAGTCATGAAACTTTGAGTGGTTTTAATTAGATCAGAGACAATGGTTGCTAAGTCAGAGTGGCTTTGCTTAGAATTCTCTGTCTGTTGCTGAGAAGGTGATGGAAAAGGCTTACTATTGCTAAACCTGTTTCTTCCACCATTATTGTTGTTAAAACCTTGTTGAGGTCTCTGTTGATCCTTCCATGAGAGATTTGGATGATTTTTCCATTCAGGATTATAGGTGTTTCCATAGGGTTCTCCCATGTAATTCACCTCTTCCATTGCTGGGTTCCCAGGATCATAAGCTTCTTCTTCAGAGGAAGCTTCCTTAGTACTGCCTGTTGCTGCTTGCATTCCAGACCGACTTTGAGAAATCATATTGACTTGTTGAGTCAATATTTTGTTCTGAGCTAGTATGGCATTCAGAGTGTCAATTTCAAGAACTCCTTTCTTCGGATTTGTCCCATTATTCACAGGATTCCTTTCAGAGGTGTACATGAATTAGTTATTTGCAACCATTTCAATGAGTTCCTGAGCTTCTGCAGGCGTCTTCTTTAGATGAAGAGATCCTCCAGCAAAGCTATCCAATGACATCTTGGATAGTTCAGACAGACCATCATAGAAAATACCTATGATGCTCTATTCATAAAGCATGTCAGAAGGACATCTTCTGATCAATTGCTTGTATCTTTTCCATGCTTCATAGAGGGATTCACCTTCCTTCTTTCTGAAGGTTTGGACTTCCACTCTTAGCTTGCTCAATTTTTGAGGTGGAAAGAAGTTTGCCAAGAAGGCATTGACTAGCTTTTTCCAAGAGTTCAGGCTTTCTTTAGGTTGTGAATCCAACCATGTCCTAGCTCTGTCTCTTACAGCAAAAGGAAAGAGCATAAGTCTGTAGACTTCAGGGTCAACCCCATTGGTCTTGACAGTGTCACAGATTTGCAAGAATTCAGCTAAGAACTGATGAGGATCTTCCAATGGAAGTCCATGAAACTTGCAATTATGTTGCATTAGAGAAACTAATTGAGGCTTAAGCTCAAAGTTGTTTGCTCCAATGGCAGAGATTGAGATGCTTCTCCCATAGAAGTCGGGAGTAGGTGCAGTAAAGTCACCAAGCACCTTCCTTGCATTGTTGACATTGTTGTTTTCGGCTGCCATGGTTTCTTCTTCCTTGAAGAGCTCTGTTAGGCCCTCTAAAGAGAATTGTGCTTTAGCTTCTCTTAGCTTTCTCTTTAAGGTCCTTTCAGGTTCAGGATCAGCTTGAACAAGTATGCCTTTATCTTTGCTTCTGCTCATATGAAAGAGAAGAGAACAAGAAAGTAGAGAATCCTCTATGTCACAGTATAGAGATTCCTTGAGGTGTCAAAGGAAAAGAAGAATAGAAGGAGGAGGTAGATAGAAGAGAATTCGAACATATAAAGAAGGAGGGAGTGCGAATTATACCTTGAGGAGGAATGTTAGTCCTTTAAATAAAAGGATGTGAGAAGAGGGGAAGAATTTTCGAAAATAAATTAAAAATATTTTGAAATAATTAAAAGAAATTTGAAAATTTGATTGAGATTTTCGAAAATTTAGATTGGGAAAGAAATAAAGTGATTTTTGAAATTAGAAATTAAAAAGATATGATTGAAAATTAATTTTGAAAAAGATGTGATTGAAAAGATATGATTGAAAAGATATGATTGAAAATCAGACTAAAAAGAGAAAGTTTTAAAATTAAAGTTGATTACTTGACTAACAAGAAATTAGAAGATATGATTCTAAAATTTAAAATTTGATCCTTTCTTAATAGGCAAGTAATAACTTTGAAAATTTTGAAGTAAATCTTTAATTATAGCAAGGATTTTCGAAAATAATAATAAAATAAAAATGGAAAGAAATTGATTTTGAAGAGATATGATTGAAAAGATATGATTTGAAAAAGATTTGATTTTGAAAAATTATGAAGATTTGAAAAAAAATCTGAATTAAAAACAAAATCTTCCCTCTTGTGTCCATCTGGCGTTAAACGCCCAGAATGGCATCCATTCTGGCGTTTAACGCCCAAAAATGCTACCCTTTTGGGCGTTAAATGCCCAGCCAGGTACCCTGGCTGGCGTTTAAACGCCAGTTTTCCTTCTTCACTGGGCATTTTGAACGCCCAGCTTTTTCTGTTTGATTCCTCTGCTGAATGTTCTGAATCTTCAATTCTCCGTATTATTGACTTGAAAAGACACAATTTTGAAAATATTTTTGAATTTTTAATGATGAGAAACAATAAAAATTGCAACTAAGATCAAATAAACAATGCATGCAGGACACCAAATTTAAAAACTTTCATGTAGGAGACACTAACAAATTGAGAATGCATATGAGAAAAACAACAAAATACACAAAACAAGAGAATTTAAAGATCAGAGCAATGAAATCATCAAGAACAACTTGAAGATTAATGAAGAACATATTGCATGTTTTCGAAAAATGCAAGAAGAATGCAATTGACACCAAACTTAAAAATTGATACTAGACTCAAACAAGAAACATAAAATATTTTTGGTTTTTATGGTTTTATAAATTTTTTTGTAATTTTTCGAAAATTATATGGAAAAGAGAATAAAGAGAATCAAAACTTTTAATAAGAATTCCAGGAATCATGCAATGTTAGTCTAAAACTTCAGTCTAAAAAAATTAGACATGTTTGGCCAAGCTTCATCAGGACATTACATTTTGCAGCTAAATTGATGAGAATCAATCAACTTTTGTGATGATAAGAACATCACCTTGAAACTCTAGAAAAAATTCTAAAAAGTACATAATCTAAGCAATAAGATGAACCGTCAGTTGTCCAAACTCGAACAATCCCCGGCAACGGCGCCAAAAGCTTGGTATGCGAAATTGTGATCATCAACAATGGCGCCAAAGGACTTGGAGCTCTTAAACATGAATCACACTTTGTCACAATTCCGCACAACTAACCAGCAAGTGTACTGGGTCGTCCAAGTAATACCTTACGTGAGTAAGGGTCGATCCCACGGAGACTGTCGGCTTGAAGCAAGCTATGGTCACCTTGTAAATCTTAGTCAGGCGAATTCAGATGGTGATGGAGAATTGATAATTAAAATATAAATAAAACATCAAATAAAGATAGAGATACTTATGTAATTCTTTGGTCGGAATTTCAGATAAGCGTATGAAGATGCTTTGTTCCTCCTGAACCTCTGCTTTCCTATGTCCTTCTTCCAATCATTCATACTCCTTTCCATGGCAAGCTTTATGTTGGGCATCACCGTTGTCAATGGCTACTTTCCGTCCTCTCAGTGAAAACGTTCCAAATGCGCTGTCACCGCACGGCTAATCATCTGTCAGTTCTCGATCATGTCGGAATAGGATCCATTGATCCTTTTGCGTCTGTCACACGCCCAACAATCGCGAGTTTGAAGCTCGTCACAGCCATCCCTTCCCAGATCCTACTCAGAATACCACAGACAAGATTTAGACGTTTCGGATCTCAGAAATGGCCGCCAATAATTCTAGCTTATACCACGAAGGTTCCAATCTTAGATTAGAAACCCAAGAGATACGCATTCAAGCCATTGCTAGTAGAACAGAGGTGGTTATCAGGCACATGTTCATAGGTGAGAATGATGATGAGTGTCACGGATCATCACATTCATCAAGTTGAAGAACGAAAAAAAAATCTTGGAGAAGAAATAGACTTGAGTTGAATAGAAAAACAATAGTACTTTGTATTAATTCATGAAGAACAGTAGAGCTCCACACCTTAATCTATGGTGCGTAGAAACTCCACCATTGAAAATACAAAAGTGATAATGGTGTAAGCATGGCCGAATGGCCAGCCTCCAAGGTCTAGGGACTAAACATCCAAAGATGAAAATACAATAGTATAAGGTCCTATTTATAGAGAACTAGTAGCCTAGGGTTTACAGAAATCAGTAATTAATGCAGAAATCTTCTTCCGGGCCCACTTGGTGTGTGCTTGGGCTGAGCATTGAAGCTTCCATGTGTAGAGACTTTTCTTGGAGTTAAATGCCAGCTTTTGTGCCAGTTTGGGCGTTTAACTCCAGCTTTTGTGCCAGTTTTGGAGTTAAACGCCAGAATTCTTGAGCTGACTTGGAACGCCGGTTTGGGCCATCAAATCTCGGGCAAAGTATGAACTATTATATATTGCTGGAAAGCCCAGGATGTCTACTTTCCAACGCAATTAAGAGTGCGCCAATTGGGCTTCTGTAGCTCCAGAAAATCCACTTCGAGTGCAGGGAGGTCAGAATCCAACAGCATCTGCAGTCCTTTTTCAGCCTCTGAATCAGATTTTTGCTCAGGTCCCTCAATTTCAGCCAGAAAATACCTGAAATCACAGAAAAACACAAAAAATCATAGTAAAGTCCAGAATTGTGATTTTTATTTAAAAACTAATAAAAATATAACAAAAACTAACTAAAATATACTAAAAACATACTAAAAATAATGCCAAAAAGCGTATAAATTATCCGCTCATCACTTACGTCAAAATTACTAGTGACAAATTTATGTTAAACAAGGTAAAATAAATAAATAAATAAGCAGAGAAAAGTTTAAAATCAATGAAACATAAAACTGAATCGTAAAAAAAAGAGAATAATGACAAAATATAAAGAAATGAAAGACAACTAATCAAATAAACAAAAGAAAACAAGTTAAAAGTTGACTTCTAACACTCACATGCACTTGTACTCTATGTTCTTGCGTTGCGTCGTGGAGACTAGGAATTTTATGAGTTAATATGATGATCTAGTGTTCTTGATTGAAGTCCCATAACTCTTCTCAGCTTCTACTATTTATAGGCCATGGAGATGATCTTGTCATGGAGCACATTGTCCACTATCATACTTCTCCCTTTTTCTTAGTCATGACCTTGCCTTGACTGTGGAGAATCTTGACCCTCAAGTTTGACACCCACGTCTTACTTGGTCTTCAAATCCCACATTTTCTTCAGCTTACTCCTCAAATCTCGCATCCATGTCTTCCACTTAACTTGAAGGTTGAGCAGCAAGCCTTGATGCTCAGGGAAAGGCACTAACTACCTTTTGCCTTCGACGTTCTTTGTACCATCTTTCTTCGACTTCAACTTGCTCATTTTTGCTTCTGTAGTCGAAACTATGGCAGTCAAGACGCCTTCTTGTCGAAAAAAACTCATTTTTTACCAACAAATTTCTCTTTTAAAACTTTTTATTTTATTCAAAAATACAAGTTTTAATATTCCTTGTACCAGGCATGTGCAACCTTTTCAAATTCTCAAAATTTGAAAGGACAGTTATGTATCATTCAAAATGACGCGCGCTTTTCTTGGAATACATAACGTTTTCGAGGCTTTAATAAGCCGTTTATTGAATAGAGTACTCCTTACTCCATCATTACTTTTGAAATTAAATCATCCCCAATTTTCAAAAACCTTATCCTTAGAAAACCCTAATCTCTTTTCTCTCTAAATGACGTGTCTTCCATAGCTCCCCGTATATGCCTCACTCAAGTTCTCCGCCAGCTATTACCGCTGTTTCTTCTTCGGCAACCATGGCTGCTGCTCCTCATCCTCATGAGGGAGGTTATAAAGTCATTCCCTTTCCTCTATTAATGGCTGAAGTGGCGTAGTTTTACAATGAAGATGGAACTTTGAGAACCCCAAACCCAAATGCAGAGACCTCTGATATCTGGTGTCACCGGATATTTCTGCCATTCTCAGTTAATGGAGTATTACATTCCTTCTTAGGCCCTTTGGCAACCCAAGAACAAATTGATTCTATTTCTTCTTTCTTTCTATCACACCTAGAGCATTTACCATTGATTTTCTACAAAAATGTTAAGGCTTCATACTTCACTGGTCGAGTCTTTAGAACTGTTTCCCCTAGGGATTTGAGTCCCCTTTTTTCAACTTGGATGTCTTGACTTGCACCTGTGTATAACCCAATTTGGAAATCTCTGAATATTGTGCATGCCTTAGAATTAGCTACCTTCAACCTTTCTTACATTACTCATTTACTCGGTGCTAGTTTGTACTTTTGGTGCTCTGCCACTAATAACTTTCATTTTCCTTATGGAATGATGAGTCTGACTCTGATGGACATTTCGACCTTGACCGGCTTACTACTCAATGGTGAATTCGTATCATGGTCGATCGATTACCCTGAGGACGATTTTAACATTAATTTCAACTCAAACTCCATATCAAGCTTCATTCAAAACAACATGGGTTCTAATGGAGACTCTATTTCTGACAGTGAGCATGTAGCTTTTCTCTTACTTTGGCTCAAATCCTTTGTCTTCTGCTCAAAATCAGTCCAAATTTAAAAGAACAACTACTTGCCTATGGCCATTATGCTTCATCATAAAAAACTCATCAACCTTCCTGCCTTGATTCTAGGTCAGCTTTATGAAACACTTTCCTTGATTGTTAGTAAAATTCGATAAAGGAATCCTTCGATCAACCCTTTTGGTCCCTTCTGGGTTGTAAATTTGTGGATCAAAGCTGTTCTTGAAACTCGACTCACAACTTCTAATTCTAAAGTTCCTAACACTCCAATCGATGGTATTCGTCTTTCCCAACTTTCTTGGATGAGACCAAAGACCATGTCTCCCATTGGTGTCTTTGGACACTTTATTAAGATTCCATTTGACATTAAAGAAGACCACAATATTTCTTATTTCCCAAACCCATTCCCATTTTGACCCATTTATGTTTCGTGCCTTAACTCTTTTACTAGCTCTCAGCCAGAGAATCAAACAATAGTCGATGATATGTGGGCTAGGATCTTAACTCCTCAAATCCTTCCTGTTGGCTTACCTCATGAATCAACCTAGGCTCTTAAAAAGAAACTGGACATTTATTCTCCCCACTACATAGCTTAACAGTTTGGATTGGCCCAAGCCTTTCCTTCTTCTCTATCTCTCGACCCTAAGGCTCAAATGATTTATTATGAGGTATTGGAGACAAAAAAATTTGACAAGATGTTAGAGATGAACCCCAAAGGATGTCAGCTTAATACTAGTATCTGAATATCAATCGTTGTTTCTTGTCGACTCCTGACTTTCATGGATGGTGGTCAAAATATTTTTCTACTCATTGTACATCTATCAATCAAGCCCTCTCCAATATGGTTTTCCCTAATGTGCAGACAGCGTTAAAGAAAACCAAAGGTGAGTATATAAAAGAAATCTTTTTCTTTTCAAGTACTTCGCAGGCATTACTTGACTCACTTTACCATTTTGATTTCTTCAGTTACTCGACAGACATCTATCGCTTAATTTGCTATTGACCCACAACCAATGGAGGAAAATTGGAATACTGATGAAGGCGTATCCCCAAGAAAAAGACCAAACAAGGGGAAGGTCGGAGAAAAGGAAGTTCGAGTGGTGCAACCCTTACCTCAAAGAAGCGTGGTCCTATTGATATTCTGATGAGAGTTGAAACCCCAAAGCTTCAAAAAGCCTGACCTGTAACCTCGAAGGTATACGCTTAATGATGTCTGTAGCAACTGTTTTCACCTTGTACTTGTAATTTTTTTATTGTTTTCTAATATATTGCAGTCGAGGCAATCCCAGAAAGGAACTTCCTCTCAAGTTGTTGATATCGAAAATCTTTCTGATAAAAAAGTGGATCAGTCAGTTCATGCTAAAACAGAATTTCTTCAGCCTATTCAGATTACATAGATTGTAAGTCTGTCTACTCCTGTTCTGACTCTGACTCAGAATCCATAATCGACAACAGCATCTTATACTTCGATCTCATCTCTACTAGTACTTCTTTTATTTATATTTTCAATGTTAAGTTCCTTTCGACTGCCACCTGATCTTTATATTTTTTCCCTCTTCAGATTTGCTATATGCTTCTTCCTAGTGATGCTGAAACTCACTAGGAATCTAGGCCACTATATGGATCTGGGTCGACTACTGCAACTGCCACTATTATTTCTGGACATTTGACATAGAAATTCGTCGAAATGTTGACACAACAATTCATCAATGAAGATATTATTCTCGTACTGTCGACAGAAAAATTCGTCGATTAAAATACAGAACCACCTTTTAATGTTCCTTCTTCGGAAGCTGGAGATTTGGATTTCGATGACATCAGCTTTGACCTAGAAAATATCATGTTTGAAGCTCGACAGGTTTATTCCACTGAAGGAACTATGGGGATGTTTTCTGGTCCACAATTGAGCACTGTTATCTCTTAACTTAGGAAGTCGACTCAGGCAGTGTCAACCAAAGAAGAAGAAGTTATAGAAGAAGTCACTTTTCCTGTGCCCACGGGTCCAGATCCTCAAGTGGTCGATAAAATCAACATTGTTCTCGATTGCTTGAACCATTCCATTGAGGATCTTGATGACAATACTGTTTTAAAGGCTCGACTTACTGATGAGCTTATCTTTCTTAATCAACGTATTTCTTTTGACATGCATTCAACTCTTGGCTCATTTATTGAGGACGTCTCCTCCCACTTTTCCAAACTTCATAATGCTGACCAAGAACTGAACAAGTCACTTGAGACTTTAGCCGACTATGATACTCAGATGAAAAATATGACATGACTAAGTCTCAGGTTACTGAGGGTTTATCGGAAGGTCAGACAAAAGAATGACGAATGATGTCAAAGATTGCAGCCTTGGAGAAAGAATTGGCTGATCTAAAATCAGGAAAAAAAGTTACATCACCAATGCTGCTCTTTCTCTTCGACTGAAAATGATTGGAAAGGCTCATGCTTCCAAACTATCAGGTCGAGGTTCTTTAGTCGAAGCAGTTACTCAAGCCACTGATGCGGAATTTCGAATACCACAAACTAACCGGCAAGTGCATCGGGTCGTACCAAGTAATAACTCAGGTGAGTGAGTGTCGTTCCCATGAGAATTAATGGATTAAGCAACAATAGTTGAGTGATTAGGTTAGTTAGACAAGCTAAATAGAGTATTTTCGAGTCAAATAGCATAAAATAGTAAATCAAAGAGTGCAAGAAAGCAAACAGTGAATAGTTGGTGAAATTAATATGAGAAAACAATTAAGACTTTGGAGATGTTTAAATTTCTGGATTAACAATTCTTATCAACTACTTAAATCAAACAAAGATTCAATTCACGGCAAACCTTAAGTGATTAAACCCTAATTTCTTAGTAAGTTAATCTCATCTAACTCAATCAACTGCCAATTCCTTGGTCACTTAATTCAAATTAGAAGATTAAGTCCAATTCTAGTTTATTAGCTATACAAACTGTAAACCCTGTTAAATTAGTAAATAATTAGTCAATAAATTAATTTTAATAAAAAAAATTAGAAATGTGAATAATATATTAAATTAGGATAGAGCTCATCAAAATGAGAATTTTGACACTAATTTCAAAGAATTTGGCCCAAGATTGAACTGAACGGGCCGAACCGGTTAAACTGGGCCCGAACCAGACCCGTGGGCCCAAACCAACCCAAAAAAAATTAAGTGAACCCAACTCTTCCCCCTTCTTTCCATTTTCACGTTGCAGCAAACCTGGGAAGGGGAAGAACGAAAAACATTTCCAAACCCTTACGCTAACTTCAAATGACCGTATCTCATCCGTCCGAGCTCCGATCGCCGTACCGTTTGCGGCCACGCGACCACCGCGTCAAGATCTACGATTCTACTGAAACAATTTCAGAGGTAATTCACTTTATTGTTCTCAGCCACTCCTTCCCCTAATTTTCGAAAATCATATAGAGGTGCTGAATTTCTTTGCTTTTTGATGTATTAGGATCCAATTAGCTTGAGAAAAATGTTCACTCTTACTTATATGAAGCTTGGGTAAGGTGAGGATACCATAATTCTATTTAATTTCCTGAATTTATGATTTGGGCATTAAATTGGGTGTATAAGTGTTATGAATTTGTATTAGTTTGTCAATAAATAATTGGAGCTTGAAACTGTGGATATTGGAACTTGGAGAAAGCTGAGCATTAGTGTTTTATTGAAGTTTTTTTGAGGCTGTGTTGGTTTTAGTAAATTGCCTTGATCACCACGAGGAAAGCGGCCAAGGTATGATTTAGGTTTCTTGCATTTAATATATAATGTTCTGTGAAAATTTAGGCTAGATGACCATAGGATAAGTTGGAACGCACGTAAATGTATAATGCTTAGTATCCTTGATATTTATGATGTGATTTGGTTATGTGATGGAGATTGTTGCTATATTGATGTTAGTATGGAACATGGTTGAGTTGGTGATTATATGATTACATACATATTGAACAAGAGCATGATAGAATTGTTGATATGTGAGATTGTGTAATGTTAATAAATGATGGTTGATAAAATGGTGTAGAGTTTTGTTGCTGGCATATTGTATATACAGGGGCTGACTTCAAGTGTGGAATGATTGATGTGGGAATGGTAAGTTAATGAAATAGGGGTTTAAAGAGTTTTGTGAAAAGTTGGTTTTGGGCCGAACTTCGGCGAGCTATAACTTGGCCTCCGGACCCTTAAATTGTTCCCAAATTGTTTTAAATGAAAATTGAGTTCGTGAAGTTTATGTCGTTCAAAAAACGGATGAAAAACGATTTAAAATGGTTAAGTTATGCTCGACGGAAGATTTGGTTTGGAACAGGAAAAAAATTCAGCAGCTTTCTAACTTAATCAGATTTTTTTGGGAAAACGTACGCCCACGCGTACGCGTGGCATAGAATTTTTGACTGTGCGTACGCGAGTAGCCCTATGCGTACGCGTAATGGGCCAGTATGCATGTCCACGCGTACGCATGGCCCACGCGTGTGCGTGACATGATGTACTCAACTACATGTACGCATGATAAGGGGATGCACGCGCGAGCTGCCTTTTTATGAAATATTATGATAATTTTGTATGATAATTGGCTTGAATAATTTAATGACCTGAGATACGAGATTCCCCGGGTAAAGTACCGTGGCTTGCCACCACGTGTCGCAGGTCAAAACTCGATACTCTGTTGACCGTATGTCGTAAAGATGACCGGGCACGTATAAATTCCCAGGAATGGTACCCCAATTGAGCAATTGATATCTTTATAAAAGAAAAAGCTATGCATAGACTCTTGGGGATGCGCGACGAGGGACAATCCAAGGGTTTAGCAAATCGGACTTGTTGGGTTGGCTTGATAACTGACAGATGAGACTCACGAACCATAGGACAGGCATGCATCATGTGCATATTACTTGGAATATTTGTTTGTGCATTAACTGGGTGTGCCTAAGTGTACTTCCTATGTTAAATGTGTATTTGTTACCTGCAGTACTTGTAACCTTCTTGTGCTTGCCTTTATCTGCTTACTTGTCTGTGATATGTTGTCGGAGATGGAGGTATGGAGGAAAGGCGGTAAGACTTAGATTTAGGACTAAGTTAAGTTTAGCTCAGATACACTTAGAAAACCACCTTTTATGGTTTCTGTTTTATACTTTAAGCTTTATAACATAAGTGTTGGCATTCTAGGATTGCCTCTGGCATTCCCAGGACCTTATATCTTACATGTATGACACCTTTACCATGCTGAGAACCTCTGGTTCTCACCCATACTGTGTTGTTATTTTTTTTTCAGATGCAAGTCGAGAGGCACCTCGTTAGGCGTCTAGACTTCTGAAGCGAAGTGGTTGTTGGGTTACTTTTGTTGT
>NC_029785.2:24427262-24461604 GCF_000816755.2 Arachis ipaensis
TCCGCATGACTTGTTCCTTTTGACCCTCTTAGAGGCTTATGGAGAGACAGGATTTTGTTTATGTAAATTTGGGTTTTGGATATGTATATATATATGTGTAAATATTCTCTGGCCAGCCTTGACTTCGCGGGCTGAGTTAGGAGCTTGTTATTTTGTATCTTTGGCCCTCTATTCTTACTTTTTTTTTATCTTATACTTGACAGCTATAGTTTTCTTAGCACGCAAGTTAACTCATTTTCTGAGCATTACGCTTTTATTTCGCGATTTTTATTTCACCTGTTCTTCAAGGCTCCTACTTTATTATATTCTTTCTACTATTATATGTACACATTTAAATCTAGAGATTGTAATACCATACCACCTCTGTTTTACGGCTTAAGCGTAAAGCTCCGTGTGGTAGGGTGTTACACAAACCCTAAGTACCCAAAAATAAGGAGATTATATATCACGTATCCCATTAAATCCAGATAATTAGAGAGTTGTGAAGAATTGATTCCAAGGTTTAATTCTAGTGATATAACTTTTCCAAGATTCAACAAGAATTCAAATAGAAAAAGAGTTATCTTCCAAGTTCCAATATACTATAATTCCTAGGATGAAGAACGAAATCACTCCTTGAATTTAAATCAGTACATTGACTAAGAGTAGACTGATAATAGTATTAATCTATTAAAATAAATAGAGCTCCTAACTTTAACAATGGAGGTTTAGTTTCTCATGGCTCAGAGAAAAACTTTGAGTTCTAAAAAGTGTAAATTACGGAATGAGGAAGAAGAGAAGAGAGCATGAAGGGCTGAATCTTTTCTCCTTTTATATCTAATCCTAATTGATCTAAAATTAAAATTCTAAAACCCTAAAAATTTTCTTTTCTTAATTTAAATATTAAATTTAAAAACTAAAGAGCCTTCCATGGAACTTGATGACACGGGCCTGGCGCTAAACGCCAAGTAGTGGTGTTTAGCACCATCTTCACAGAATCATTGCACAAATTACGAGGCCCTCGGCACTAAACGCAGAGTCATGGCATTAGCGCCATGATGACAGAGAGAAACTATGAACTATTATATATCATTGGAAAGCTCTGAAAGTTTTCTTTCTAATGCTGGTAAAACCGCATCATTTGGACCTCTATAGCTTAATTTATGTTCGTTGGAGTGTGAGGAGGTCAGGGTTGACAGCATCCACGAATTCCCTTTGCACTTGTCTTCAGTTCTTAGTTCCTCCTTGTTCTTTTGTTTCTATTTTCCTAACATTTTCCTATAAGAATCATGAAACAAAAGAAATCAAAGTACTAATATAATAACCTTGAAAATCATATAATTATTAAACAAAAGTAACAACTTTTCTATAAGAAATACTAATGAAAAGTGCTTAAGATGCTCACGCATCACAACACCAAACTTAAGTTCTTGCTTGTCCTCAAGAAAGCAAAGAATCATGGCTTAGTCATCAAGCTTTACAACCTTAAAATATAAGGGTGAATGGTCGCAATTCAAATGAGTTTAGTTAGCCGTTTTACTTATTCACAATTCAACACTATTGGTTATAATCTTTCAAGGCCTCTGTCTAAATTAGATTATAGAATCCTTCCTTAAATCATCACCTCGAAGCAAGATTATTTACTTTCTTTCCACAGTTCATTTTCATTGAGTGTTTTGCACTTTGATCCTAGCCGTGATTCTAAATGTTTTGTGTCAAGCTTTACTTGAGACAGAAATACCACAAGCATATAATTGGGGAGCTCTTTGAGCTTACTATGTCTGTTTAACATTTCCTAACATTGGTGCTCAGAGCCTTTAGCTTTCTCCTTTGGAGGGAGGGGGGGTGCTTTGCACCTTGAGCCTAGTCGTGACTCTAAAGGCTTTATTTTCAAGCTTTTGCTTGATATAAGTACCACAAGCACTTGATTAGAATGCTCTTTGAGATTATTTTTCTTTCAATTTTCTTAGGCAGTGGTACTCAGAGCCTTTGGCTTCTCTTTCAACCCATTTTCTTTTTTTTTATTATATATTGCTCCTTCAAGGTTTTGTCAAGTGTAAAGATACCATAATAGTCCTCTAGATTAAGGCCTCAAGCAATTTGGCTTAGCTTGTGTTGAACATTCTTAGTTAGTTTGACCTTCCAAACTCACATTGTCATGCTTTTTATGATCAATCTTTTTTTTCTTTTTGTTCTTTCTTGGCACATTATCCTTGCCCATATTTAGGAGCAAGCACAATTATAATTGTTATGTTGTGATGGACAAGTAATGATATGCACTTGGCTAATAGGAATTCTAATTATATAAGATAGAAGAAGATAACATATGCATATAATTATAAAAGAAGGAAGCGATTAGAAGTCAACAACCTTAGTTCTCATTGCCATCCACTTTATCATCTTCCTCTTCATCATCCTTTTAGGCTATGTAGAGCATAGCCTCCAATACCAAACTTTGAATAGTTTCTTGTCCTCAAGTAATAAAGAAAAATAGTGGTGATGAAAATAGGAATAATCATGATTATCTAGTGGAAATAAGGAAACAAGGCGGAAGCCCATTCAAATAAAACAAACAAAAATTAAAAACAAAACCAAAGTAAAGGTAAAATAAAGCAAAATAAACATATTGCTAATGTATTGGCACGGGGAGAGTGAACCTTGCATGGGTGAAGTGTGGCAATATCAAATTTGGTGTAAGAACACCAAACTTAGTATGACACAATCAATGAAAGGCTGGGCCAAGTACCCAGTGAAATGCAAGCATCATGTTGGTGTAGCAACACCAAACTTAATCCATAAAATACATATGCAACATGAAGCAAAGAAAAAAGAAAAATGAAAAGAAATTACCTAACGTTAGGTTGCCTCCCAACAAGCGCTTCTTTAATGTCACTAACTTGACGGTTGGTTCTTGAATTTTATTCCTCTTCTTCTAGTTGGTTAAGAGAAATAACTTCAGTGGACATGAGGAGAAAATGATACCCACCAAAAAGCAACCCTCATACAACTCTCTGATTCACTATGACCAAAGAAAGCATATTCAAGTGTTGGGGGAGACGATTTCAATTCGCATGTGGGTGGTGCATTCAGATTTTTCTTCCCGGAAGCTTGCATGCATGGATTTAAAGGGACTTGTATGGCTTCCTCCTTAATTATTGGAATGTGCAAGCATGGAGTGTGCATGGATTCCTCCTTTGTTTGTGCATCTTTCTCTTCTTCCATGTGTGAGGGTGGAGAGTTCTTTAATTCATTGGAGTATGAACTCCTTTGATTGATTTCCTTTCTTTCTTTCATAGGATCTTGCATTGTATCTCTTGGGAAGGAATTTGCTTGTTTTTTCTATCAGGTGCTTGGTAATCAACTCCACATATTTCTCTATATTTTTTACACTCATTTTTATATCATGTATGCAACTTTGAGCAGTATTCCTTAATTCTTTCACGGCAAGATCAAGAGTTGATGGTTCTTGATATGAATAAGGAGATGATGGTTCTTGATAAAAATAAAAAGATGATGGTCCTTGATATAAATAAAGAGCTGGTGGTTCTTGATATGAATAGAGAGATGATGGCTCTTGATGGATGGGATATAGAACGCTGAAGTGTCCTTGTGCTTGACTTTCCTAACCAAAATCTGGATAGTTCCTCCATCTACAGTAATATGAGTCATTCCTTGAGTGGGAATAGTAACTCATGTGGCCTCTCTCCATTATTTTTCTTAGCACAAAACACCAAACAGGATTAAGCACACCATGTGGAAGAAAAGAAAAAAAAGGAGAGAATGGAAAGGAATATCTTTGTTTTTTTTTTTTGAAGAAAAAACAGAAAAAAATTAAAAAGCGTCTAATCTAGGTAATCAATCAACTGGTAGTTGTTAATCACAATTAATCCCCAACAACGGTGCCAAAAACTTAATGCGAAATTTCGAATATCATAAACTAACGGGCAAGTTCACCGGGTCATACCAAGTAATAACTCAAGTGAGTGAGTATCGATCCCACGAGGATTAATGGATTAAGCAATAATGGTTGAGTGATTAGGCTAGTCAGACATGCTAAATTGAGTGGTTTCGAGTTCAAATAGCATAAAACAGTAAATCAAAGAGTGAAAGAAAGTAAACAGTGAATGGTTGGTGAAATTAATATGAGAAAATAGTTAAGGCTTTGTAAATGTTTGAATTTTCGGATTAACAATTCTTATCAACTACTTTAATCAAACAATAATTCAATTCACAACAAACATTAAGTGATTAAACCCTAATTCCTTAGTAATTTAATCTCGTCTAACTCAATCAACGGCCAATTCCTTGGTCACTTAATTCAAATTAGAAGATTAAGTCCAATTTTAGTTTATTAGCTACACAAACCCTAAGTATCCAAAAATAAGGAGATTATATGTCACAGATCCTGTTAAATCCAGATAAGTAGAGAGTTGTGAGGAATTGATTCCAAGCTTTAATTCTAGTGATATAACTTTTTCAAAATTCAACAAGAATTCAAATAGAAAATGATTTATCTTCTAATATACTCTAATTTCTAGGATGAAGAACGAAATCACTCCTTGAATTTAAATTAGTGCATTGATTAAGAGTAGACTGACAATAGTATTAATCTATTAAAATAAACAGAGCTCTTAACCTTAACAATGGAGGTTTAGTTGCTCATAGCTCAGAGAAAAATCTTGAGTTCTAAAAGATGTAAATTACGGAATGAGGAAGAAGAAGAGAAGAGAGCCTGAAAGGCTGAATCTTTTCTCCTTTTATATCTAATCCTAATTGATCTAAAATTAAAATTCTAAAACCCTAAAAATTATCTTTTCTTAATTTAAATATTAAATTTAAAAACTAAAGAGCCTTTCGTGGAACTTGATGACACGGGCCTGACGCTAAACCAAAAAAATCAAAGTACTAATAGGATAGCCTTGAAAATCATATCATTATTAAGCAAAAGTCATAACTTCTCAATAAGAAATGCTAACGAAAAGTGTTTAAGATGCTCACGCATCAACTACTAATACCCAAGATGCAGCACAAAAGTCCTCAAGCTTGGACCAACGTCAATAGGATTTGAAACTTATGTTTAGAAGCTTACTCTAGCTCTCTTTTGCACTTATGTTGTTTAGTATTTTCCATTAATGACAATGGTATTTTTGAGATACTTACTATTTGTATATATGGTTCGATTATTATTTGTATCTCTTATTCCATAAGCATAAAAAACTTCTTTGATTTCAAAGAGTCCTTCCCAAATTGCCAATCAAAACTTAATTGTTTCAAAGTATGAAACAATAGGTTTTAATGAATCACATGCTCCTTATTTGCTTTTTTAAAAACTTTTGAATTTTGAAAGATGGTTACAAGGAGATGAAATAGTTCGCGCGTTTCTGGAAATGTTATAACGTTTCTAATGGGCCTTTATTGATTCAAACCCTTTTATATTCCTAAGTCTTCATCATTGTTCATCACTCTTATTTTCCATCGAACACTTCTCAGAAATTCTTCTTCTTCCACAAAACTTTTCTCATTTTCTTGCAAATCCTTCTCCATTTGAAAATTTTATTTCCATGGCTACTCAATCTGGTCTTCACTCCAATAGTACTCCAATCGTTACGGCTGCCTCATCTTCATCCACCACTATAGCTGCAACTACTACCACCAAAATTTTCATTACTACCTCTACTACAGGAACAACCATGCCATCTTCTTCTGTCTCTGCCTCCAGAGATTCTACTGCTACTCCAAGTGGAACCTCTGCTACTCTCGCTTCTTCGTGCCAGGAGAGTGATGACGACTTACACGTTGTAGGTCCTCCACCTCTGGTGACCAACATGTCACAATTTTATAATGATGATGGGACTTTAAGAGCTTCCAATCCAGACGTAGAGACCATCGCCTTATAGCGTAGCCAGGTACTACTCCCCTTTCAAGTTTCCAATGTCATATATTCATTCTTAGCCCCAATCTCTACCTTGGAGAAAGTCGAGTCGATTTCATCATTCTTTTCAGCTCTCCCTGAACATATTTCTCTAATTTTTTATAAAAACATAAAGCCACTGACATGGGCTTATCACCGGTTTAGAGTTTCCACAAGTTTAAAAATCAAGTATGTCACAAATATAGTCTAAACCGGCAACCAACATACAGTCAAAGTTTAAAAAATTGTCACAATTTAAATCAATTAACTGGGAGTTGAATTCCAGATCGTTCTCCCTTGGACTTGCAATTGAATGCACATAATTGGTTATGGAATTTGGGGGGCTTTGAATATAAATGCAGAAAGGTAAGGTAACTAGAAACTAAAGAGCAACCAACAATAAATTAAAATTGCAATGAGAAAAGGGCAATAAGCAAATAAACAACTATCTAGTAAGCATGCAATTGAGATGGCAACAATTGAGAAGTAACTACACCAAGAAGCAACGAAATTAAACTAAAAGGACTAAGAGAATAGAGTCAATAAAAAAGATGTAATCAAATACTGAAAAGGTCTTGGCTAAGGTTGAGAATTTAGGCTTCCTATCCTTGTTATCAACCACAAACATGGTAATTATTAAGAGTTATTCTCACTTTGTCATCCCCTAACATCAGAAAAAAGTCAAGTAAGCATAATTGATCTCAATCCACAAATCCTAATCAACTTATCAATCAAGTTTGATAAAAGATTAGCGTTAGTGGAAACCAAATCAACTAACAACCCTAAATTACCAATCGATATTGGACATTGATAACTCAAGGATCCCTAATTACTCAACCCCAAGCCAAGAATTCATAAATCTACTCATTGGCTAAAGTAAACATTTTATCAAACACTTGGTGAGCAATAAGAGAAAACATCATGAAATTGTGAAAATTGATCAAAATTAAATCCAATTACTACCAACTATTAACAATAGCAACTCAATTAATACATTTAAAACATAAGAACATCAATTCATCAATAGAAATTCAAAATTAACAAGGTTCATGAACTAAGGAAATAAAAAAGTAACTCAAAGATGACTCAAGGGAAATTCTAAGGAAAATTAAAGTAAGAGAATAACAAAATTAAAGCAAAATTATAACTAAAAAAGTTTGGAATTTAGAATTGAGTGCAAAATCGACAAGAACCCTAGAAAAATCTAGAGAGGACCTAGAGTTTCTCTCATTAGAAACTATGAACAAAAACTATGAAAAACTAGAATGAATGAATAATCCCCTTGAGTGTGTGTGTGTCCCCACTTCAATCTAGGCCTCCAATACTTTAGAATGGAGCTGAATTGGGACCAAAATTGCCCCCAAAATTGTGGTCATGTGCTTCCATTAATGAGGCATGTGCTGTATGTCATGAGGCATGCATATGCACGAATGAGAAAGATGCGTACGCATTGCTGCCAGATCTTCAATTCTTCAATTTTTTATGATTTCTACATTTTTGCATGCTTTGCTCCATCTTCCAAGCCATTCTTGTCTTGTTAAACCTGAGATCATTTAACAAATACATCACGGTATTGAATGGAATGAAAGTGAATTAAAATTTACAGTTGTTGGTCCAAAAAGCATGGTTTTAACTCTTAAGCACAATTTAGGAAAAAATCATAATAACATGCATTTTTTGTGAATAAATACAAGATAAGTTGATAAACTCTATATTTTTCAGCAAAAAATTATCATAAAATAAGGGTTTATCAGCCACATATTTTGCTAGTCGAGTTTTTAGAACTGCTCCTCCTAAAGAGTCGAGTTCATCATTTTCGATGTGGCTACCAAGGCTTTCTACAACTTACATCCCTATGAAAATCTCTGGGTATTGTATCGGCCCTTCGACTTTCTACTCATGACCTCTCCTATACTGCTCCTTTGTTTGGAGCTAGTTTATATTTTTGGTGTCCAGCCACAAATAATTTTCATTTTTCTTATGGGATGATGGGTCCGACCTTAATGGAAATATCAGCTCTAAACAGCTTATCTTCCGATGGGGAAGATGTTTGCTGGATAACCCCATGCACGGACGATGTCTTTGATATTAATTTTGACTCGACTTCTGTGTTGGGCTTCATCCAAAATAACATGGGTTCTAAAGGCGACCTTACTACTGATAGTGAACATGTAGCCTTCGTCCTCTTGTGGCTCAATGCCTTTATCTTTTGCCCAAAATCAATCTAAATTCAAAAAGTAACTACCTTACCTTAGCCATTATGCTTCACCATAAAAAATACATCAACCTTCCCTCTCTTATTTTAGGTAAATTATATGAGACACTATCTTTAGTGGTTAGCGAGATTCGATGAGGGAAATTGATGACTGCGCATCATGTTATGTTTTTCTATACTTTTTCATATCAAAATTTAATTCATTATGCTTAATTATTGAATATTTTTATGCTTAAGTTGTATATTGCTTTGATTTCTTTGAATTATTTAACTTTGTAGAAAATGGTGTAAAAAGAAGCAAAAAGCACAAAACAAGCAAAGGAAGCTGGCGTGCCTGGGCGTGGCACACCAGGCTTATGAAACAGAAAGGGTGCTCAACACTACACAATGGGCGTGGCACGCCAAGCGTAAGCGTGGCACACTAAGCATGGGCGTGGCACGCCAGTTATATTTTTCAGAGAAGGGAGGAAGTTGCATCACTATGGGCGTGCCACTTGGTGCTATGGGAGTGGCACGCCAAGCTTGTGAAGCCAACTCTCATCAATAGGCGTGCCACTTGGTGCTCTGGGCGTGGCACGCCAAGCTTGTGAAGTCAAGATCTCAAAGAGGGTGTGCCACTTGGTATTTTGGGCGTGGCACGCCAGGCCAACATTCCAGCAAAGAAGATTGAAGAATTCTACATGGGCGTGGCATGCCGGTCTTGGGCGTGGCACGCTGGGGCATATGCCAGCCTGACCTCCTTCCGTTCAAATGAAGATATCTTGAGCTATACAACTTCAAAAGAGGTGATTTCAGTGCCATTAGAAGGTAGACATCTAGAGCTTTCTAACCATATATAACACGTTATTATGGACGCTGGAATTGAGGAAGATATTGACCCCAAAAACACAAAAAGCACAACACGTTCCTGCAGAGATACCAGCCTGACCTCTTCATCTTCAAAGGAACATAACTTGGGTTGTAGAGGTCAAAATGATGTGATCTTGGTGGTGTTGGAAAGATGATATCTAAATCTTTCTAACAATATATAACACTCTATAGTGGACGTTAAATATGAAGGTGAAAAAGACCATTCTTTCAGTATCATAAGCTGGGCATGTCTTTGGGCGTGGCACACCAATTCTAATGGCTAGAGAGGAAGCTTTAGTGCATCATCGAAGGTTTGGCACACCAAGAATGGGCATGGCATGCCAGTTTAACAACATAAGGGGTGTGGCATGCCAAGAGTGGGCGTGGCACGCCAGGGTATTTGACAGACTGACCTCTTCACCTTCAAATGGGCATAACTTGAGCTACAAAGATCGAAATGAGTTGATTCTAGTGGAGTTAGAAAGCTGACATCTAGGGCTTTCTAACAATATATAATAATTTATAGTGGACATTCAATTCGAGGCCCAAACAACTCCATTCATTCAGCATTACAAAGTGGGTCATACTCTAGTGAGAAATTTCTATTGGGCGTGGCACCTGAAACCACATGCCAACTTCTCCTTGCATCCCCCAACCTTCAACCAAGCCCACTCCAACTCTCATTTAATCCACAATTGTTAATCAATCAAGGCCACAAGAAGCATCTAGAATAGTTTAATTTTCATTTCATTGTAATTTAGGAGAACCTATATAAAGGCCTTAGTTTCATAGAATTGGGGGAGATCATAATTCTGGACACTCCACTGGGAGTGGATCTTCGGACCCCTCCTTCCACTCTTCTCTTCTCCTCCATTTTCTCACTAGGAGTGGGTATTCGGACCGCTCCTTCCACTCTTCTCTTCTCCTCTATTTTCTTTCTTACTTGTAAATATTTTTAGTTATGAATTACTAACTCTTTTCGTTGGGAAAGAGAGCTTTATTTCAATTTGATGGATTAATTTGTTTTTATTCTTCTTCTTTTCTTCATCTCTATTTGATTTACTTGAAGAATTTTCGTTCTTCATGTTAGCATTCAATTATCTTGGAGAAGAGATTGAATGTATTTGGGTTTTATGTGAACCTTGGAAGAGGAATCATAAAACCATGCTTGAAAATCCTTCTCACACTTGAGTAGATTTGGGTATGGATGGGATATTGTGACATTTAATTGATCCATTATTTGGATCTAGAAAAGTGTGTGGTATAATAAGGGAACAAGCTTCATCTCCTCTCATGAGCAACTAGACCAAGGAATTGGCTATTGATCAAGCTTGGGGAGATTGAGTTACCAAGGAATTGGGACTCAGCCACTCATGATTGCCAAGAGGTCAATGAGTTGCATGATTGAAGATGAAATGAAAGCAATTAATATTGAGAATTCAATATCTCTTGATCCCAATGTTCTTTTTATCTTTAGTTCTTGTTATTTACTTTATGGTTATTTACATTTCCTGCACTTTACATTTTCAGCACTTTACTTTCTTGTACTTTACTTTTCTTGCCATTTACTTTCATGCACTTTATTGCTTTCCTTTACTTTCATGCAATTTACATTTCTTGTTGATTATCTCTCCTTAATGTTTGTCTAACTAGAATAATCAATCAACTATTATTTGCTTAATCCGTTAATCTCCGTGGGATTCGACCTCACTCTATTGTGAGTTTTTACTTGACGACAATTCGGTATACTTGCTGAAAATTTTTTTGTAGTGATACGTTAATTCTGTGATCAAGTTTATGGCGCCGTTGCCGGGGATTAATTGTGATTAACAAACTACCGGTTGGTTGATTACCTAGATTAGACATTTCTGTTTATTTTGTTTCTATTGCTTTTTCTCCTTTATTTTCTCTTGCCAATCAACTATTTGTGTTAATGCCTCACTAAGAATTCCTTGGTGACAAAAGGAAATTCTCTATTCCTTGGTGATTGTGTTATTGACACATAACAGTTTCTTTATTTCCTTAGCTTTCTTTCAAATAAATTGAGATGAGATTGCATAAGATAAATTTGGTGTTGCCTTGCAACAATTTGTTTCCAATTCTTCACTGGATACTTGCATCAATTCCAAGTGAAAGTGTCACACTAAGTTTAGTGTGCCACTTATCTTTTATGTAATGTATCATGCACACCCTCTTATTTTTGCAATCACAATGTCTCTGTTTCTTGTGCCTTTATTGTATCTTTAATTTTGCTTGCCTAACCACATGCATTACTCACATTTCATTGGTTATGATATTCATGACCCATCATAAACCCCAGCACTACTGTATTAATTATTGCTTAAGGGCAAGTAATCATTCTAAGTTGGTGTGGGAAGGAGAAGAATAGGAGGAAAATTACAACAACAACAATGAAGATGAACTACAAGGTGGTAAAGTTCCTTTTCCTCTTATCTATTTTCTGTATATTCAATTGCATGATTGTCTTCTATTTTCTTCGTATGCATGTGTGTTGTGAATAAGCATAGCTTGATTGCTGAATTGTAACATGTGCTATGATATTATGACTACCATATTGAGTTTTGTGAGTTCAAAGTGATTAAGTATCATGATAAAAAACAAACAAGGTAATTAAAGAAGTTAGCATGAGCTTATAAGTATTGGGAAGCTAGCATGACTATTTTTGCTCAATTACATTTGAATTTATTTAATTGAAGTTTTCATCTAGGACATTTTATGAAATTTTTTTTGAAATCATGAAAACCTTGAAGAAGCAAATGCAAATAAGGCAGGAAAAGAAAAGGGAAAGAATGAGAAAGCTGAAGGCTCTGACTACCAATGACAATTCATTTGTCAAGTACTTGTGGTATTTATGTATCAAGCAAAAAGCTTGAAAACAAAACACTTAGAGTCAAGGCTAGGCTCAAGTGCAAAAGTACTCTCTCAAAGCTTAATGCTCTGAGCATCAATGATTAGAGAGTAAAGAAAAGAAACAAATGAGCTAAAAGAGTCCTCTAATTAAATGCTTGTGGTGCTTATGTATCAAGTGGTAATACTTGAAAACAAAGCATTTAGAGTCATAGCTTTCAACAAATGGTGCAAAGCACCCACGAAGCTAAGCTAAGAAAAGAATGAAAAGCTCGTTTCAAGGAAGGAACATAAAGAAAAAGATTTCATAAAATGAGCTAGATAGAAGCATCAATCATTTGAATCTCTTTTGTGATTGTAGCATGCATAAGAAACTAGCCAACCATGGATATAAAAATTGCTACTCTTCTCACCTTGGTTTGTCAAAATCTATTGCATGATTCTTTGTTTGCTTGAGGACAAGTAAAGTTTAAGTTTGGTGTTGTGGTGACTGCGCATCATGTTATATTTTTTCTATGCTTTTTCATATCAAAATTTAATTCATTATGCTTAATTATTGAGTATTTTTATGCTTAAGTTGTGTTCATACCCTGGGTCGAGCTATGCGACCTAGGCTGGCTAAAGACACGAGTGACCGACCTCTTTAGGACGGTCGCCACCAATCTCTTACTAAAAGAGTTCGGCCAAATCACCATAGAGGCCCAAGCAAGCCCAAACGAAAGGAGCAAAGCCCATTCTAAAGGTGGCAAAGCTAAGAAAGATAAGGCAGTTCCCCTAAAAAGATAAGATAAGATAACTATCTTATCTCAAGGGAAGTCACTCCACACTACTATAAATACACTGGAGCACCCAGGTATAACTCATACTCTGATTCTACACAAAACCCTGCTTAAAGCCCATGCTAACTTAAGCATCAGAGTCTTTTGCAGGTACCACCACCCTCCGGTGATCAAGGATCAGCCACCTCTCAAGGCTCAGCAAGTCGGACACGACAGCTCCTGCCACAACAGCAGATCTCCTCTGAGATCGACCTTCAGTTTCAGGTAACCCTCGAAACATTGGGGCCGTTGCCGGGGAACCTGGAAGTCATTCCATCATCATGGCGGACAACCTTAACAACGACCACAATTCTGATTTGGAAAACAAGATGCCACATAAGAACGCAGACATCACACCGAAAGATACACCTCAACAAAATGGAGACAAGCATTCTCCAAACACAAAAATTTTAGATGCCCTCTGAGAACAGCAGGAACGTCTCAAGAAGCTCGAACAAGAGGTCGAACACCAGCGCGAAGCCGAAAGAGATCTCCGGAGGGAAACAAGACGACGTCGAGAGTTAGAGGACAAGCTTCTAAAGCTCGAGGCCGACCTTAAGACCAAAACCATTCGATCCAGTCATGAAGACAGCTCCCACAAAGATCAAGACCCATTCACCAAAGAGATCATAAAAGCTAAAGTCCCAAAGGACTTCAAAGCTCCTGACATGACCCCATACGACAGTACATCGGATCTGAGCCATCATCTCAGCAATTTCAGAAGTAGGATGTATCTCACGGTTGCCTCAGATGCTATCCGCTGTAAAGCTTTCCCGACCACCTTAACCAAAACGGCAATAAAGTGGTTCGACAGCTTGCCACCAAGGTCAATAGCAAGCTTTGATGACCTCGCCAAGAAGTTCCTAGCCAGATTCTCCATCCAAAAAGACAAAGTGAAACATGCCCCAAGCCTGTTAGGGATTAAGCCAGGAGATCGGGAGAGCCTCCGCAACTACATGGAAAGATTTAACAAGGCATGTCTAGACATACAAAGTTTGCCAACAGAAGCAACCATCATGGGTCTCATTAATGGTCTGCGAGAAGGACCCTTTAGCCACTCCATATCAAAAAATCATCCAACGTCTCTAAACGAGGTACAAGAACTGGCAGAGAAGTATATCAACATGGAGTAGAACTCTCGACTAGGGGAAACCTCAAAATTCGGACTCTCTTACCCCCCTCGAGACTAGGATAAAGAGTCCAAGAAAAAAAAGACCAGCCAACTAAAAAACCTAGAAAATACCACAACTACACTCTACTCAGAGTGTCCCTTGTGGATGTATACAGAGAGATATGCAACACTGAGAAGATCCCACTGCCTCGCCCGATTAAACACAAAAGGGGAGGAGGAAATCGGACAGAGTACTGTGAATACCACCGAATCTACGGGCATTCTACCAATGAGTGCTTTGACCTAAAGAATGTCATAGAAAGATTGGCACGAGAAGGGCAATTAGACCGGTTCTTAGCCAGTAAGACGGAGGAACCAAGAAAGAGAAGAAGGGAAGAAGAGATTGGACGAGCTGAACGCCCCAACCACACCCCCGAAAGACACGTTCATATGATAAATGGAGGATTCGCAGGAGGGGGATCTCTAAATCATCACGCAAAAGACACCTTAAAGAGGCGTACCATATCAGAGGAGGAGACAGGTCGGCCGACCTCCCCAATATCACCTTCACTCAAGAAGACGCTGCAGGAATCATCCTGGGGCATGATGATCCCATGGTTATTACTATCATACTGGCCAATGCTAATCTCCACCGAACACTGGTAGACCAAGGAAGCTCTGCGGATATCTTGTTTAAATCCGCCTTCAACAAGCTCGGTCTACAAGATAAAGAGCTTAGAGCATATCCGAATAGCTTGTTCGGACTGGGAGACACTCTAATCCAACCACTTGGATATATCTCACTGCACACAACTTTTGGAAAAGGAACTCGGTCCAGGACACTTAACATAGATTACATAGTAGTCGACGTGAGCTCAGCCTATAACGCCCTAATAGGTTGGACAACGCTAAACTAGCTCGCCGCAGTAGTCTCCACTCCACATCTGTGCATGAAATTCTCAACTCCAGAAGGGATCGCCACGATAAAGGGAGACAAAAAGATTGCGCGACGCTGTTACAATGAAAGTCTAAACCTTAAAGGTGACCCCAAAGGGGAGGAAATCAACACTATCGAACTCGAGGGAGTATGTGCTCATGAGGAAGTTCGACCACAACCCGAAGGCGAGATCGAAGAAGTCCAGATCGGGGATGCCCACGATAAAACAACAAATATTGGGGCAACCTTAAAGAGAGACTCAAAGGAGCCACTGATACAATTCCTAAAGGATAATGCCGATTTCTTTGCATTGAAGGCAGCGGACATGCCCGGCATAGATCCCAAGCTAATGTGCCATAAGCTGGCAGTATACCCTGGATCTCGGCCCGTACAACAGAAAGATCCCAAGGTGTGGAAGAGAAAGTGCAAGCTTTACTAGAGGCAGGGTTCATAAGGGAGGTCAAATATCTATTATGGCTAGCCAACATTGTCTTAGTAAAGAAGTCAAATAACAAGTGGAGAATGTGTACTAACTACACCGACCTCAATAAGGTCTGCCCAAAAGATCCCTACCCGCTCCCAAACATAGATACTCTAGTGAATGCCTCTTCCGGATACAAGTACCTCTCCTTCATGGATGCCTATTCAGGATACAACCAAATCCCAATGTACCCACCTGATCAAGAGAATACCTCGTTCCTAACCCCAACGGCAAACTATTACTATATAGTTATGCCATTCGAGCTCAAAAACGCAGGAGCTACCTACCAAAGATTGATGAACAAAGTCTTTGCTGACCATATTGGAAAGCTGATGGAGGTTTACGTAGACGACATGCTGGTATAAACACAAAGTGAGGAATCATTGTTGTCCGAGCTCACCAAAGTGTTTGACACCATCAGAAAGCACATTATGCAACTTAATCCCGCAAAGTGCACCTTCGCGGTAGAGACTGGCAAATTCTTAGGCTTCATGCTCACCCAAAGAGGAATCGAGGCAAATCCAGATAAATGCCGGGCTATACTCAACATAAAAAGTCCGACTTGCGTCAAAGAGGTACAACAGCTCAACGGCAGACTGGCAACTCTATCCATATTTCTGGCCGGATCAGCCATAAGATCTCTCCCCTTTTACGCAACATTAAGGAAGGGAAAAAAGTTTGAATGGACAGCAGAGTGTGAGCAAGCGTTCCAAGATTTCAGGGCAACCACCCATTCTTACCCGATCACAGGAAGGAGAAGCACTCATATTATACCTCGCAGTGAGAAGTCGGGCAATAACCTCAGCACTAGTAAGAGAAGACGAAAATGGGCAACAACCCATCTACTTCATCGGCAAGGCTCTCCAAGGGGCCGAACTAAGCTATCAAAAGATAGAAAAGTTTGCCTACACCCTCATACTCACTTCTCGGCGACTCCGTCCATACTTCCAAGCTCACACTATCAGGGTTCGGACCAACCAGCCCATAAAAGGCATCCTACAGAAAACAGACTTAGCAGGAAGAATCCTATAGTGGGCAATCAAATTATCCGAATTTGATCTTCGATATGAAACTCGGACAGCCATCAAATCACAGTACCTGGCCGACTTCATTGCAGAATACACTGACGCCCCAGGAACCCCCACAAAATGGAATCTCTACGTGGATGGCTCTTCAAACAAAACCGGGAGTGGCGCATGTGTAATTATAGAAAGTGATCAAGGAACCCAAATCGAGCTCTCACTAAAGTTCGAATTCCCTGTTTCAAATAATCAAGATGAGTATGAGGCACTACTGGCTGGTTTGAGGCTGGCTAGGGAGGTAGAAGTTCAAAAGCTTGTCATCTTTAGCGATTCACAAGTAGTTACCTCACAAATTGAAGGAAGCTACCAAGCTAAGGACTACACCATGAAAAAATATCTGGACAAGACCAGAGACCAGCTCGGACAATTCAGGGAATATGAGGTCTAACCTATACCTCGAGAACAGAATGCTCGAGCTGATGCACTCTCAAAACTAGCCAGCACCAAACCAGGGGGCAATAACAGAAGCCTCATCTAGGAAACATTGACAAGTCCATCGATCTTGGAAGAAGAAAAGGTCCTAACCATATCAGGTCGGGATTAAGGATGGATGACCCCCATAATCAACTACCTCAAATCAGAGATACTTCCCACAGATAAGAAGGAGGCAAAAAGGCTAATACGAGAGGCACAGTACTACACCATAGTGGGCGACATCTTATATAGGAGAGGGATCTCAACACCCCTCCTAAAATGTGTGCCGACCTCCAATACAAGGGAAGTCTTGGAAGAAGTACATGGTGGCATATGTGGCAACCACCTGGAGGCATGAGCTCTTTCTAAAAAGGTACTCCGAGCCGGTTTCTTCTGGCCAACCTTGGGAAAAGAAGCAACAGAGTTCGTCAAAATATGCCCACCATGTTAGAAACATGCTAGCTTCCATATCGCTCCACCAGAGGAGCTCATCAGTGTTACGTCTCCCTGGCCATTCGCAAAATGGGGGCTCGACCTCCTTGGACCCTTCCCCCAGGGGTCAGGACAAGTCAAATTCCTCATTGTGGGAATAGACTATTTCACAAATTGGATTGAGGCAGAGCCCTTAGCTAATGCTACCGCCCAAAGAAGTCAAAAATTTTTATATAGGAATATTATCTCAAGGTTTGGGGTCCCCTACTCCATCACCACAGATAATAGCACTCAGTTCACGGACACAGGTTTTAGAAATTTGGAAGCTGACTTGAAAATAAAGCACCAATTCACATCTGTAGAACACCCACAAGCCAACGGACATGCAGAAGCTGCCAATAAAGTCATACTGGCTGGGTTAAAAAGGAGATTACGGGACACGAAGGGAGCTTGGGCTGAAGAGCTCCCACAAGTCCTATGGGCATATCGGACAACTCCGCACTCCACCACAGGAGAATCACCCTTTCGACTCGCTTACGGGATGGAGGCAATGATCCCAGTAGAAATAGAAGAAAGATCTCCTAGAATGATCTTATACAATGAAGAGGTCAACTCACAAATTCAAAAGGAGGAGCTCGACCTACTTCCAGAAGTCTGAGAAAGAGCTCGGATTAGGGAGGAAGCATTAAAGCGTCGAATGGCTCTAAAGTATAACCAGAAGGTAATCTGATGCGTGAGCATCTTTCCTAACTTTTTATAGTGAATTTGCATTTAATTTGTAGAGTTTAATCAAGAATTAATTATCTTTTAGCCACTATGGATGTTACTTTGAGTCGTGTGCAATTCTGTTTATTTTAGGTAGCATTTGGGTGGATTTGATGGAGCTTCCACAGAAAAAGAGAAGAAGGCCATATAGAGCAAGAATGGCTTAAAGGATGGAGAGGAAGCTTGCACAAATGAAATCAGCACAAGAATTAAAGGAGATGACAGCGAAGAGCCACGCGTGCGCGTACCTGACGCGTGCGCGTGATTTGGAGCTTTCCATGGCGACGCGTGTGCGTACCTGATGCGTACGCGTGAAAAGCAAAGTTGCTCAGCGACGCGTGCGCGTACCTGACGCGTACGCGTGACATGCGAAGAAGACCATCGACGCGTACGCGTGACTGACGCGTATGCATGACATGCGCCATGTGCAGAAAACACAAAAAACGCTGATTGCTGCATTTAATTCTGATTTAAAACTTTATTTTATTTAAAAATAGGAAAAGATATTGTTTACTTTTTAGATTTTAAATTAATTAGGATTAGATATAAAAGAGAAAAGAAACTTCTCTTCTTGGGGGACTCCAATTAGTTAACTTTTCAATCCACCTCAGTCCAATTTACAATCCTAGTTTTTAAGGAGGATTGTCTCAAGTTGCTTATTGTAAAAGTGAGTCCCTCCATCACTTATGAGAGCTCTTGGAACCCCATATCTGCTGAATATATTCTTCCTTAGAAAGTTAATCACCACCCTGTTGTCATTGGTTGGTGTAGCTATTGCCTCTATCCACTTTGACACATAATCCACAGCTACCAGTATATAATTGTTTGAGTATGAGGATGGGAATGACCCCATAAAATCAATTTCCCACACATCGAACAATTCCAATTCCATGATAAACCTCTGTGGTATCTCATTTTTCTTGGGTAGGTTTCCAGCTCTTTGGCACTCATTGCATCTTATTACGAAGTCCTTTGCATCCTTGAATATTGTTGGCCAATAGAATCCACACTGCAGCACTTTGGATGCAGTTCTTTCTCCACTAAAATGGCCTTCATATGCAGATCCATGACATTGCCAGAGGACTTCTTGCCCTTCCTCATGGGAAATGCATCTCCTCAGGATCCCATCAGCACACTTTTTGAACAAATAGGGCTCATCCCAAATGTAGTGTTTAGCATCCTTGAGTAGCTTTCTCCTCATGTGTTTGTTGATGTTGGTTGGTAGCTCTCCAATGGCCTTGAAATTGGCTATGTCTGCAAACCAAAGAGCTTCTTGGATCATCATCAACTGTTCATCAGGGAAGCTCTCATTCACTGCAAGTTGGTGTGCTTCATCCTCTTCTTGTGGGATCCTTGATAGGTGGTCAGCTGCCTTGTTCTCTGCTCCACTCCTATCTTTAATTTTAATATCAAACTCTTGGAGTAGCAAGATCCACCTTATCAATCTAGGCTTGGACTCTTGTTTGGTAAGCAAATATTTGAGAGCTGCATGATTAGTAAATACAATGACTTTAGAACCAATAAGATATGATCTAAACTTATCAAATGCAAATACTATGGCAAGTAGTTCCTTCTCTGTAGTGGTATATAGTTCCTTTGATTCTCATTAAGGACTTTGCTGGCATAATAAATAACATGCACCAGTTTATCTCTCCTCTGTCCTAAAACAGCACCAACAGCAAAGTCTGATGCATCACACATAAACTCAAAAGGAAGATCCCAGCAGGGTGGCACTATGATAGGTACAGAGGAGAGTCTGCTCTTAAGTTCATCAAAGGCTAGCATGCACTCCCTATCAAAGATGAAAGGTACATTAGAGACAAGCAAGTTGCTTAAGGGTTTGGCAACCTTTGAGAAATCTCTAATGGACCTTCTATAGAAACTAGCATGTCCTAGAAAACTTCTAATTGCTTTGACATTGCAAGGTGGTGGTAATTTTTCAATCACCTCCACCTTGGCCTTGTCCACCTCTATGCCTCTTTTTGAGATCTTGTGGCCAAGAACCACCCCCTCTGTGACCATAAAGTGGCACTTCTCCCAATTCAAAATGAGGTTGGTTTCTTGGCATCTCTTTAGCACCAAGGCTAAGTGGTGTAAGCATTTAGAATATGAATCACCAAATATAGAGAAGTCATCCATAAAAACTTCAATAAATCTTTCAATCATGACTGAAAAGATGGAGAGCATGCACGTTTGGAATGTTGCAGGTGCATTGCACAATCCAAAGGGCATTCTCCTATAAGCAAAAATACCATAAGGACAAGTAAATGAGGTCTTATCTTGGTCCTTAGGATCTACAACTATTTGGTTATAGCTAGAATAACCGTCCAAAAAGCAATAATATTCATGTCCCGCAAGTCTTTCTAGCATCTGGTCCATGAAAGGTAGGGGGAAGTGATCCTTCCTGGTAGCTTCATTAAGCTTCCTATAATCTATGCACATGTGCCAGCCAGTCACTGTTCTTGTTGGTATCAGTTCATTCTTCTCATTTGGTACAATAGTGACCCTTCTTTTCTTAGGGACTACTTGCACTGGGCTTACCCAAGGGCTGTCTGAGATTGGGTAAATCACCTTAGCTTGCCACAATTTCAACACCTCTTTTTGGACTACTTCATTCATTGCTAGGTTTAGCCTTCTTTTGTTGCTGTCTTGAGGGCTTGGCATCTTCCTCAAGGAGAATTTTGTGCATACACATTAAAGGACTAATTCCTTTTAAATCTGTAAGTGTCCATCCTATAGCATCTTTGTGTTGCTTCAGCACATGGATAAGCTCCACTTCTTGTCCCTCACTCAAGCTTGAATTGATGATTACTGGGTATGTGTTGTTGTAACCCAAGTAAGCATACTTCAGGCTTGGAGGTAGGGTTTTTGATAAACCCCATTTGTAGGGTTTATCTTACGCTTGATTTAGGAGATTTTGTGACCTTTTACCCACATTTATCCAATGAAATAGCATGGTTTCATGATTCTCCCTTAATTTGTGCTTAAGTGTGAAAACATGCTTTCTAGGCCTTTAATTGATTTATTTGAATTCATCTTTGATTCCACTAGATGCCTTGATTAGTTTGTTAGTGATTTTAGATTGAAAAGGCTAGGAATGGACCAAAGGAATGAAGAGGAAAGCATGCAAAGTGGAGAAATCATGAAAAAGCCAAAGATTTGGATATATTCATCCACGCGCACGCGCACGGTATGCACACGCGTGGATCGCAAGAACTTCAAAGGGCGCGCACGCGCACTGTACGCGTACGCGCCAGTGGCCGCACGTGATTTTTAAATAGAAAACGTGCCCAGCGATTTTTGAGAGCTGTGGGCTCAATTTGCAATCAAATTTGGCGCCAAAATGCATATAAGGACCAAGGATTGAAGAGGAACGGGAGGAATTCACTCATTTTGGCTCATTCACACTTATTAGGATTAGTTAAGAGTTAGTTTTAGAGAGAGAAGCTCTCACTTCTCTCTAGAATTAGGATTAGGATTAGGTTTAGTTCTTAGATCTAGGTTTTAATTCATGCTTTCTTCTACTTCTTCTTCTCAATTCCTTGTTGTTACATTCATTCTTCTTCTACTCTTTTGTTGTAATTTCCTTTATGTTGCTTCTATATTTTGTTGTAGATCTACTCTTGTTCCTTCTCTTTTCTTTCAATTCAAGTTGATGTAATTCATAATAATTGTGTCTCTTTTGATTGTTGTTGTTAATTTCTTGCAATTAGTTGTTGTTAGATTTTACTCTTGTTGTTGATTTAATATGATTTATTCTTTTGCCTTCCAAGTGTTTGTCAAAATGCTTGAGAAGATGTTAGAGTAGATTTTAGTGCTCTTGGCTTGGGGAGGTAACTTAGGAACTCTTGAGTTACTAATGTCCAAGTGATTGACGATTGGGAGCCATTAACTCTAGATCTCACTAATTGAATTGGTGGAGAACTAGGACTTATGGACTTGGATTGATATAGCTCACTTGACTTTCCTCTACTATTAGTTAGGGGTTAACTTAGTGGGATTGATCCTTGCCAATTCTCATGTTGTGGTTAGTGATAAGGATAGAGATCCTTGACCACCAAACCTTGCCAAGACCTTTTTGTTATTTGAATTTCATTTTCATTTACTTTTCATGTTTCTCATCCAAAACCCCAAAAACATACAATTCATAACCAATAACAAGAACACTTTATTGTAATTCCTATGGAGAACGACCCGAGGTTTGAATACTTTCGGTTTATAGATTTTAAGGGTTTGTACTAGTGACAAACAAATTTTTGTATGAAAGGGTTATTGTTTGGTTTAGAAACTATACTTTACAACGAGACTTTATTTGTGAATTCTAGACCATCAAGAATCCAAATCATCAAAATGGCGCCGTTGCCGGGGAATTACAATGGTGTTGTGTTATTGGTTATTATATATATGTGAATAGTGTGAATATGTTCGCTTTTGTTAGCTCTTGCTAGTTTTAGGATTTGGTTTTCTTTGTTTCTTATTTGATTTCATTTTCATTTTCTCTTGCTATCATGAATTTTCACCTTGGCTATGAGTTTGGTTCTAACTATGTTGTAGAAAATGAGGGCTACAATGAAGATGTGTATCAAGGATGGGATAATCAAAGGTGGGGGGAGCCATATGCATATGATCAATCTTCATGGCAACAACCTCCACCAATATGCTATGAACAAGAGCCATTCTATGATGCATACCAATCCAATGGTTATGGTGAGTCCCCTTGTGACTTCCAAGAACCACCACCATACACCTATGAGTCATATCCTCAACATAGCCATCAACCATACTCACAAGCCCCTTCTTACCAACCACCTTCATATGACCTTCATCCATATCCACCATTTCAACAACCATATGAGCCATATGAACCACATATTGAACCGCCACCACCTCAACCACAATACTTTCAAGAACCACCCCCTCCATATTATTACCAAGATGAACCACCTCCAATGTATGCAAATTTTCAACTACAAGATGAACTCTACTTTCCACCACAACCTCCCATGGAAGAATATTCATGTCCTTCAATCCAAGAGCCATATGATCCTACTCGTGATATCTTAGAGGAACAAGAGTCAAGGGATGGTCTCAAGGAAATATTGGATCAATTTCAAACAACCATGGAGTGTGTTGTACAACAAGTGGAAAGAATAGAAAATATTGAACCACCACAACTCTACCAAGAAGAACCACCTTCCTACTATGAACCCTTCTCCCAATTTGATAAATCATTCCATCCACCCCAACCTCAAATAGATGACATCCTTGATGTTCTTGTTTAAGGACAAGAGGAGATAAAAAGGGATGTGCAACAATTCACGGCCGCCTTAGACGAGGTGGTAACTCGGTTGGCATCCTAATGCTTGAACACTCAAGGAACTCCCATGACTACATGTGGAAAATTAAATGAAGAGCATAACATGAAGGAGAGATTGGTGGAGAATGAGGGAAGTTGCTTTGTATTGGAACAATTGGAGGAAGCTACCATTGTTGAAGAAGAGGAAGAAGTGGTTGAAGACTTAGGAGATGCGAAACCACCTTGGGAATCTAGAATTGAGGAAAACCCCTCCAAGATTATTGAAATTGATGCTAGGGAGGAAGGTGCACACCTTCCAAGGCATATTCCATATGAAGAATTGGATGGGATATAGCAAGAATTGAGTTTCCTTGGTGATGAAGATCAAGCATCAAGTCTTAGTGGTGAAGAATCCTTTGAGTTTGAAGAACCTTCTCCCAATGAGATAGAAAGTAATGTGGAGGTAAATCTCTCTCACCCTCCCATTTATGATTTAAGTAAGGGAAAAGGCTTAGATAAAATTGATGAACAAAGGATTGAAATTAAGAAAACATGTGAAGAGGTAGAGATCCTTAGAAAAAGGAGGATGGGAATTGAATACGCTTTGTCAAGGCCCTTAGAAGCTTCTTTACCTAGGTTGCCATCTACTCCTACATTTGAGTGGGTAAAATTCATTTTTATTACCTTTATTATCCCATTCGAATATGGCTTGCTTGAAACGGATGGTCAACTTAGGATGCTTTGTGGGATGAAGCGTAAAAGAAAGATGTTTCGTGGTTGGCGTTGCAAATCAAGGTTCATTATGGTTGATACATCCAAGATGGAACATAGAGGTTGGAATAGTGCTCAACTAGATGGGTCTAGGAGGATTGTTGGGTACTTCATAGAGAATTCATCATGCTCACCACCCGGTTGGACTAATAATGAGAGTCAACTTCAAGACGGGTGTGAAAATAAAGTGTGGGATCCCGGATTACAAGAAGAGGATCAATTTTGGGAGCCCTAAGCTTGTGAAGAACTCCATCAACACTTAGCTCAATCCATGAGAAATCTTAGGGCACAATGGAGAACCAAGCATTGGTGGGAGTTCCAAGATGAATACAAGCACAAGCCACCTTAATAAGAAGCTCCCCATAAGTCCAACTTAAGAACAATAAACAAAAGTGCTAGGTGGGAGACACCCCACCATGGTAAATTCTTTTCATTTTTTTCACTTTTGTACATACTAATAGAATTAGCTTAATTTCATCTTTTGTTGAGTTTGTTGAGTCTAATTGGTAGTTTAGTATGTTAAATAAGGTTTTATGGTGTTTTGGTAGCTGTTTGGAGGTTTGGAATGCTTGGATTGGTGCAAAAACATAGAAAAAATTTAAAAAACAGAGCACCATCCGCACGTACGCGCACTGCGCGCGTACGCGTGCATCAAGCATTTTCGCCTACCCCACGTGGACGCGCCATGTACGCGTACGCGTGGATTGAGAAATTCCACCCCCAAGCCAAAAAACCCGAGAGTTGTGCGAACGCTGCGCTAGCATTGTGCCTTTCGCACAAACCAACTCGCGCATACGCGCACATGACGCGTATGCGTCACTCTCGAAATAAGCCATCCGTGCGCACGCGCCATGTGCGTGTACGCGCGGATGTCCTTCCTTCAACACATTTTTTTCTTCTCCCCTTTCCATTTCTTTCCTTCTCCTTTCTTACTCTCTTCTCCTACCCCTCATCCAACACTTCCAAATACCATTGATAACCACTTATTTTAGTTAGTTAATTAGTTAGTTAGTTAGTTAGTTAATTAGTTAGCTTTAGTTTAGTTTTCATTTCATATTCTCTTTTTCATTGTAAGTGTTGGATTATTGATTTTGTTTGCTATACATTGCTGCTTATTTCTAATTGCATGTTATTTTAGCATAATCATTTTGTTATTCATTGTTGGATTCTATTGATTGAGGTTATATTTCGCTACTTAGTTTTGCGTTCTTCATGCTTACCTTTTGAGAATACCAAGTGATGAGAATTGCCTTCGAGCTTGTAACTCTTCTTGAATTACATTATTTGGCCACCATGTGATTTCAATCCTTTTCCTCGATTAGACAATTTCTTGATGGATGTTGTGCATTCATCTTAATGCATTGTATTTCATGATTATATGCATCCATATGTGTTTAGCTTGATTGCTCTCATGCTTCTTTAATGCTTATTTTACCTTACAAGTTTACTTAAGGCATCTCAAGCACACTAGGATAAGTGAAGTGCATGCTTCTTTTGAGACATCACTTTTTATGTTAATGTGTGTTCTAAACTGCGCAATTTAGAATTCACACACCTAAATGTCACACTAATTCACTCACTCAATCCTAGTGATTTACCTCATTCCAACAGTGTATGCTTGCTTTTGTATCTTCTCATCTTATGGTGCTATTTTCTATTTTTCATGAATGATGCACCACAAGCAAAAATAGAAGCGGAAGAAAGAACACGCAGCAACCGGTTGACCTACCAACTGAAGGTGGCAATCCAGAGAGTCGCCGTACCCCCTTGCTCATCTTTGAGTACACCGAGGACGGTGCAAACTTTTAAGTGTGGGGAGGTCGTCCGACCGGTCGGCAATTTTGGGTGACAAGTTTCTAATCTCAACACTTTTGTATTTCATTTTTTTAGGTCTTTTAGGATTTTTGTTTTATTTTCTTATTTTTGCATATATATACACAATAAGCTTAGTCAAAATAATGAAAATTTTCAAGATTTCTATCTACAGGGCACCAATTGATTTGAGTGAAAACTTTTCATAGAACTTGGTTGAATTATATATATTGTGGAACATGGTTTTTGAGCTAAGAACACAAGCTTGTGAGATTTGAGCCTAATGGTGTGGTTACATCTTATAACCACTTATTTTCCCTTCTTGTGTGCATTATTCTCTTTCTATGATTGTAATCTTTGATTTGTTTGATTCTTTATGTCCATTATTTTGTATATTCATGCGTTTATATGATTGAGGCCATCATTTTATTTAGCTCACTTACCAAAAAAGCCTTACATTTTATCTTCCTTTGTTAGCCAACTTTGAGCCTATGCTCAACCCACTTGTTCATAATTTTAGCACATTACAAGCCTTAAAGCGAAAAACAATAAATGTCCTTTATTTGGATCTTTGATTAGCTTAGGCTAGTGTTTGTGTAATATTTAAGTGTGAGAAAACTTGGGACATTGGTTGAGAAAAAGGGTAGTTTTGTATTTTTGTTGTAAATATTAGAATTGGGTACATGCTCATATGTTAATTAAATGTAAAACCTTATGCATTGATGTTCTTGTATGTAGTTTGAAGGAAAAAAATATGAGAAAGACAAAAGAAAAAAATATGGAAAAGAAAAGAAAAAAATTAGAAAGAAGAAAGAAAAAGAAAAAAGAAAAGAAAAAAAATTAGAAAGAAGAAAGAAAAAGAAAAAAGAAAAGAAATAAAAAGGGGACAGAATGCCCCAAAGCAAAGTGAAGCTCAATAAAATCAATACATATGAGTTGTAAAATGGAAAGGAAATGAATGAGTATGTGAAAAAGTGAGAAGAATGGGTAGTTAGGTTAGAACTTAATTGTATAGGATGTCATAGGTTAGGTGGGAAGTCTAAGCTTATCAAAGATTCAAATTTCAAGCTCACCTGACCAAATATACATCCTACCTTGACCCTAGCCCCATTACAACCTAAAAAAAAGACCTCATGATACTTGTATGCATGCATCGAATAAATGTTGATTGTTAGAAGAAAAACAAATCTTGGAAAGCATGATTAGGGGAGAATTGAGTGAATCAACCCTAAACACTTGAGCGAATAGAGTGCAAACACTACCTGTGAGGGTTCGATTGCTCAATTACATATTTTTCACCTATGATCATCACTCCTCATGCAAGTTTGTAAAAATATTTAATAGCTCAATTCAATTGTGGTTTGGCATGGTTGTTAATACCCTTAGCCCTTGTGCATATATGTATTCTTGGAAATTGATTTATTTTGACCAAGTAATTGCATTCATGTAGATAGTTGCATATAGGTAGTTTGCATTTAGATTAGTTTACATTGAATAAATGTTGATACCCTTTGTTCTTTCTTGGTTCAAGCATGAGGACATGCTTGGTTTAAGTGTGGGGAGATTGATAAACCCCATTTTTAGGATTTATCTTGTGTTAAATTTAGAGCATTTTGATAACCTTTTCTCACATTTATTCAATGAAATAGCATGGTTTTATAATATCTCCTTTAATTGTGCTTAAGAGTGAAAACATGCTTTTAGGACTTAAAATAGCTAAATTTAATTCACCTTGATTTCATTAGATGCCTTGATATGTTTGTTAAGTGATTTCAGATTTAGGAGGCAAAGATTGGATCAAGGGAATGAAAGAAAAGCATGTAGAAATGGAGAACTCATGAAGAAATGAAGGAATCGCAAAGCTGTCAAGCCCGACCTCTTTTCACTTAATCGATCATAACTTGAGCTACAAAGGTCCAAATGATACGGTTCCAGTTGCGTTGGAAAGATAACATACGGGGCTTCAAAATGATATAAGATTTGCCATAGTTACATTGTGTTTAGGGGTGCGCATGCGCACTGTACGCGTTTGCGCCGATGGTTACACATGATTCACTTAATGCAACTTGTGGCCAGTAATTTTAGAAGCCTTGTGGGCCCAATCCAACTCATTTCTGATGCTATTTAACCCAAGGATTGAAGAGGGATGACACACATTATACACTTAGTCATAATTAGTTTAGTTTAGGTTAGTTTTAGAGAGAGAAGCTCTCACTTCTCTCTAGGATTAGGATTAGGTTTTAGATCTAGATTAGAATTTCTTAGATCTAGGTTTAATTCATGCTTTGATTTACTTTTCCTTTACAATTTCTTGTTCCTCTACTTTTTCTCTCTCTAATTTTGTATTTCATTCTTGTAATTGCTTACTTTGTTGTGGATGCACTATTTCTACTTCTATTTTCCTTTAATGCAATTTGAGGTAATTCATGTAGATCTTGTTTTCTTTAATTGTTGTTGTTAATTCCTTGCAATTGAGTAGTGTAGATTTACTTTCCTTGCAATTTTACTATGCTTTCCTTTTGTGCCTTCCAAGTGTTTGATAAAATGCTTGGTTGGATTTTAGAGTAGATTTTTGTGCTCTTGGCTTGGGAAGGTAACTTAAGAACTCTTGAGTTACTAATGTCCAAGTGATTGATGATTGGGAGCCATTAACACTAGATCTCACTAATTGAATTGGTGGAGAACTAGGACTTATGGACTTGGATTGACATAGCTCATTTGACTTTTCTTTACTAGTTAGAGGATGATTTAATGGGGTTGATTCTTGCCAATTCTCATGTTGTGGTTAGTGATTAGGATAGAGATCTTTGACCACCAACCCTTGCCAAAGCCTTTTTGTTATTTGAATTTCCTTGCCATTTACTTTTCATGTCTCTTATTCCAAAAACCCCAAAAGATATTTCATAACCAATAACAAGGACACTTTATTGCAATTCCTAAGGAGAACAACCCGAGGTTTAAATACTTTGGTTTATAATTTTAGGGGTTTGTTTTAGTGACAAACAAAATTTTTGTATGAAAGGATATTGTTTGGTTTAGAAACTATATTGCAACGAGACTTCATTTGTGAATTCTAAACCATCAAGAATCCGTTCATCAGTCTTCAACTCTAGTTTCAGTGCTTCCACTTCCTTGTTGCTTGTGTGGTTTAACATGATTGAATCCTCCATGGTTTCTTGTGGTAATTCTCCATCTGATGCTTGTTGTTCTAGCTCCATAGCCTCTTCACATTGTTCTTCTTCCAAAACTCCTTGAACTATCTTTTCTATGGTGTCTACCATCATGCATTCTCCTATGGATTTCTTGGGGTAACTCATTGCTTCGAAGACATTGAAGACCATCTTCTCTTCATGCAACCTCAAGACTAACTCCCCTTTTTGAACATCAATAATAGCTCCAGCAGTAGCTAGGAATGACCTTCCTAGGATGATTGATGTGTTGGCCTCGTCCCATATCCAGCACAACAAAATCAGCTGGAAAAATAAACTTCCCCACTTTTACTAACAGATCCTCCACCACCTCATGAGGAAAATTGAATGTTCTGTCAGCCAGTTAAAGTGCCATTCTTGTTAGTTTGGCCTCTTCTATCCTCATTATTTTCATCATAGCCAAGGACATGAGGTTGATGCTGGCCCCTAGATTACACAATGCTTTCTCAATGTTGATATCACCTATGATGCAGGGAATTTGGAAGCTCCCAGGATCTTTCATCTTTTCGGGAAGCTTCTTTTGTATGATGGCACTACACTCCTCAGTTAGCACTATGGTTTCCTTTTCACCCCGATTCCTTTTTCTTGTCATGAGCTCCTTTAAAAATTTGGCATAGAGTGGCATTTGCTCTAATGCCTCAGCAAAGGATATGTTGATCTGAAGCTTCTTGAAGATTTCTAGGAATCTAGAAAATTGATTGTCTTTCCCATCCTTTCTCAGCCGTTGTGGGTAGGGTGCCTTTGGCACATAAGGCTTTAGGACTTGCTTTGGTGAGGATGGTGCAGGGGTCTCTTCTTCTTTCTTGGTTTCAGGTTCCTTTGCATCTTCTTTTTCTTGGTTGCTTTGACTTGGGGATGCTTCCTCTACAACTTTTCCACTTCTTAGTGTGACGGCCTTGCATTCCCCTCTTAGGTTGGCCATGGTATCACGGGGGAATGTATGTGTAGGCATTGGTATTTGTTTAGACAAGCTCCCTACTTGTGTTTCTAGTGTTGAAATGGCTGCCCCTTGGTTTCTTATGTTGGATATGAACTCCTCTTGGTTTGCATCTATCTTTCTTTCAGCCTGTATTTGTTTCTCTAGAATAGTGGAAACGATTCCTGTCAGTTGTGGTGACAATTGTGCTATGGCAGCCTCTAATTTTGCAAAATTGCTGCTGATTTCACATGGTTGCATGGTTGAGGATGATGTATCTTGATGGTGGTTGTTGTGTGTTTGCTGGGTGGAGTGATATGATGCATTTTGTGAGTTGTGGTAGGGTGTATTTTGTGAGTTGTGATAGGGTCTGTTGTTGCCTGATTGATGGTTGGGGTTGTGGTTGTTGTATTAGTTAGATTGGTATGGTTTGTGGTCTTGACTGTGGTTTTGTTGGTTTTTCCACCCAAAATTTGGGTGATTCTTCCAACCTGGGTTGTATATCTTGGCATTGGGATCATATGGTGGTCTAGAGGGATTGTTCATATAATTAGCGTGCTCCCATTCGCATTCAACTTGGTGCATCTCCTTCTTGTGGAGGCGCTTGAGTTTGGACAGCTGAGACTTGGCTTTTCTCCATCTTCTTTGTTAGGGCTGCTAATTGAGCTGCAATCATCTTGTTCTGTGCTAACAAAGCATCCATAGAATTGAGCTCCAGCACTCCTTTCTTTTGAGTTCTTTCTGAAGCATAGAAGTACTCATTTTTTGCTACAGTCTCTATAACATCTATGGCCTCTTCAATGGTCTTCTTCTTGTTGAGTGAACCCCCTGAATAGTGGTCTACAGCTTTCTTTGCTTCATATGACAGCCCTTCATAGAAGATGTGTAGTTGAACCCTTTCGTTGAACATATCCGGAGGGCACTTCCTTGTCAAGTCTTTGAACCTTTCCCAGGCCTCATAAAGTGTTTCACCATCTTGCTGTTGATGCGGAATTTACAACCACAAACTAACCAGCAAGTGCACCGGATCGTACCAAGTAATACCTCAGGTGAGTGAGGGTCGATCCCACGAGGATTGAAGGATTAAGCAACAATGGTTGATTAATTTACTTAGTTAGGCAAATAGGAAATAGTGTTTGGGTATTCAAAAGCATTAAACAATAATTCAGAAATCTAATAAAGCAAGCAGTAAATAGGTTGTGAAATATGTATGGAGAAACAGTTAAGGCTTCAGAGTTATCTATTTTCCGGATTGACTTTTCTTATTAATTTATTTTAATCATGTAAGATTTAATTCATGGCAAACTATATGTGACTAGACCCTAATTCCTTAGACCTTTCTAGTCTCCTCTAAAATTTATCAACCGCCAATTCCTTGGTCACTTAATTCCAATTAGAGGGTGAAGTTCAATTCTAGTTTATATGCCACAAAAATCCTAATTACCCAAATATAAGAGGATTATATGTCACGTATCCCGTTAAGTCCATATAATTAGAATTTAGGAGAAATTGTTTTCAAGCTGTTGTTCAAGTAAAGAGCTTTTCCAAGTTATACAAGAACTCAATTAGAAAGAGGGTTATACTTCCATTCCACCCAAATTCATAAGATAAAGAATGAAAACAATTCTTAAATATAAATCAATACATGAATTAAAATAGAGAAATAATAAAATCAATCCATACAATAGACAGAGCTCCTAACCTTAACAGTGGAGGTTTAGTTGCTCATGGTTCAGAGAGAAAAAAAGGATTCTGATAAAATGTATTTTGGCTGAAGTGGAATAAAATGTTGAATAATTCCAATCCCCTTTTTATATCTAATCCTAATTAATTTAAAATCTATCTTCTAAAACTAAAATAATATCTTTTCCTATTTTTAAATAAAATAAAATTTAAATCAGAATTAATTAAAGCAATCAGCATGTCTTCAATTGATGGATGGGGACCACTTGCTTCGTAGGGTCCACGCCTAACTTGGAGTGGGCATAACCATTCTTGTGTGAATCTCCCTTGAGTCTCTGCTATCCCCTGGCTCTAGTTTGTGTTTCTGGGCCAAAAATTGGGTCGAAACTTGGCCTGAAATCGCCCTCAGCATTTTTGGCAAATTCTGCACATGGGGCATGTCACGTGTACGTGTCAGTTACGCGTACGCGTCGATGGTCTTCTTCGCGTGTCACGCGTATGCGTCAGGTACGCACACGCGTCGCTGAGCAACTTCGCTTTTCACGCGTACGCGTCAAGTACGCGCACGCGTCGCCATGGAAAGCTCCAAATCACGCGTACGCATCAGGTACGCACACGCGTCGCTCCTCGCTGGTCATCTCCTTTAATTCTTGTGCTCCTTCCATTTGTGCAAGCTTCCTCTCCATTCTCTAAGCATTTCTGCCCTATATAGCTTTCTTTTCTTTTTCTGCGGAAGCTCCATCAAATCCAACCAAATTCTACCTAAAATAAACAGAATTGCACAAGACTCAAAGTAGCATCCATAGTGGCTAAAAGATAATTAATTCTTGATTAAACTCAACAAATTGAATGCAAATTCACTAGGAAAAGATAGAAAAGATGCTCACGCATCAGCTGTCTGAAGGTTTGCACCTCAGCTCTCAATCTATGACTCTCTGTGGAGGGTAGAATCTTGCTAGAAACTTGTTCACAACCTCATCCCAAGTTGTCAGGCTCTCCTTGGGAAATGCTTCCAACCACTTTGCTGCCTTATCTGAGAGAGAAGGGAAACAAAAGTAGTTTGTAGGTGTCAGGGTGTACACCATTTGACTTTATAGTGTCACAAATCCTCAAGAATGTAGTGAGATGTTGGTTGGGGTCTTCTTGGGCATTCCCTCCAAATGAGCAATTGTTCTGGACAAGTGTGATGAGCTGAGGCTTCAACTCAAAGTTGTTAGCATGGATTGTTGGCTTTTAGAATGCTGCTGCCACAGTTTCCTGGGTTTGGGTTGATGTAAGAGCCTAAAACTCTCCTCTCTTACCCAACATGATTGCCAGCATCCTCTCCAACATGGTTATGCACCTCTTCCTCCATAGTAACTCCCAGATCTTCCTCTACTACTTTCTCTCCAACTATTCCTTTGCCTCTTGCTTCCCTCCTTAATCTCAGAAAGGTCCTCTCAGGTTCACTATCAAAAGAGGATGAAGTTTCTCCTCTTCTACCTGTCATACATTCAACAAACAGCAAATAGAGAACAGAGGACAAGTGCAGGAATCACTCGTGTTAGGACTGGTGGTTAGTTTGGTTGGTGCAATTAATCAAATAGTTAATAGAGCAGTAAAAAAATGGGATTATGAACAATGAACAGCTAAAATGATCGAAATAAAAAGATGAGAAAATTAAGGAACTGAAATTAAAAGAATTAACAAAGTAATTAAAGTGCTTAATCTAGCTACCCATCAATTTAATCATTGTCAATTCAAACCAATCCCCGGCAATGGCGCCATAAAACTTGATGATCGAAATTTACTCCCCATATAAAATAATGAATCTGTTCTTTTAGCAAGCGCACCATCGTCAAGTAATAACCCACTAGGAGTGGGATCGTATCCACAGAGATTGGTAGATTTGAGCAATTATAATCAATGGGTGAATTAGTTAAGCTGAGCAATATAGGTTGTGATTGCAGAATTTTAAATGAACAGAATTGTAAATGACTCAAAAGTAAAGAGAAGCAATAAAGTGCAGAAGAATAAATGGCAAGAATGTAAAGTGCAGAAACATAAATGACTGAATTGTAAATGGGAATGGGAAATAGCAGAATGTAAAGAAAGATATAAAGAATGTGAGAGATAAGAATAGGGGAAATTCATTGAGATCAGGAGATGTTGTTCTCTTTGGATTAAATCCAGCTCATCTCATCTTCAATCATGCAACTAATTGACCTCTTGGCAATCATGATTGATTGAACCCCAATCCCTTGGTGATTCAATCTCTCAAATCTTGATAATCAGCCAATTCCTTGGTCTAATTGCTCATGAAGAGAGATATGCTTGGTCCTTGATTATACCACACATCCTCATAGATCCAAATAGTGGGTGGATTATACGTCACCATATCCAATCACCAAAACACAGATCTACTCAAGTGTTAAAAGGAATTTCAAGCATGGTTTCATGTTTCCTTTTCCAAGGTTCCTATAAAACCCATTTTGCATTCAACCTCTATCCCAAGATGATTGAACACTAGCATTAAAACAAAATTCCTTCTAGCAAATCAAAGAGAAGATGAAGAGAAGAAGAAATTCACTATCATTAATCTATCAAGTACAACAGAGCTCCCTCTCTCAATGAGAGGGAATTTAGCTACTCATAGCTTAAGAGAAAAGTACAAGAGATGGAAGAGATGATGTGAAAAGTAAATCTAACTATACTTCAACAAAACTACTACTCAACAACCCCTTCTCAGTACTTTCAGGGGTTATTTATACTACTCCTAGCACTAGAATTAAGGAAAATACAAAAGAGAAAAGA
>NC_029785.2:24461796-24474175 GCF_000816755.2 Arachis ipaensis
AAAGTATCGTCAAGTAATAACCCACTAGGAGTGGGATCGTATCCACAGAGATTGGTAGATTTGAGCAATTATAATCAATGGGTGAATTAGTTAAGCTGAGCAATATAGGTTGTGATTGCAGAATTTTAAATGAACAGAATTGTAAATGACTCAAAAGTAAAGAGAAGCAATAAAGTGCAGAAGAATAAATGGCAAGAATGTAAAGTGCAGAAACTTAAATGACTTAATTGTAAATGGGAATGGGGAGTGACAAAATGTAAAGAAAGCCATAAAGAAAGTGAAAAATAAGAATATGGGGGAATTCATTGAGATAAGGAGATGTTGTTCTCTTCGAATTAAATTTAGTTCATCTTATCTTCAATCATGCAACTCATTGACCTCTTGGCAATCATGATTGATTGAGCCCCAATCACTTGGTGACTCAATCTCTCAGATCTTGATCAATAGCCAATTCCTTGGTCTAATTGCTCATGAAGAGAGATATGCTTGGTCCTTGATTATACCACACATCCTCATAGATCCAAATAGTGGGTGGATTATACGTCACCATATCCAATCACCAAAACACAGATCTACTCAAGTGTTAAAAGGAATTTCAAGCATGGTTTCATGTTTCCTTTTCCAAGGTTCCTATAAAACCCATTTTGCATTCAACCTCTATCCCAAGATGATTGAACACTAGCATTAAAACAAAATTCCTTCTAGCAAATCAAAGAGAAGATGAAGAGAAGAAGAAATTCACTATCATTAATCTATCAAGTACAACAGAGCTCCCTCTCTCAATGAGAGGGAATTTAGCTACTCATAGCTTAAGAGAAAAGTACAAGAGATGGAAGAGATGATGTGAAAAGTAAATCTAACTATACTTCAACAAAACTACTACTCAACAACCCCTTCTCAGTACTTTCAGGGGTTATTTATACTACTCCTAGCACTAGAATTAAGAAAATACAAAAGAGAAAAGAAAATTACAGCTGGAGGAAAAGAGAAACTCCAAAAACGTGACTTCTCCAAGCTTGGCGTGTGGCTGGCGCTTGAGTGGCGTACCACGCCTAGCCACTGAATTTGGCTTGGCGCGCCATGCCCAACTCTTCAAGTGGCACGCTCCATGCATCAAGCTCCCTGGCGTGCCACGCCTTCGAACCCAAGTGGCACGCCCAGGGTCTTTTTGAACCTTGGTTAGCCTGGCGTGCCACGCCTTCGAGCCCAAGTGGCATGCCCAAGTGTTTGGCCCTTCACCTCCTCCTCTGGAAAATTGAACTGGCGTGCCACGCCCTGATGTTCAAGTGGCACGCCCATATTGGTGTGTCTCCCTCAAACTTTGCGTGCCACACCTAGGTCCTCAAGTGGCATGCCCAAGTGCTGGATGAGAGTTGGTGTGCCACGCCTTCAATATCAAGTGGCACGCCCAGTGTGTATCCTCTTCTAGCGTGCCACGCCCACAAGCTCAAGTGGCACGCCCCACGGTGTACAATGGAGTTGGTGTGCCACGCCCAGCCTGGTATGCCATGCCCCTTTTGTGGCCTTCAACTTTGCTCTCTGGAAAATGTAACTGGCGTGCCACGCCCATGTTAAAGCTTTGAGAGCCTTCTCAGGAAAATACAACTGGCGTGCCACGCCTGACTCCTAGCGTGCCACGTCCATATACTTTCATGGCGTTTGTTCCAAGTGGCACACCCAATTTCACACACCCAGCTTTATTTTGTTGTTTTCTTCCTTTTTGTTGCTCTTTTCACCTGAAATTGAGCACAAACCCATTTCAAAGCAATATACCAAAATATTTATCAATTAGTTCATGAATTGCAATGATTTAATGAGATTATGCTCTTTTGTCGTCGTTTTTAGATAAGAAAAAAGGGTAGATGATGCAAGTCATCACAAGTCTTCCACAAAAAAGACAATAGCGATTCTTCATATCATCCTAACCGACTGTGCAAAAGAGCACTATGGGTTACCTCCATTCTCTCACCAACCTCAAAACAGAAAACCAAGAAGCCTTTGATGAGCTATGGCCGAAAACTTTAACTCCTCAAGTCTTTCCTGTCAAACTTCCTCATGAGTCGACCATGGCTTTGAAAAAGAAACTTGTCACTTATTCCCCACAATATATGTTGAGGCAATTTGGTCTGGCACAAGCATTACCTTCTCTACTATCTCTTGAAATTGGGGCCCAAATGGTTTAGTGTTGAATTTGAAAGAATTTGACTAGATTTTAAACTTGAACCATCAAAGAGTAACTACCTAATATCAGAGATATGACCTCAAATTCTACTTCCTTACGACCCCTGATTTTCACAAATGGTAGTAGAACTATTATGATGCTCATTGCCCCTAAATGTTTAATCTTTTTAGGTCCTTACTTCCCTTATAATTTCTTTACGTTCCAACTGCTCGACCAACAACCCTAGCGAGCGTTGCTCCCGAGATGAAACCAGTCTAGGAAAACTAGAAATCGGATGAGAAAGCCGCCCCCAAGAAAACAAAGTCTAAAAGGGGTCGAGGTAGAGGAGGATCCAGTGAGGCTACTTTGCCTTTGAAAAAATAGGGAGCTGTCGACATTCTCATGGGGGATAAACCCAAAAAAGTACAAAAATATGATCCAGCTCCTCCTATCAAGGTGCTTTTTGTACTCTTCACCTTTAATAGTTAACTTCAATTGTGCATATTTTAATTCTTTTTGTCAAAATCTGCCAAGTGTAGCTCAAAGTCTCAAGCTGAAATGCATAGTTACTCCGAGCCAGGTGTTGGCCCATCAGGTGTCGAAGCTGAAGTTACCCAATCTCCAAAGGTTACTGTCTCTCTACCTTTCTTAAGTCCAATTCAGCCTACACCGTCGACCACAACTTCCTAGGCTTCTACTGACTCTCCCATGGTAATTGTACTTGCCCTTTTCTTTCTTCTATTATAGTTACATTTTTGCTATAAGTAACACATATATTTTCCAGGCAAGTTATATGCCTTTACCAACCAATGCCGAAACCCAGCAAGAGTTTGGTCTTGTTTAGACATCAGATACAGCTACTTCGACCATTTTTTCTACCCAAAAGTCAGCTGAGGTTGAACATGATGAGTCTCCTAACAATGTCCCTACTCCTAAGCTGAAGATCTAAACTCTGATGACTTTTACTTTGACCTTGCCAACATCCCTTCTGAAGCTCGATAAGTATACTCTTCCAAAGGGACAAGAGTTTTATCTTCTTCTAGTCAAGAACCTGGAATCCCCCAGTGCAAGACACAGCAAAATTATTCCAAGTCGTAATCTCTTCTGAGACACAACTTCCACTAGGCTCCGACCCTTCAGTTGTTGAAAGGGCCAACATTATTCTCGAATGCCTCAACCATCCTTTGGAAGAAATCAATAATAATGCAGACCTAAAAGCTTGACTATTAGCCGCCCTCGATTTTTTGAACAAGAAAATTTCGAATGATGCCTTGACAGCCTTGGAAACTTTCATAGAAGATATTTACAACCATATTGCCAAGGTCGACACTATTGAGAAAAAATTCAACAAGGCAATCGAGACTTTGGTTTTCCATGATAAATAATTAAAGAAATGTGAAACAGTCAAGTCTCAAGTTGAGGGAGTTTATCAGAAGATCAAGTCAAAGAGAAAATTATAGTCACTAAAGTCAAGATTCTTGAAAAAGAATTGGCTGAGTTGAAGGCAAGCAAAGCAAAAGTCAAGGCTACCAATGTAGACCTTAATTAACAACTTTAGAAAATAAATCAGGTTCATGCATCCAAGACTTTAGGCCGTACTGCTCTTATAGAAAATGTTAATCAAACAATCAATGCTAAAGAAGACACTGTCGAGGAAGCTGCTGCCTTAAGTCGAAAGCAGGAAGATCTTAAACTCAAATTTAGAACATTATTTTAAATTATGATATTTATTGGAACTTTAAATATGAACTCTTATTTTGTATGCACCTTCCATACTTTTGATTAATGACAATGATATAACTTTAGATATTTACTATTACATGCCAAATTCGTTGAGCAGTTTTTATATCTTTCAACTCATAAGCATTCCAATTAAATAATTTTTTTACTCTAAAAGGTCCTTCCCATAGGGGAGACCACTTTCCTTTAATTTTTTTGGTCGGGAGAACTAATTTTAACACCAAATCACCAATCACAAATGTCTTCTTTTTTTACCTTCTTGTTATATGACTTAGCGACACTACCTTTCTGCCTCTCCATCCGATCAAGAGCCGTTAGTCGAAATTAGTCTAATTGATCTAATTCATCAATCATGCTTGACCAATATTGTTCGACAGGTAAATCATTTTTTCTTGCCACTCTAAATGTTTGTAAATTTATTTCAAGTGGCAATACTACTTCATGGCCATATACGATCTCATAGGGAGTTGACCCTATGGCTTCTCGAGGGGAACACCTATAAGCCCATAATACTTGACTCAAAGTACTATGCCAATTTCGAGGTTGCCTCCCTATATGTTTCTTAATCAAACTAATTAAAGTTTTATTAACAACTTCGACTTACCCATTTTCTTATGCATAGAATGGGGTCAAATGTATTAGTTTAATTCCTCTTGACTCAGCATATGACTTGCTGAACTGTGAACATAGTTTCTTGGTCTGTAGTTATGGTTTGAGGGATATCAAATCTATAAATAATCAATTCCTCAATAAAATTAATTATTTTAGCTTATGTAACCTCTTTCATGGGCACAGCTTCCACCCATTTAGTAAAGTAATCAACTGTGACAAAGATAAATTTATGCCCCTTAGTCGAAGAGGGATGAATCATTCCTATTAAATCCAAGATCCATCCTCTAAATGGCCAAGGTTTAATTATAACATGCAAATCTACTGCGAGGACTCTTTGAATTAGTGCATTTCTTTGCATTGATCACAATGTCGAGCAAAGTTAATACAATTCTTCATCATTGAAGGCCAATACAGTTCTTGTCGATGCAAGGCCCAATGTAATTTTCGACCCGCTTAATGAGCTCCGTAAATTCCTTTATGCACGTCTGCCATAGCTAAATATGCATCTTACATATTCAAGCAGTAAAAAACCATCAACACTTTTCTTAAAAAGATCATCTCTAACCAATACAAAGCTTAATGCCAAATATTTTTTTTTTGAAGGAAGTCGATGATCTTATATCTTCAGTCATTTTGATCCAGGGTATTTTCACAACAAACCCCTCTTAGTTCTAAAGGAGTTAAGTTAGTTTCAATTTCACTAAACTCCTTTACCAACTTGGGAGATATTTTATAGCCGGAAGCCATTTGAGCTAACTCATTAGTATCTTGATTCGACTCTCTAAATATGTGTTTAATCGAAACTGAGTTGAACTCAGCCAAGAGTTAAACGGCTACCACAAAATACTTAGTCAAATTCCAACTAATAACTCGATAGTTTCTAGCCAATTGTCTAATTACTAATTATGAATACCCCAATATTTCAACTGTTTTAGCCCCTTTCTCAATTAAGAGTTCCAGGCCAATGATTAAAGTCTCATACTCTGCTTCATTGTTGGACATACTTGACTTTAGTCAAAACATAAATTTGGTCAGAATATCATCGGGGGTGATCAAAACTCTTCCAAATCTTACCCCATTTTGATGTTTCGAGCCCTCAAAAAATAACTTTCAAGGTTTGAGCTCAAGATACCTAATTTTGGGTTGCTCCTGAATCTCAACACAAGAACGATCTGCTAAAAAATTAGGTAGCGTTTGTTTTGAGGTACTGAGACAGAGACTGAGAGACTGAGATTCAGTATCGTGTTTGTTAGTTCAGAGACTGGTACTAAAATTTCTGTCTCTGTCTCTAAAATTTCAGTATTTCAGTACCTCCAAAAAGTAGAGACACAGGGGACTGAAATTTTTAGAGATGAAGACTGAAACTTTAATAACATTTTATACCTAAAATACTTTCATTTCAATTAATTAATTCCAATTTTACCCTTTGTGCAAATTAAATTAGAGTTTCATTCTTGTTTCAATTCCTGTTTTTCATTTTGCACCAAACAGAATACTGAGATTTATTTCAATCCCTGTCTCTTAGTCTCTGTCTCTCAGTCTTAGTCTTTTCGTCTCTGTCTCTCCACCAAGCACTACCTTAGGGATTACCTGCCCTTTGACAGCCCTGGCTGGGACGTAAAATAGAGAATATTCGATTAACCTTAACATCCACTTGCCAATACTTTCTCTTAATATTGGATAAGAAAGCATATATTTAATGACATTAAATTTTGACACAACATAAATATTCTTTCCGATTAAGTAACTTTTAAGTTTAGTACAAGAGAAATAAAGAGCTGAACAAAGTTTTTCGATTGTACTATATCTAGTTTCTACATTAGTCAACATTCGACTCAGATAATAAACTACTTTTTTGTTCGCATCCTCGTCTTCTTGGGCCAGCATGATCCCTAAAGTTGTATCTGATATAGCAATATATAATTTAAGTGGTCGACCTTGTTTGACTGGTGTCAAGATTGGTAGTGAAGTTAAATATTACTTTATTTGGTCGAAAGCTTTCTCGTGCTCCTCTTCCTATCTGAATTCTTCTCCCTGCTTCAATTTCAATAGAGGAGTAAATACTTTCATTTTTCTAGATAAACTTGAAATGAAGCATCGAAGAAATTTTACTTTACCTAAGAAAGACTGTAGTTCTTTTTTATTTCTGGGAGGAGATAAGTCAAAAGTAGCTTGGTATTTATTGGTGTCAACGGCCACTCCTTTTTCTGCACAATGGATCCCAGAAAATTTCCTACAGATACACCAGAAGCACATTTTAATGGATTCATCTTGAGTTGATGATATCTTATCCGTTGAAAAGCCATCTCTAAATTACACAAATGAGCTTGTTTCGACTCTGATTTAACTACCACATCATCGATGTAAATTTTCATAAACTTACCAATAAAATTATGGAAGATCGAGTTCATCGCTCTCTGGTAAGTAGCTCCAGTGTTTTTCAATCCAAATGGCATAATTAACTATTCGTAAGTGCCAATGGATCCAGGGAATCGAAAGGCTATCTTCGACACATCTTCTTGGGATATGAATATCTGGTTATATCCTGAATATCCTTCCATGAAGCTCAGAAGTTTGCTTTCGGCAAAGAGTCGATCAACATCTCTGGAATTGGCATGTGATACTCGTCTTTTGGTGTAGCCTTATTCAAATTCATAAAATCAATACAAACTCTTAACTTTCCATTTTTCTTAATAACAGGAACAATATTAGCAATCCATTCGACATACCTGGTTGTACGAATGAATCCATCTTTTAACAAACATTCGACTTCCTTCTTGATCTTCACCATAATTTCAAGAGCAAAATGTCTAGAAGCATGCTTAATTGGTCGAGCATTCTCAATAAGAGGGAGCTTATATTTGACTAAAGATCTGTCCAAACTAGGTATGTCCTCATACTGCTAAGCAAAACAATCTTGGTATTTCTTTAAAACCTCAATCAAGTCTTTCTTGAATTCAGCCTCTAGGCATCGACTAATGTAAGTCACTCGCCCTTTTCCATCAATATCGGCTTCATCGAGAGGATCTTGTATTTCAACCTTTTTATTATGCAAATCTTCAGAAATTAAATTGGACCTTTCAAACCCTAAGGGATCGAGATCATATATACAATCCAGTGCACGTCCCCCGTGAACTCCTTCTTTTTAGCCACATAGGCTGAGAGTCGATCCCAGTGGCTCAATATATCCATTCAAGTGGACATGATGGCCAAGTTCTCCTTAGCCTTAGGGACTAATTTCATACCATGGGCCCCTCTATAGAAACTTTGATAAAAGTGGGGTCAAAGGTGCTCATATCAATATCCAATGGTTGGACAATAATATGATATTCTTTGAAGATGACATTCATTTGCTCGACATAGCAAGGGCTATTGTCATAGCAAGGGCTATCGTCATCTTCAATTTCTTCAATCCTTCCATCCTCATCCCATAGCACCAATTTATGATGCAGATTCGAGGGAATTGCTCATACACCATGGATTAAATCTCTTCTTAAAAGCATATTAAAAGTTGCCTTGGTAGGTACCATTATAAACACCGTCAGTCGTTCATCACTTTGGACTTTAACCCTGAGTGGGATCATTACCAGGGCGGTTGTGGACTAACCATTAAATCCAATAACAACCAGATTTGTCTTAATCAAATCCTCAACTATCTTTTAGAATAATGGGAGCATACTTTCAGGTAACAAATTAATTGCTTCTCCTCCATCGACCAAGATGCGATTAATCACCAACCCTTTAACTTTTGTCTTAATATGCAATGGTCGAAGATGTCCTTTGGTGATTTCATCAGGCCTTTCAAATAACCTCTCCTTAATCATGCCATCTTCGACAAATTGGCATTCGTCACCTAGAATTATATCATCACAGTCTCCTTTTAGACAATTCCAAGGCCCTTCAGGACTGTCCTGAAAGTCGAAAGGGAGAACAAAAACTATGGCAACATACCCAAAACTAGTTTCTCCAAACATCACATCTAGATCATCCTCAAATCAGAGTCAAAGTTTTTCTGTGAGCGCCTCTTCTTCTTCTTTTCCTTTGGGGATCGACTTGATAGCCGACATCTCCTTTGACTCCTCCGACACCTTGTCTTTTTTCTGTTCCTGCTTCTGAGATAACTTACTTTCTTTGTGCAATTCGGGATATGGACCCTGTATATCAGCATCAGCATTTTGCTTTTGGGCCATAGGTCTTGGAATAAAGGGAGCTCTTTCTGTAAAATTGTGTCGAGGCCTTCTTTGACCGTTGCCCTTTCTAGCTGCTCCTTGTCTGAAACATCCTCTTTTTTGAGCCCCAGCCCAATTTGAAAAACCTCCCCTAGGAACATTAAAATTATAGTTCCTGGAGTAATTTTGGGTATTGTTTTGTACCCATTTGTTGTTCGAGACATTAGGTGGAGGAACAGTTTGACTTAACACCCTTTGAGGTTTCTGGTCGACTGTCACCACCATACGCATCTTTTATTTGATGGGAGCAGCTACAAACTTTTGACCATTAATGTCTTGCTTCAGTCAAGCTTGTCTTAATTCTTCCTGATGAACACGCTCTCAACTCTTTTTTATGAGTCGAAATTCTTAGCCGCTGAAGTGTCAAACAAGGCACTACATCGAGGGCATATAACTACATTTCCTTCCTCCTTCCTTTGTCTTAACAAAAAATCTAACAGATCTTTTTCTGCCTTTGGAATTGCTTCAAACATGTCTAGCTCGAATTGCTCGTCTTTCTTTATAGGTTCGACAAAAGCCATGTTAATTGTAAACGCCACTTCTTCTGTTTTAGCGAAATTCGATGTGACTTAGAAGGGATCAAAATTCACCTTTGTTTCAGGCTTATCAACAAACTTAAGTCAACCTTTGTCAATAGCCCTTTGCATCAAGTCCCTGAAATGAACACAATTGTTAGTATAATATCCAGAAGCTTGATGAAATTTACAAAATTTTTTATTCCTAATTTTAGAAATTGATGGCATTTTTTTCCTTCAGGGAACACAAGTTGTTTATCTTTTAACAACATATCAAAGATCTGTTTAGATTTTGTTAGGTTTAAAGAATAATTCTTTCCTCCTGACAAAGGAGTCTTATTTTTGCTGGATTAAGAGATCAACACAATTAAGGAGGCCCGTCTTTTAATTCTGCAGCAAAAGCAGATTCACTGTTCGACTCTTCCTCACTCATGTAGTCCACGTAGTTAACCTTTTGTTGAAAAAGGACTTTCTTTTGTTCGACTCTAGCTCCTCTTTTTCTTATTCAATTTTTTAATTTACTGTACTTTATCAGCCAACTGAGCTAAGTTGAGGAATGGTTGATTTACTAATTTTTTCGAATATTGAAACCAAGCCCATTGACAGCCATCTTGACTATCTCATGTTTAGGAATAGGTGTGAAATATTTGTTTCCCATATTCTTGAACCGGATAATATAGTCATTGATTGACTCAGTCTCCTCTCTCTTCACTGTAAATAAGTCGGACAAAGTCACTTTCATTTCTCCCCTAAAGAATTGATCATGAAAACTTTCTAATTGAACCCAATTGTGGATCGAATTAGGTTGTAAATTTGAAAATAAAGTGAAAGCGTTCTTTTTTAATGAAGAGGAAAAATATCTCATTTTTAAATATTTATTATTGGCCAACTCGCCTATTTCGACAAATATCAAGCAATGTGCTCTACAATCGATTCTCCCCTTTTTCCAGCAAACTTTATAAAAGATTTAGGAGTTTTGACTCCCCTTGAGAGTTCAGCATGTAAAACGTAATATGGGAAATGGGATATAAAGTAAGGTTGATTTGTTATTTCAATATTCAATCCTGCTTTGTTCAAGATTTGCTTGACAGCTTGAGTTATATTTTGACCATAAGCATGAGCAACATTGTTTGCTCTGGTTTCATTCAATACCCTATTCAGATCGTCTCCTCTATTTAACATGAGAGGATGATTATTAACATGAACTCCCCAAAAGGTTGAACTAAAGGTCGACTAATTGCTCCTGCAATATCATCAACTTGTCAAGCAACTTGCTCTATTCTAGCATTGTTATTTTCTAACATGAAATTTAATACTGTAGTCATCTGTTGTGTTAGCATATTACTAGATCATGATGGCTATCCTCGATTTGTTGTATAAATACAGCCAAGGATTTGACTGTATTAGGCAAAGATGTCCCGACAGAAATCTGTCTCGACATTTTTGGGAATATAGAGGTATGTCGAAGTAACATTTGACATTGTAGAAATAGGTTGTGGCATGGAAACAGATCCCAGATATGAAGGGTTTTTCATTAAGTGTTGATAAGCATGATAGTATGCCATGCTAGGGTTATAATGGTATGTCCCCATGAAGAGATATCCTGGAGGTGGTGTTGGATTATACAAAGGACTATTCCTTATAGTAGCACCTCCCATGTTTTTCATATTAGGATTTTCTATAGATGAAGAATAATTTGGGGGTAACCCATATGGAGGTCATGTAATAGGTACAGCCATTGGAATCCCCTCCGTCAACCGTCGACTCGAAAGACTGGTGTTTCAGGGTTTCTAGTGGAATCCCCAATATCATTATTCGACATCTCCGTCAAAGTTGAGGCTCTATCAGACACTATCAATTTAGCACTGCGCAATTGCATGCAAATTTTGACATGTTACTTAACCCAAGGTCTTACTGGGCGTGCCAATTTGTTTCACTTGATTTTTGGTATATCTCGACAGAGTGTCGAATTGAGCTTGTATCAGGATCTCAGTTCGAGGAGCAGATACGACTCCTCTGAAAAAGAATAAGCTCGACCCGAGAATTATTTAGTAATAGTGTTGAAATGACTTGCGTCGAAATTACTAGTGACAAATTTATATTGAACAAGGTAAAATAAATAAATAAGTAGAGAAAAGTTTAAAATTAATGAAACATAAAATTGAATCGTAAAGGAAAGAGAATAACGACAAAATATAAAGAAATAAAAGACAATTAATCAAATAGACAATAGAAAACAAGTTAAAAGTTGACTTTTAACACTCACATGTACTTGCACTCCATGTTCTTCCGTTGCATCGCGAAGACTGAGAATTTTATGAGTTTATGTGATGATCTAGTATTCTTGATTGAAGTCCTAGAATTCTTCTGAGTTTCTATTATTTATAGGCCTTGGAGATGGTCTTGTCATGGAGCACGTTGTCCACTATCTTACTTCTCCCTTTTTCCAGCCATGACCTGACTTAACCATGAAGAATCTTGACCCCTAAGTTTGACACCCACATCTTCTTTGGTCTTCAAGTCCCAAATTTTCTTCAACTTACTCCTCAAATCTCGTACCCATGTCTTTCACTTAACTTGAAGGTCGAGCTGCAAGCCTTGATATTCAAGAAAAAGCACTAACTACCTTTCGCCTTCGACCTTTTTGATACCATCTTTCTTCGACTTCAACTTGTCCATTTCTATTTCTATAGTCAAAACCATTGGTAATTAAGATGCCTTCTTATTAAGAAAAAACTTTTTTTTTTTACCAAAAATATAATTACTAGTGTACTAATAAAAGTATTTTTATATACAATATGAATAACACTTTTTTTTTATCACAATGAAAATCAGTTGGGATTAACTAAATAACCCATATTCATATCTTCTATAATCTTAGCAAAGAAGATGATATTCTGCTTCTTGTTGACCAAGCTGTAAGTATCTCCTCGCAAGCCTAGTAGCAATAAGTATATCTCATGATTTATACTACTTCTTATTGCTAATTGTTCCATTTTTAATCTAGTAATTCATATTTTTTTTAAATTCTTTGAATAAAATTTATTGAGAAATTGAGATTTAAAAAAAAATATTTTTTTATAGATTTAAGAAATTTAGTGAAAATTATTAATATAATTATT
>NC_029785.2:24474298-24481403 GCF_000816755.2 Arachis ipaensis
TGATAGGGGTGGCAATAGGGTAGAGCGGGGGCGGAGATGCCTTTTTGCTCGCTGTCCCCACCCCCAGATTCGCTCCCGATTCTGTCTCCGTTTTTCACCTTGGAGAATATTGCTCCCCATCCCCATTTTTCACCGAACTCTATTCTCCGCGGGGACCCCATTCCCTTTCTCTTCGATAGCTTTTATTAATCATTCATTTTTATTGGAATAGAACTGCAAGTATCAATTCTATACAAAAATAGCAAGACTTTATGCAAAAAATTTAAATGACAAGACGGTGACTTCTTTCGAAATGACGCAGTGGGAGACATCACGGCGAGTTAGAGCACAGAGCAATAGACGAGGTGGGGACGACAACGGAAAAGAGAATAATGGACACGACGACAGTTGTGGAAAGGAGAACGAACCCCATCCTTGAAGAGGGGAAAGAATGACGCGAACAAAGAGAACGCACAATAAGGGTGATGGCACGGTGAGGGATGATAATGTGGTGAGAAGGAAGAGTGACGAGGGAGTTTATGAATTTCAGAGATTACCGGAGATGGAACGGGAATCCCTATTCGAGTCCACACACTTGCGTCAGAAAAAATTTATCTCCCATCTCTATTTTCGCAAAAAAAAAATTTCACAATCGAATTTTCATTAGAGATGATCTCCATAAAAATTCTATGTCTCAGACAAGTTTTGCTATCCCTAATAGTTGCGTTGAGCAACTTGTGTGAACAGAACCCAACAATTTAATCAGTTTTGAACAGTGAAGGATGTAATAGCTAGTAGTTGAGTTATCGATTTTGCTTTAGCTGCATGAAATATGCATGTGCATCCCATACCACATGAGCCTAGTAGTAGTGAGTTGGAGGATGTAAAGGTAATTATGTGAGGGTTAAGTATTATATTTGTCTCAAATATTTTGTTCAAATATTAATTTTGTCCAAACAATAAGGATGTACATGCACATGTCATGAGTTTCTTTAGCCAATTTAGACAAAGGATATTTGTGAGGCAATATTGGGTACGTTTGAAAATCTTTAAAATAAAGATAAGACTAAAAAAAGAGATTTATTTGGGAGAAAATCAAAAGTTAAATTTCAGCAAACTGTTTGAGATAAGTCATGTTACTTATGGGCTGATGGCAACTAATAAGTAATAACACCTTTCCTTCTCTATAAATTGAAATTAAGAGGAAAATAAAACAGCACCAACAACATACAACATCGGATGTTATATATATAGTACTGCACAGCCGGAACCACAGCCGCCATTTCCTCTTTCCTCCATTTCTTTTTTGTCATAGTTAAATTCTTGTATATATTATTTTCTTTTTTATTTCCCATCATTAATTATTTGGTGGGTAGAACTTTAACCTGGAACTAGAAAAGGCGGGAGTGAGAGAAAGCCACATTAAAGAAAGGACCGAAAAAAGGGAATACATAAGGACATATTCCTATACTAATACTTTTACTACTAATAATTATTAGAATTAAATCGAAGGAATTAAATACTGTTTGGAAGTGGTATGGATTCTCAAGAGAGAGAGAGTTGAGAAGATCAGGTATTTAAACACGCTCCTTCCCTCAACCATATGAGTCGAGATGATTAACGCATAGACCTCAAAACCTTGCTTTCTTCCCTCATTTGTTTCTCTCTAAATATTTTGTTGGAGATAGTGATTCTATTAGTTATACACTTATACAAAACCTCTGCTTACAAAACACGTTAAACCTTCTTGAAATAGCGCTACAATTTCCATTTTCGATATGTACATAGCAACGTCACAAAGTTACATACTTCTTGTGCTCTAACTAGCTAATATATATTATAGTGACCGTCACATACATAAAAGAGAAGAAATTGTGATATGGGTGAGGAGGTGGAAGTGGTGGTGAGAGAGTTCGAGCCAAATAAAGACAGAGAGGGAGTAGAAGCTGTTGAGAGGATATGCGAAGTTGGACCCAGTGGCAAGATTTCCCTCTTCACCGACCTCCGCGGTGACCCTATTTGCAGGGTCCGCCACTCACCTACTTTCCTCATGCTAGTACTACTACTAAACACATATTCTCCATATCTTCATTATTTCTCCATTTCTTTTGTAATTTCCTTATATGTTCTCTTACCACTCAAACCGCTTCTCTTAAAAAAGTCTTTCTCACCTAAATAAACAAATTAATAAATAATGGAAATAATCATAACACACCGATGTATGATATACCTACCTAACTATATCCATTCTTTTAAGAAAAATACTCATTTTTAGTTTGTCTTCACCAGGTGGCTGAGATAGGCAATGAAATAGTGGGCATGACAAGAGGTTGCATCAAAACCGTTACATGCGGAAAGAAGCTCCATAGACACGGAAAAAACAATAATGCTGACTCCACCGCCAAACAAGTCCCTGTCTACACCAAACTAGCCTACATATTAGGCCTTCGCGTTTCACCACTCTACAGGTACAATAACTAACCGTAACCGCCTGAAATAAATTTTTATTTTAACCGTTACTGTGCTGACTGAGTTTATATTCTCTGCGGCGCGGGTTCAGGAGAATGGGTATAGGTCTCAAGCTTGTACGGGCGATGGAGAAATGGTTTAGAGACAACGGTGCAGAGTACTCATACATGGCAACGGAAAACAACAACGTTGCGTCCGTTAATCTCTTCACCGACAAATGCGGTTACTCCAAGTTCCGTACTCCGTCTATTCTCGTCAATCCCGTTTTCGAGCACCGGGTAAAAACCTCTTCCAAAATCAAAATCATAAAGCTTGACCAAAACGACGCCGAATCACTATACCGACTCAGATTCTCCACAACGGAGCTCTTCCCGCGCGACATTGACTCTGTTCTTAACAACAAGCTCTCACTTGGAACCTTTTTGGCGGTTCCGAGAGGGAGTTACGGGCCTGACACGTGGCCCGGCCCGGCACATTTTCTTGCTTCCCCGCCTCACTCCTGGGCCGTCCTCAGCATTTGGAACTGCAAAGAAGTGTTCTCACTCGAGGTGAGAGGCGTTTCGCGCGTGAAGCGGGCTTTAGCGAAAATGACACGTGTCGTTGATCGGGCTTTCCCATGGCTCGGGCTTCCTTCGATACCGAATTTCTTCAGGCCGTTCGGGTTTCATTTCTTGTATGGAGTTGGAGGGGAGGGACCTGAAGCGGTTAAGATGGTTCGGGCTTTGTGTGGGTTTGCACACAACCTGGCGAAAGAGAAAGGGTGCGGGGCGGTGGCGACGGAGGTTTCGAGGCTGGAACCGCTGCGGTTAGGAGTGCCGCACTGGAAGATGCTGTCGTGTGAGGAGGATCTATGGTGCATAAAACGGTTAGGGGAGGATTACAGTGATGGATCGGTTGGTGACTGGACCAAATCCCCCCCTGAATTTTCAATTTTCGTTGACCCTAGAGAGGTCTGAGTGAATTCTGTCAATACTTTCTTTTGATTTTTAATATCAACCACCAATTGTGAAATTTAGAATCACATACAAGCGACAATCAAAATGAATTTAGTTTGGTTTACTTTACTTAAATAGTTTTAACTTTGTTAGATCTGTAATGTAATGAAGTCAATGTTTCTTTAGTTCTTTTGTTTCTAATGGATGCTCAACTTTTAGATTCTCTTCTTCCCTAACTGAATTGTACCGGTTGTGTAACGACGTGAGAAATTTTTGTTTGTCATTTATAGGATACGAGACTCTATTATTATTATAAAAAGAAGTGTGATACAAAGTTATATTTCCTTTTCTTTTTTATTGAAATTAAATTCTCTTTTTGTTCACATGAGTTATATCCGACAAAATTAGCGATGACAATATAGGGAGTGAGACATCTTATTCCCCATCCCCATTTTTTGTGTGACAAAAATATTCCTTCACACATCCCCGGTTCATGTAGAAAAATATAGTCATACGGAGATTATATTATTTAGATAAAAGATACATTAATTTTACTATAATAATTAAGATAAAATAAGTTTAATGTTAGCTTTTTAATTATAATAAAACCAACATTATTCAAAGTAAAATAAACATTGTCCAAAATATATAATTAAATATTTTTAAATTTTTAATTAATTAAACATAGAATATAATCCAAATTATAACTTAGAATATCTTCAATTACAAAAAAAATAAATAAATAAATAACGGGCATGTCCTGCCCTGCCGAAACCCGCCAAAGCCCTCAGATTAGGTGGTATAGGTTAGGTGAGTTTTTTAATTATGGTAGTTTCAAATAAATTTTTAGTCTAACCCACCTTTTTGGCGAGTTACGCAGTGGGTTTCGACCCGTTTGCCACCCTTAGTTGGAAGTGGACCGGGCTACTCGACGGAGGCTCGTGGCTCGTCTCATTTTAGACTCGGCTCGTTTTATTAAACAGGTCCGGTTTAAACTTTTTGTAAAGCCTACTAGTTAAGAAAGTTAAGTCATAAGTTTTAAGAAAAAGTTTATAAAACTCGTTGGGCCAACTCATCAAAATATTTTTTTTTTATAAAAATAAATTATTCTTAGTTTAGGCTTTCAACTATTCACTTATATTAAATACAAAACAAAACTAAATAATTAATGGTCAAAATTAGTTAAAATTGTAGCTTTTTTATTAAAAAAAAATGTATAGATCGTAAGTATGATTGTGATATATGACTAATGATTGATATATAAATAAAGGGTTAACTACCAAAAATGTCTCCGAATTATTTAAACGCTGACAAAAATACACTCGAATTTTACTATTGACAAAAATGCCTTCAAATAATTTAAAAATACAACAACAATACCCAACAATAAATATATATTTTCAAAAAATATCTTAGAGATTAAATTTTGATGCAATTTTTTGCAAACATGATTATAAAAATAAGATATTATTATACATAAAAATTGGTAATTTTTTGTTAAGTATATATTTTTTTATAATTTTTTTATTAACAACCAATAATACTTTTAAAAAATTACAAAACAATATATACTTAACAAAAAATCATCAAATTTTAAGAATAATAATATTTCATTTTTCTAATCATACTTGCAAAAAATTACATCAAAATTCAATCTCTAATGTATTTTTTGTGAAATACATATTTAATGTTAGTTTTTTTGCAAGATTATCTAACATTAAATATGTATTTCTCAAAAAATATATTAGAGATTGAATTTTGATACAATATTTTACAAGTATGATTAAAAATAAGATATTATTATCCTTAAAATTTGTTGATTTTTCGTTGAGTATATATTTTGTTTGTAATTTTTTTGTTAACAATTAATAATACTTTTAAAAAATCACAAAAATATATATACTTAGAAAAAAATTATCAAATTTTAAGGATAATAATATCTCATTTTTTTAATTATGCTTGTAAAAAATTATATCAAAATTCAATTTCTAAGATATTTTAAAAAATATATATTTACTATTGGGTATTGTTGTTGTATTTTTAAATTATTTAAAGGCATTTTTGTCGATAGTAAAATTAGGGTGCATTTTTGTCCGCCTTTGAATAATTCGGGGGCGTTTTTAGTAGTTAACCCATAAATAAATTATGCTTTACAAATTATGAATTATAAAATTTGGAATAAATTTAATGTCAATTTAGAATTTTTAAGTTTATTGTTTTGAGTTATAATTCACGAAATAGAATTTTTAAATAGGCTCATAGACTTGTCGAGCTTTAATCAGGTCGGGTTCGAACTTAAAAAAAAGCCTATGAAAAGTAACGGGCGCACCTAGACTTGAGACATCTACTTATAACATAGGATAACTCGTCAAAGCTAAAGCTTGACTCCACTCGGTCCATTTTTACCCCCAACCTATGAGATTGTGGATTGTGGATATATAGAGTTTGATTTCTATCACATTTGTAAATTCTTTAAAAAAAAATACTACACATTTAAGTTTTTTTATGAACTAAGTCCAACTAGATTAAACAATAAGATTTGAAATAATGTTAGTCATAACTGATTTTTATTATATTAAATCAATTGATTAAATTTAATTAACAAAAAGACTCGAATATGTAACTTTATTCATTCTTTAAAGAGAAATCTTTATCCCCATTTTTGTCTTTACAAGATAATTTTAATTCTCATCTCTATTTCCATCTTTAAATATTCTTACAGATATCTATGTTTATAGATTTTTATTATCATTTTTAAACAAAATACATATTAAAAATATTAATTTTAAAAAAATTTAATTTTAATATATTATTTTATCTGTGTAAAACATTTTGTTGTACTACGTAAAAATTAAATTCATAATTAATAAAATAAATTAAACAAAAAATTATGTATATCATTAATTAGATAAATAGAATACTGAGTAGCTGAGCTCGGTAAAAATTTTCCAATCCCATCACTAATATTCAAATATTCTATGGGATTTAGAAGACTGTAGAAAGTGTTGAATAATGGGATAATATAGATTGAGAAGAAAGAATGGGATATTGTTGTGAGCTAGGTCATGAGGTGAATTGAATCCGAATATCCTTTTACGGGTTGTGCATGTCGTGGAAGCTTTTTCTTAAAGAGAACCTTTTGAGGAGAGACTACAATGTTTCATGGTCCTTTAATTTGGTGATAAAAATATAATGCGTATAGCGGGGTGGGGACCTTATCGTAGCCAACTTTGGTTTATTGGGTTCCTAGTATCTTTCTTATTGAGGGTAGTGGGAATCAATTGGTGCCCATTTAGCCTCAGTGTATGCCTCTAAATCGGGGCTTAGCCTTTGCGAAGCCGAATTAATATATTCATATATATCAAACAATCAATTCATTATTCTTTTTTATTATTAACTCCTCTTATTAACATAAAACATCTTCTAGTTTTTAAATTTTAACTTTTATTTCTTACTCTTGCATATCTTTTTGGAATATAGGAAAGTATATAAAAAAATGTTTAAACTAATCTAACATCTCCATATTTAAAGTTGATTTGATAAAGTTTAATTTTTTCTTTTCAAAAACAACTTTTATATTAAAATTGGTATTTGAAAGATATTTTTCTAAAAATTGTAACATTTATATTTAATAAATCAACTTAAAAAGCAAATAATATTAAAAAATTTTAAAATTTTTAATAAAATATTTTATATTGACAATAAACATAAAAAATTTTTAA
>NC_029785.2:24481428-24503521 GCF_000816755.2 Arachis ipaensis
CTTTAAGAAGTACTTTTAACTCTTAAAACTAAAAATACAAGTATATGACTTTTTAATTTATCAAACGCAAAACAAAGCAAAATATTTATGCTTTTAAATAATAGTATAAATATCGATTCACAAGGAAAATACATCAATTTGAATAAAGTCTTAAACTATTGTAATAATATAATTTCTAATAAACAAATCAGAAAATAACAGATTAATATGACCAGGTTCTAATAGTAGAGAGAAATATGATGAAATGTTGAATAAATAAAAGTTAATTTTCCTTTATTTCTCCCCTAAGAATTATATAACTTATTTATATATGAAAATTCATGTCGTTTAAGTGGCTTGACTAGAAATTAGTCATTCAAATCACAATTAAGGTAGGTCATAATAACGTTTTACTTCTAATATCTTTTACAATACAAAGTAATGTATTTTTTCGGTGAGAGAGTCCTGAGCGTTTTTGCACAATTAATGTTATAGTTAACATTCAGTATAAGAAAAAAAAATTCAAAATTCGTAAAACAAAAACATTTGAAATTCAACTAAAAACATTTGGTGTACTTTATACTAGATTTATTTAGCAACTGTTATAATATTGGTTGAAATTAATTGTTATAGTATTAGTTTCTAATATTACTCTTTCTTGGTTAATTTTTTTATTGGTTACTATAAAACTTTAGTATATCTATCTTGCAATAATGCATCTAAATAAAATTATTTATTCCATAATAATAAAATAATGTTATTCATACTTTGAACTAAAAATATAGCCAGACTCAAAATAAAGATTCACTTAAGAGATTTTACTCCATCCACATCTATCCAATTTTATAGAGGTCGCATGCGGCGACAGCAGTACAACCATACTTATCTAAATAAGTAACAAACTCCTAAGATATCTTTCATTTATCTAGAAGCGCGATCTCAGCAACTTTCCTAGCAAAAGAGAATGACTATCTATCATCAAAGGTGGAACTATACTAAAAGATGGTTGTCTATTCTACTATAAATACACTGACACCCCCAGGTATACTCAATACCCAATTTACTAAAAAACCTACTTAAATTCTTGTTAACTTAAGCATCGGAATCCCTTGCAGGTACCACCTCCACCTCCTCAAGATGAACTCAGACGGCGGTACCTCGATACTAGCAGAAGTTGGACATTACCTCAAAAGGAGTCTGAACCTCATGTTCAGGCCCAAAAATAACCCAGTTTCAAGTAACCCATGGAACATTGGTGTCGTTATCAGGGACACGGAAGTCTACCTTCACTCATCGCGGACGATCAGTATGAAGACGAACATAGGGCATCTGAATCTGAACCAGAGCACCACAGTGACGACCAAGCACTCATGATACCTCCATGACCAAATAGAGCAGGTAATCCTAACGGGGAGGGAATGTCAGAAAACTCATAGCCCATGTGAATCAATTCAGAGGTACATCCACCTGAGAATGAGGAGTCTCTGCACCGAATAGAAATCATGGGACTTGTATACGGACATCATGGCTGACTGGAACAACTCAAGCAGGAGATAGAGAGACAAAGAGAAGCTGAAAAAGACCTATAAAGAGAAGTACGACATCAAAGAGAATTAGAAGAAAAGCTTCTGAAATTAGAAGTTGACTTACAAAATTGGAGCAATCATGCAGATTGGGAGGAAAGTCCCTTTGGTGGAGAAGATCTGTTCATATAAGAGATCATGCGGACTAAGATTCAAAGAAACTTTAAAAGTCCCGACATAGACCTCTTTGATGGAAAAACTGGCCCAAGACATGATCTCAGTAATTTTAAAAGTCGGATGTATTTAGCTGACGCGTCTGACATTACCTGCTGCAAAGATTTCCCGACGACATTAACCAAAGCGACGACGAAGTGGCTTGATAGTTTACCACCCAGGTCAGTGACTTGTTTCCATGATCTGACGAGGAAGCAGAAAGATAAGTCAAACATGCTCCAAGCCTCCTAGGGGTCAAACAAGAAGTCAGAAAAACTCTCCGAGCGTACATGAAAAGATTCAAGAAAGCCTACTTGAAAATTCAAAATTTACCTCCAAAAGTGGTAATAATGGAGTTAGTTAATGGCTTTAAAGAAGGGCCATTTTCTCAATCTATATCAAAGCAACATCCGACTTCTTTGTACGAAGTACAAGAATGAGCAAAAAGTACATCAACATGGAGAAAATTTTCTGACTTAGAGAACTAGCTCCAAGGCAAAACCTTCCTTATCAAGCTTAGGATAAAGATAAAGAAGCAAAGAAAAAGGATGAATATACCTCGGACAAGTCTTGAAGGTACTATAACTACACCCTGCTCCGAGTTTCTCTTATCGACATCTACAGAAAAATTTGCCACACTGAAAAACTTCCACCCCCTTGTCCCATCAAGAACAAGAAAGCTGAAAGTCGGACAGAATACTGTGAGTATCACAAACTATATGGGCATTTTACCAACGATTGCTATAATTTGAAAAATGTGATAGAAAAACTTACAAGAGAAGGTCGGTGACGAGCGGGTTTTCTACTAGTAAAGAATTTTATAAAAATAATCACGTTGTAGGTATAGTTTCTAAACCAACAGAGAATCCTTTCGTACAAAAATTTTGGTTGTCACAAGTAACAAACCCCTAATAAAATTGATAACCGAAGTATTTAAACCTCGGGTCGTCTCTCAAGGAATTGCAGAGAAGTATGATTTATTATTGGTTATGAAATTGTATCTTTTTGGGGTTTTTGAAATAGGGAACAAGGAAATAAATTGGCAAGAAAGTAAATTAATAACTAGAAAAACTCTTGGCAAGGTATGAGAACTGGAAATCCCATCCTAGTTATCCTTATCAGGTGTGATGAGAGTTGTTATTGCTCCCACTTAGTTAACCCTTACTAAATAAAGAAAAGTCAAGTAGACTAATCAATTTGATTCCTCAAGTCCTAGTAAACTCCTGTGGAAAGACTAGCTTTAGAGGGATCTAAATCAATCAGCAATTTCCAATTTTCAATCAACAGCTAAGTTTGACAACTCAAGTGTCACCAATTACTCAACCAAAGCGAAAAGGGGAAAAATCTAAATTATTTATATCATAAATAGAAGAAAGCAATCATAAATCTGAAATACCTCAAATTATATTAAATAGAGAATCAAATTAAACATAGGAATTCATAAACCAATTTGGGAAAATCAACAAACTAAAGTAATAGAATAATTAAAAGTAGAAGAGAACATAAATTAAAGGAACATTGAACCTAGAATGAAGAAAACGAAGAAATCCTAATCCTAAAAGAAATCCTAAATCCTAATAGAGAGGAGAGAGCCTCTCTCTCTAGAAACTACATCTAAACCTAAAATTATGAATTATGAATGTTGTATCTATGAATGAATGGATTCTCCCACTTTATAGCCTTTAATCTGTGTTTTCTGGGCTGAAAACTGGGTCAGAAACAGCCCAGAAATCGCCCCCAGCGATTTCTGATACGTCCAGCACGCGGCAAAGTCACTCGTACGCGTGGATTGAGTTTTTGCCAGGTCACACTTATTCATACAATTCACATGTTTTACGAATTGTATGAATAAGTGTGACCTGGAAAAAACTCAATCCACGCGTACGCGTGGACGACGCGTATGCGTGACTTTGTTGCGTGCTGGACGTATCAAAAATTGTTGGGGGCGATTTCTGGACTGTTTTGACCCAATTTTCGGCCCAGAAAACACAGATTAGAGGCTATAAAGTGGGGGAATCAATCCATTCATTCATACAACTTTCATATTCACAATTTTAGGTTTTAGATGTAGTTTCTAGAGAGAGAAGTTCTCTCCTCTCTCTAGGTTTTAGGATTTAGGATTTCTCTTAGATTTTAGGATTAGGATTTCTTCATTTTCTCAATTCCAGGTTCAATGTTCCTTTAATTTAATTTCTCTTCTACTTTCAATTACTCTATTACTTTAGTTTGTTTATTTTCCCAGATTGGTTTATGGATTCCTATGTTTAATTTGATTTTCTATTTAATACAATTCGAGGTATTTCAGATTTATGGTTGCTTTCTTCTATTTATGATATAAATAATTTGGATTTTTCCCCTTTTGGCTTTGGTTGAGTAATTGGTGACACTTGAGTTGTCAAACTCAGCTGTTGATTGAAAATTGGAAATTGCTGATTGATTTGGATCCCTCTAAAGGTAGTCTTTCGATAGGAGTTGACTAGGACTTGAGGGGCTAGCCTCTTCCTTTGCTTCCGTTGAGGCAGTGGGATGCGGCATCATGCATCCGTCGAACAGTTATTGGAATGCCCTCTTTTATCCACACGGGGTCCTCATCTTCAAACACCACCCCAGCTTTCTTGCATAGTCGGTAAATAGTGCTGGGGTAACCTAACTTTCCTCTTGAGTCACTTTTCTCTGCCATCTTTCTAATGCCTGCGGCTATGAGTTCATGTACCTTGATCTCTCCTCCTTTGAGTATACAGTGCACCATTGTGGCTCTCTTGAGATTCACCTCCGAGTTGTTCCCTGCTGGGAGGATGGACCTCCTTACAATTTCGAACCACCCCTTTGCTTCCGGAGTGAGGTCTGCTCTCTTGATGAACCTTGGTCTCCTATCCGCATATCTTTCCCAGTCAGCTCCGGGTACACAAATATCTTGCACAATCTGGTCATAATTGGGGCTGTTGTCCATTCTTGAATGATAACTCTCTTCTTCAAACGGTATGGACCGTAGCTTTAATGCTCTCATGACACTCATGGGACTGAAATCCACAATCTTTCCTCTCACAAAGCTTGTATATGACTCATCTGCCTTATCATATCGGACCGCATTTGCATAGAATTCTCTTATGAGATTTGCATTTACCTTAACCACCGGATCAGTGAGGAGCTCTCATCGCCTCTTTTCTACCTTCATCGTGATTTCCGGGCACTCATTCTTTCTGACTTGAAATCCAAGTTCATAAATTATTTCCTTATCAACCATCCACCCGTACTGCAATGCATGGTGCAAGCTTCTAAATTTCTTTTCATCATACGGGTGTTGCTCCATAGGTTCCTTTCCATTCCTTCTTTTAGAGCTCGAAGATGCCATGAATGGAAGTTAATGTGTGAAAGTGGTAAGGGTGTGGAGACTTTTGGTTGTTTAGGATTGAGTGCAATGAAGGGAGTGAGGGGGAATATTTTTAATATGGTAAGAATGGTTTGGTTCTGAGAGGAAGATGTTAAGCTGGGCGTTTGGAATGTGAAGGGGGTATGGAGGGAGAGCTACTTATATATGGAAGTGATGGGCAAACGAAGGGTTTGGATAGATGATTTGAGTGTGAGATGGACGGATGGGGTTCAGCATGGAGAAAGGACAAGGATCATCAACTTTATGAAGGGTGTTGCCCGGTCTTTGAGGGTCTCATTCTTTTCAATGTTGCATGGCAACATTTTCCAATGCATCCCTCCTTGAGGCACGTGTGTAGTACCCTCCTTTTGTGGTGTCCGAACCTTCCTCATTTAATTGTCCAATCAATCCCCCTTCAATGCTCCTTTCCATTTTCCTATAAAAATAAGAAAAATTAATATCATTGAGAAATTAAACTTTATGGCTAGAATAATAAAGAAAAAGAACTAGATTGTTTATTCATGAACACCAACTAACTAACTAACTGTGTATCCTTATATGCACATTGGTGGCACCTTGGGTGACACCAAACTTAGTTTGTAGCACTATGATGAAAAAGTTTTGTTCAAGGCTCCAAGATTAGCATGCTCTGGTTTGCATTCATGCTCTCTCGGCATGCTTTGAACACCAAACTTATTCTTTACTATATACTGCCTAATAAAGATTTCACCAAGTGTTTGTCAAGTTTGGGTTGGAATTCATGAATATTGATTTATTCACTATTTTCTAAAAGCATATAAAACATGGGTTGCCTCCCATGAAGCGCTTCTTTAGCGTCACTAGCTTGACGTTTCTCCTTCATCAGGGAGGTTGATAATGCTTCAAGTCTTCTCCCCTGGCAGTAGACCTATATCCAGTGGTTGTATCAATGATCTCTACATGTTCCAATGAGAGAACTCTGTTGATAGTGAAGACCTTAGGTAACTGAGATGGTACAGTGGGGAGATCAGGGGGGATATCTGGGAAGTAAGCTGAGATCACTTTATCCCCTGGAGAGAAGTCCTCGGTAGGGATCTTCTTGTTCCTCCACCTCCTTGGTACCTTCTTCTTTGTTCCTTGTGATGTTGTCTTACTCTTTGTGACCTCCTCCTCTAAAGAAATGTGGTTACTGGTCTCATATGATTCTGGTGGTTTGGGTTCCTCCTGATTTTCTTTGAGCTGTGGCAATTGCTGTTTGCCTTGTTCATCAATCAAGGGAGTTCCCAGATGTGCTGGTTGTGCTTCAGTGCTTTTTTCTTCCTTCCATATCTCACTGTGATTCTTCCTTGGTTCCTTGTTCTCTTGATCTGTTTCTTGTGAGAGTTTGAAGACATTAAAGCTGAGTTGTTCATCATGGATCCTCAAGATTAGCTCCCCTCGCTCTACATCTATGAGTGCTCTGGCTGTAGCTAGGAATGGTCTTCCCAATATGATTGAGTGAGTGTGACTCTCTTCCATGTCCAATATGACAAAGTCTGTTGGGAGGAAGTATTTCCCAACCTTTACCAACACATTTTCCACCACTCCTATTGCTTGTTTTTGAGTTTTATCAGCCAGCCTAATGACTACATCTGTGGGCATTATCTCATTGATCTGCAGCCTCTTCATAAGGGATAAGGGCATTGACGTTAGGATTTTTGCCAGTAAAGAATGTCATAAAAACAGTCGCGTTGTAGATATAGTCTCTAAACTGACAAAAATCCCTTCGTACAAACGTTTTGGTTGTCACAAGTAACAAACCCCTTTTTAAAATTGTTAACCGAGTATTCAAACCTCGGGTCATCTTCTCAAGGAATTACAGGGAGGTATGTTCTTATTATTGGTTATGGAGATTGTAAATTTGGGGGTTTGAGAAATTTGGAGTTTGGGCAATGTGCACAGGTATATTTAAATGACAAGTAAAATAAATTAACAATAATAAAATCTCTTGGCAAGGTATGGAGAACTGGAGGTCATATCCTAGTTATCCTTATCAATTGTGATGAGAATTGGATTCTTCCCCCACCTTATTAACCTCTAACTATGAAGGTAAGTTAAGTGGATAAATTAATTCCAATTTTCAATCAACAATGAGTTTGATAACTCAAGAGTTACCAAGGTCTCAACCAAAGCCAAAAGAGAAGAAATTCTACTTGAATGAAAATAAATTGGATAAACACAGGGCGTTAATAAATTAAAGGGAGCAATCATAAGTCTGAAATACTTCGAATTATATTAAATAAAATGTTCAAATCATAACATGGGAATTCATAAATTAAATTGGAAAAATAAATAAAAATAAAGAACCTGGGATTGAGAGTCACTCCTAAAACTAAGAGAAATCCTAAATCCTAATCCTAAGAGAGAAGAGAGAACCTCTCTCTCTAAAAACTTCATCTACTCCTAAAATTATGAATTATGAGAGCCTTCTATGAATGGGTGCAGTCCCCCACTTTATAGCCTCTAATCTGTGTTTTCTGAGCTGCAAAATGGGTCAGAAACAGTCCAGAATTCGCTGGTTTCGAATTTTGCCACGCTGGATTTCCGTCACTGCGATGCGGCCGCATGAATCACGCAGTCGCATCACCTAGCGTCAGGAAAACTATAACATATTATACATCAAATCGAAGCCCCGGACGTTAGCTTTCCAACGCAACTGGAACCGTGTCGTTTGAACCTCTGCAGCTAAAGTTATAGTCGTTTGAGTGCAGAGAGGTCAGGCTGGACAGCTTAGCATTTTCTCCAACTTCTTGCATTCCTTCCACTTTTGCATGCTTTCTTCCCATCCTCCAAGCCATTCCTGCCTTATAATATCTGAAAACACTTAACACACATATCAAGGCATCTAATGGTAATAAGAGAGGATTAATAATAAGCAAATATAAGATCAAAGAAGCATGTTTTCAATCAAAGCACATAATTAGGAAGGCAAATGTAAAACCATGCAAATAATATGAATAAGTGGGTAAAGAGTTGATGAAATCTACTCAATTGAGCACAAGATAAACCATAAAATAGTGGTTTATTAGGCATTAAGTTGATGCTTGCTCCCAAATCGCAGAGTCCCTTATCAAACATGGTTTCTCCGATGGCACAAGGAATGTAGAAACTCCCTGGGTCCTTTCTTTTTGTAGGCAACTCTGGTTGAATGAGGGCGCTGCACTCCTTGTTCATCACTATAGTTTGGCCTCCCTTGAGTGAGCTTTTCCTGGGAAACAGTTCCTTCATATACTTGATGTATGCAGGCATTTTTTGGATGGTCTTGATGAATGGTATGTTTACATGCAGAGATGCAAACAAGTCAAGAAATCTTGAGTATATTCTCTTCTCCACAGCACCATTGAGTAGTTGGGGAAAGGGTGCATAGAGTCTCAGCAGCTCCTGTTGTGAGATTTTTTGTTCTTGGTGATCTTTTTCCTTCTTCTCTGCTGAGGTATCTCCAAGTTGTTCTGGCGGCCTGTTTGGCTTGTCCTCAGTCTCCTTATCACTTGTAGTGACCATCTTGCAATCTTCCCATCTTACTTTCTTTGTTTCATCTCTCGGATTTTTCTCTGTGTCACTTGGGAATCCATCTGTAGATTTGGGAGTCTGCTCAGAGAGATACCCCACTTGAGATTCCAACCTCTTGATTGTGTGTCCCTGGTTCTTAAAATTTGCTCGCACTTCCTCCTTGAACACTTTATTGTCTTGAATCTCTTTGCATATGCCTTCAAGCAGGTTCTCAATCCTTGAGAGTCTGTCATCAGATGATGGTAGGTTGGGATTGGAGGTAGAAGGATGAGGAGTGTTATTTTGGTTTTGATATGGATGTGGAGAGGTGTTGTTATGGTGGTGTTGATATGTTCTCTGTGTGAATTGTTGGTGATCTGCATTGTTGTTGGGGTTGTGATGTCTCTGATCTTGGCTTTGATCTTGTTGATTCCTCCACCCAAAGTTTGGGTGGTTCCTCCATCCAGGGTTGTAGGTTTTGGAGTATGGATCATGGTTTTGCCTAGGTGAATTCCCTATGTAGTTGGCTTGCTCCTGCTCACTCTCTGCCTCTGCATTCACTCCTTCTTGGGTTGTTGATGAGGTGGTGATTGCTGCTACTTGGTTCCTCTCCATCTTCTTGGTGAGGTCAGCTAATTGCTTGGTAATGAGCTTGTTTTGGGCCAGCAGAGCATCTACATTGTTTAGCTCCATCACTCCTCTAGTGTTCCCTCTTTCGGAGGCATAGAAGTAGTCATTCTTTGCTACAGTTTCAATGACATCTATGGCCTCCTCAATGGTCTTCTTCTTGTTCAGAGATCCCCCGGATGAGTGGTCTACTGCTTTCTTTGATTCATAAGAAAGGCCTTCATAGAAAATGTGTAGCTACACCCATTCATTGAACATATCTGGTGGACACCTCCTTGTTAGGTCCTTAAACCTCTCCCATGCTTCATATAGAGTCTCACCATCCTGCTGCCTGAAAGTTTGAACCTTAGCTCTCAGCCTGTTGATTCTTTGAGGATGATAGAATCTGGCTAAAAATTTGTTCACCACATCTTCCCAGGTTGTCAAACTCTCCTTAGGGAAGGATTCCAGCCATTTAGATGCCTTATCCTTGAGTGAGAAAGGGAACAAAAGTAGTCTATAGGTGTCAGGATGAACACCATTAGACTTCACAGTATCGCATATCCTCAGGAAGGTGGTTAGATGTTGATTGGGGTCTTCTTGGACGCCTCCTCCGAATGAACAGTTGTTCTGAACAAGGGTGATGAGCTGTGGTTTTAGTTCAAAGTTGTTGGCATGTATGGTTGGCTTTTGAATGCTACTCCCACAGTTTCCTGTGTTTGGGTTGATGTAGGAGCCTAGAACTCTTCTCTCTTGCCCAGCATGATTTGCTAGACCTTCTCTGCCATGGTTGTGAGCCTCTTCTTCATGATGGTTCTCCATATTCTCCTCTATGTCTAGTTCAAAGTACTCTTCCTCTTCCTCAGCACCCACTACTCTTTTTCCTCTTGCTTCCCTCCTTAATCTAAGGAAGGTCCTCTCAGGTTCAGAATCAAAGGAAGTTGAAGCCCCGCTTCTCCTCCCTGTCATACAACCAACAAGGTACAAGCAAGGAAACAGATCCAGAAAGTATTCTGTTAGAATTACTATTAGTGTGAGCGATGCAATATATCAAACAGTTAGTGGGTTAGTGAACTGACTTGTAAATAACTAAAAAAATAAACGAAAAAGTAGGAGGAAGGGAAGAAATTAACTAAAACTGAAAGCGAATTAACTCAACAGAAATTTAAATCAAACAAAAGAAAAATGCTCAATCTAGTTATCCTCCAATTTAATCATTGTTGATTCAAAATCAATCCCCGGCAACGGCGCCATAAACTTGATACGCACAAAACTTGTCTCTCAACAAATTTTCTTCGGCAAGTGTACCGAATTTGTCGTCAAGTAAAAACTCACAATAGAGTGAGGTCGAATCCCACAGAGATTGATTGATCAAGCAACTTTAATTAGAGGAATGTTCTAGTTGAGCAAACCAGAATTTGATTTGAGATTTGCAAAAAATTAAATGGCGGGAAAGTAAATAGCAGAAACAGTAAATGCTAGAAATAAAGAGCTGAATGTAAATGGCGGAAAGTAAATTGCAGAATCTTAAACGGGAATGGGGTAATTGCTCATAAAAGTAAATGGCAGAAAATAAAGAGAATGGGTAAGATCAGAAATGGGGAGTTCATTGGGCTCAGGAGATGTTGCATTCTCCGGATCAAGTTCATCTTCATCTCTTCCTCAATCAATGCATTCATTGATCTCCTTGGCAATCTTAAGTGATCGAATTCCAATTTCTTGGTAATTCAATCTCTCAAATCTTGATCAATAGCCAATTCCTTGGTCAATTGCTCATGAGAAGAGATGAAGTATGGTCACTGATTATACCACATGCATTTTCCAAATCAAGTGTTGGTAGGATTATAGTCACATATCCATCCAAACCCAATTTGGTCCAGCATGAGAAAGCATTTCTAGCATGATCTCTTCATTCCTCTTTCAAGGTTCAGAAGAGATCCAAGTATGAATAGCTTCTTTTCCAAGATAACTACCCAATTGGATGAAGATCGAAAGCTTTCTAGTAAAATCAATAGAAAAGATTGAAGAAGAAGAAGAATGAAAACTAATATTGATCCATCAAATTACAACAGAGCTCCCTAACCCAATGAAAGGGGTTTAGTTGTTCATAGCTCTGGAAAATGAAAACCAAGATGGAGAATACATGATGAAAGTAAAACTAGAAAAGCAGAGAAAGTAAAATACAGAGAGTAGTTCTATGCCAAAGGCTCCCTCAAGTTTCCCACTCCCTAACTAATTCAAAGCTACTCCTATATATACTACTCTTCTCATCTTCTAGTTGGCTCTTCAAGTCTTGGGTATGGGCCTCTGAATCGTGAGTTTGAAGCAGTTATCCTTTTCATTGGTCTTAGCTTTGCTTGCAGAGAGAAAAGGTGAAGTATGCAGGGACTTTGACTCAGGACGTTAGTGGTGTCAACGTTAAGTGAAAGTGTGGGTTCGAGAACGTTAGTGACAATCACTTTTTTCACTAACGTTCCTAACCCAAATATGATCACGTTGACTTCAACGTTAGTGGCACTAACGTGACCACTAACGTTGCCTCTTAGTCCTTCGCACACGTTATTGGGACTTACCTTTACCAATAACGTGGAGAGTCCTCCCTTGTCCCTACGTTAGAGTCCACGTTAACTAGGTTAACATGACTTCTAATGTAGCAGTGCCAATTCTTCGAGAACGTTAGTGACACTTACCTTTGTCACTAACGTTCCAATGTGCCCCTATTTCCCACGTTAGAGTCCACGTTAACTAAGTTAACGTGGCTTCTAACGTAGTCATGCTAGCCATCTCCAACATTAGTGATAAAGGTGAGTGTCACTAACGTTGACTCATCGTCTCTTTATCCATGTTAGCTTCCACGTTAGCTTCCACGTTAACTAAGTTAACGTGGGAGTTAACGTTGCTCATGGTGGCTCTTGGTGGTTCACCCCAACGTTAGTGACAAAGGTAAGTGTCACTAACGTTTGCTATCAATTGCTCTCTCCACGTTAGCTTCCACATTAACTAAGTTAACGTGGGAGTTAACGTGGCTTATGGAGGCTTGGCCAACGTTAGTGACAAAGGTGAATGTCACTAACGTTGGCTTCTCTTTTGCTTCTTAACGTTAGATTCCACGTTAACTAAGTTAACGTGGCTCTTAACGTGGCCACTTATGAGCTTGGTCCAACGTTAGTGGCAAAGGTAAGTGTCACTAACGTTGGCTCCATTTTCTTTCTTCCACGTTAGAGTTCACGTTAACTTAGTTAACGTGACTCTTAACGTGGGCTTATGATGGCTTCGAGGGACTCAAAGATATTCAGATCCTCCGCTTCTATCACCAACCAAACAACTCACCGAGGTGGGTTGCGACTTGCATCTGAAAAATACAACAGAAATATGGTATGAGAACCGGAGGTTCTCAGTATGGTAACAGTGCCCAATGATGTAAGATATAAGATCCCGGGATGCCAAAGGCAATCCTAAGCTCCATATCCGTCATAAGAGTTCAAACTTAAAGCATTCTAAAATAATTAAGCATAATTATATAAAACTTAACATAAATAAACCGGGTAATCTATCTTAGGGGATTTCTACTCTAACCAACACCACTGTCCCACAGCCTTCACCAACCGATCCTGCATGCGATCCCATGGCCACCGCTTTCCGAACCTCCTCAATCCCAGTAGAAAACACAGGTAATATACAATGCAAGTAAAACACAAGTAGAAGCATATAAGGCAAATAATTCAAATAGCAAATAAGCATGTTATACAAATAGGCAAGCCATTACAAGTAGTCAAAGCATACAAACAGATAGAAAATACATATGATGAATGCCTGTCCTACTGGCTATGATATCATATTGTCGGTTCAAATGCCAACATGACACATCTCCATGGAGATGTCGCCCTTTGGAATCATCAATGGAAACCCCCGAGATATACTGCTCGGATCACTGTCCAAGGTTTTGCGCCTGCACGCTCTATTGATCCGAAGGGATGCAAGCGGGATACTCTTGCCTCAGACCTCACATTTCAATGTAAGTGGGATTAACCACCGTCCTTATGCCGCCGCCACTACCTCGACAGGCGGGATTAACCACCGTCCCTACCGGGCACATAGCGTCTCATAATCTCAGTACAAATCAGTACTTCAGTGGTTTTTCAGAAAACATTTTCAGTATACATGGATCCATCATCTCATTCAGAGTTCTCGACTCATCTCAACCACTGTAAATTCACATCTCAGTTCCGAACTCAATAGTTCCTCAATTCTCATCTCATACATCAACCATTCATCACATAACGTCAAACCATCCTCAGCATGCCAGAAACCTAAGCCTCCGTTTTCTAAGTTTTCCAAATAATATCATCTAAAATCCTTAAGTTCTTTCCCAATGTTTTAAATTTCTAAAACTAGGCCCAAGAGTCCTAAAATGGTATTAGAGAAACTTATAACCTTGCTCGGAAGGTAGAATAGTTGAAAACAAGGTAAAATTTAAGAAACAGGGCGTGTGCGTCTGCATAGGAGTGTGCGTGCGCACGCCCAGGAAGATTTTTAAAAGTATGCGTATGCACAGGTACGAAAATTTACAAGCCTGTTCACTCGCACAAGCAGTGCTAGCACCCCCAACAGACTCTCCTTCCCAACTTGTGCGTGCGCACAGGGCTGTGCGTACGCACAGGTCACAATTTTTCATTGATGTGTGCGCACACCAGCTGTGCTAGCGCTGCAACCAGTAAGCACTTCCCTGCCTGTGTGTGTGCACAGGTCTGTGCATCCGCACAGAATAAGAGTTTCGCAGGGTTGTGCGTGCGCACATATCAGAAATCATAAAATTCTGTAACCTAGCAGAATTTCAGATTTTCAACACCAACTTTGAATGATCATAACTTCCTCTACAAAATTCCAAATTTTGAAAACTTTATATCGATTAAAAGAGTTTTCAATGAACTTTAATTCTAACTAAATTTCAACCAATTTTGAAAACCGAGGTATAAGTTATGATCAGACAAAGTTTACCAAAAATCCACTTTTATCAAATTTTACAATTTTCTCAATTTCTTACCATACACATTCCAAACCATACCAAACCATTCAAAACTCCATTTTTTTTTATCAAAATTAACCTTTTGTGTCATAATACACCAACATTACCACATTTTCCTTTACATTTCACTATTCTCAACCTCAATATCAATTATATAACACTTATCATCAAACCATATTCAAATTTACCATTTCATCAACCTCAACATCACATCTATCATAATAAACCATCTTTCTAATCCATAAAATCATTCAACATTATCATATCATTATAAACCATCATAATTGAACCCAACATTCATCAACATTCAACACACTAACAATCATTTTATTGCAAACCTATCCTATGGGTCACTAGCCTAAGTGTCCATGAATATTATATACTACATAGAGAAAACTGAAACCATACATTGGCCGATTTCCAATATGCCCTTAACCCAAAATTGAGCACAAGCTAGGCTTTCCACACAATCCAAGCCACCAACAATCACCAATAAGCTCCAACAAGTTCAAATACTCACCACTTCAAGCTATAACACACATAATTCACAATAATTCAACCTAGGGTTCATCAAACTTGAAATTTCATAAGGGTTCAAGACTCCTTACCTTTTTTAACAGTTTTGGTAGCCAAAAGCCAATGCTAAGCAAGGATTAGAGTGAAACTAAACATCCAAATCACAAAAACTCACTTACACAAAAGCCCTAAAAATCCAAAATTTGAAGAGAAGAACTGAGAGGGATTCGAGCTTTTCTTACCAGTTTCTTATATGGGTCTTGTAGAGCTCTTCACAAGGAATGCGTAGCTGCAAACGGTGCGGCGATCGGAGCTCTATAGCTCAAGATATGAACTTGAGAAGATTGAAGTGAATAGTGCTCTAGTGTTCTCTTCTTCCCCTTCACTTTCAGTTGGGTGTATGTGTGTTTAGTGGTGTTGTTGCTTCTTGGGTTAATTAAATGAACCTTATATATGTTGGACTTGGGCCCAACTTGGACCCGGTCCAACCTGTTAGCGTTTTTAGCCCGTTTGGCCCAACTTCGGGCCAAACCTTTAAAATTAACGCCCGATTTTCTATTTCTAATGTTTTTCTAAGGTTTTTGACTGTTTTCACTTTTTCTCGTGTGGTACCAGGCAGACTTGAATCGGTTCAACAGCCAGTTCACAGTTTTTTATGGTTTTTCACAGAAAACACATTTTTTGACTCAGAAAGACCTACTGAGTCCTACTGAGTCCAAAAATCATATTTAAATCCTCAAATTCTAACTCTCACTTTTCAGAATCTAATGAAATGTATTCAAAACTGAGGTATGATTGGTTGTGATAGAATGTGGGACTGTGTTGCTGTAAATGGTATGTTTTGGTGCTATTTGTAAATATAGAATGTTGGTATTGAGTTTTGATTTGGTGAAAATAGAGGTTTGGAAAATTTTGTAAAAAACTAATTTTTGGCCAAACTTCGGCGAGTCATAACTTGGCTTCCGAACCCTCAAAATTTTTCAAACTTGCCTCATATGAAAATTGGGTTCGTGGAGTTTACACCTTTCAAAGAACGAATGAAAAATGTTTTAAAACAAAAATGTTATGCGTGTCAGAAGTTCGGTGTGCAAAAACTAAAATTCTGCAGCTCTTAGCCAATATGCCACCCTGTAGAATTCGCGTACACGACCACCTGCACGTGACGCGACCATTCCTTTCGGGTTTGGTGTCTTGCGTATGCGAGCAGGTGCATGCGTACGTGAGCAATGAATTTTGAGGGGTTGCGTACGCGACCACTTGCACGCTACGCGACCATTCCTTCCGGGTTTGGTGTCTCGCATACGCGAGCAAGGCGAAACACACCTCCTGTGTATGCGAATATGTGACGTGTACATGGAACCCCTGTTTTTAGCAAAGTTAATTTTATGTTTTAAAACTTGATTTTGAATCTCTAAACCTCTATTTTTACTCTTTTAGCCCTTAAACCTTAGTTGTATATTTAGTAATGAGATAAAGCTAGGAAGGGATGGAATCTTGGAGGTGAAGTAAGTTTGAAAAATGATAAATTATGTAGGAGAGGTGCAAGGATATGATGTATATGTGATGTTTATGGATATAATGAATGACTATGAAATGATTATGAATGAATATGAATGACATTGTGGCTTATGCACTTCTTTTATCTGAGATACGAGTTTTCCTGGGTAAAGAGCAGTGGCTTGCCACCACGTGCTCCAGGTTGAGACTCGATACTCTGTTGACTCTACATCGCAAGGGAGATCGGGCACGTATAAATTCCTGGGAAGGATTCCCCCAATGCGTAAAATTTATATATTTTTTTATAAGAAAAAACTATGCATAGACTCTTGGGGATGCGCGTCGAGGGACAGTCCAGGATTTAGCAGCTGGACTTGTCGAGTTAGCTTGATAACTGACAGATGAGACTCATCAGCCATAGGACATAGCTAAATCAAATTCGTAAAAATTAAAAGCGCAACGCTTAGAAATAACATTACTTGCGTACGAAGAAAGCATAGGAACACAAACATAAATATATAAATAAGTAGAGTAGAGAGTCAAGGTACAAAATATTCAAGCCTGCCGAGCTCTGCCTGCAAAGCTAAGGCTGACTGGAGGATATTTACATATATATATATATAAAATCCACAACCCAAAATCCATAAAAGAAACCCTAGTTCTCCTTAAATCTGTATGAGGTGCAAAAGCAAAACATATATACATAAGGAGAGTTCTATACATATATACATGTCTAAATGGAATAAAACATAATATCCCAAAAGCCCACTTTGCTGCAGAGAACCCCAGATGCCTCGCGATGTGCCTCTCGATCTCCATCTGAAAAACATAAATATTCGTATGGAATGAGAATCGTAGGTTCTCAGCATGGTAATGGTGCCACATAGATAATATGTAAGGTCTCGGAAAAGCCAGAGGCAATCCTAGAACTCCGACACTTAGATTATAAAACTTAAAGATTTAAAGCGAAAAACCATAAATAAGGGTGGTTCTTTAAGGTTCTTAACCTAACCAAAACCTAACTAGAACCCTCAATTCTCCACCTTTCCTCCAATCCTCCAATCTCCGATGGAACCACACAGGCAAACAAGCAGACAATGGCAAACACAATTAGAATACAAGTAATGCAGGTAGCAAGTATAATAATTAAGCATATTAAATTCACATAGGCATTCCTAATTAATGCACAAGCAAACAATTCAAACATATGCATATAGACACATTCCTTTAAGATGGCGTTACAAATTCCTTCAAGACGGCGTTACAAATTCGATTTAACTATTCCTTCCAAGAACCATCAATATAATGAGTCTGTTTTATGACTTACGTGTAAAGCTCTGTGTGGTAAGGTGTTACAAACCACGCACGGATAGCCACTTCCCACCCGCTTAGTCCTTCACCACTACCTCCCACCCCCTCAGTCCCTCACCGCCACCGCTCACTCTCTCACGCACTGTGGATCTCAGTCAAGTCACCATAACATCACGCACACCACAGCAGGGAGTCCGTCGTCTTCGCCGTCATCGCGTCTTCTCGTGGTCGCGTCTTCGTCGCTCATCACCTCTTCACCAGTCCTTGTGCCTTCGCCGATCATCGCCTCTTCACCAGCCATCACCTCTTCTCCATCGGGTAAGTCACAAAACTCTGAAAATCTTTATTATTTTCTTTGATTTTGAAGGATTTGCTATAATTTATGTGGGTTAAGTTAAGTATGATTTATATTTCTGATGTTGAATTGTTGATTTTGGTTTTTATGATTCTAAAATTTTTATTATTTACTTTGATTTTGAATTTCTGATGCTGAATTGTTGATTTTGGTTTCTACATTATGAAATTTTCATTATTTATTTTGATTTTGAAGCATTTGTTATAATTTATATTTCTGATGCTGAATTGTTGATTATGGTTCTTATGATTCTGAAATTTTCATTATTTACTTTGATTTTGAAGCATTTGTTATAATTTCTTTGAGTTAGGTTAAGTATAATTTATATTTCTGATGCTAAATTATTGATTCTGGTTTCTATGATTTTGAAATTTTTATTATTTTACCTTGATTTTGAATTTCTGATGCTGAATTGTTGATTCTGATTTCTATGATTTTGAAATTTTTTTATGCTGATTCTGAAATTTATGTGTTTATGTTTTTAGAGAATGTATTCCTTTGATGCATTGAGTAATACTCTTGAGAAAAGTGCTCCGTCGGAAGAACTTATAGCCAATAATGTTCAAACTACTCAAGAGGCTCCTCAACTACCAATGAAGGATCAACAAACTCTACAAGTGGTGTTCGAAAGATGAAGTTAACCTCTAAAATGTGAAATCACTTCAATATTGTCGAAATCTAGGGAAAATTAAAGGCTGAATACAATTATTGCAAATCAAAGGTACTTGGTGACCGAAAACAAGGAACTTCGCACTTGCGTGATCACTTCAAAACGTGTAAGCTTCGCACCACTAGAGATATAAGATAATGTATGATGAAGACAACTCCAACAACTAGTGGAAAAACAGTTATGGTTGGTGCATATACATTTGACCAAGAAAATGCAAGGAAAGAGTTTTCTATTATGGTTTGTCTTCAAGAGTATCCGCTATCTATTGTGGACCACATTGGCTTTCGACGATTTTGCAATGCTTTGCAACCTCTCTTTAAGGTGAATACTTGTAACACTTTGAAAAGTGACATCTTGAAGCTCTACAATGATGAGACATCGAAGACAAAGAATGTCCTTGAGCGGAATAAAAGTCGAGTTGCAATTACGACTGATATGTGGATAGCAAGCAACCAAAACAAAGGTTATATGCTATCATGACTCATTATATTGATGGTTCTTGGAATTTGTAACGCCGTCTTGTGAGGTAATAATATTAAATATTTAATTTTGTTTTTGCAATTTGTGAAATGTTTATAATTGGAATACTTCTAATATTCTTTTTTGTACCAAATTATCATTATAGGTTTATATTTGTGCCGGCTCCCCACACGGCTGAGGTACTCCCAGAGGTTCTTGTGGATTATTTGATGGACTAGAATTTTGATAGGAAGGTATCCACTTTGACTGTTGATAATTGCAGTACTAATGACGTTATGATTGAGAATACTTTGACTAAAATGTCACATAGAAATTTTATTTTGGGGGGTAAATTGTTTCACATGCGATGTTGTGCGCATATATTAAATTTGATTGTTAAGGATGGGTTACAACTTATTTCACATGCTATTGAAAGGGTGAGGGATAATGTTCATTATTGGACTGCAACACCTAAAAGAGAAGAAAAATTTAAGAAAACATGTGCACAACTTAAAATACCCTACACAAAAATTTTTCTCTTGATTATAAAACTAGGTGGAATTCATTATTTTTTATGCTTGAAGTTGCAATTATGTATAGCGATGTGTTTGAAAGATTGTCATTGCGTGAGAGTCAATATAATTCTTTGCCTAGTGACAAGGATTGGGATATGGCGGATGAGATTTTTCTAAAATTGAGGGTATTTTTTTATATGACTAAATTATTTTTTAGAACAACTTATCCTACATCAAATCTTTATTTTTCTAAGGTTAGTGTGATTAAGTTGGCTTTGATGGAGTGAAAAAGTTGTGGAAATAAGCTAATTGAAATGATGGCTACTAGCACGATAACTAAGTTTGAAAAGTATTGGAGTGTGATTAGTACACTTATGGCTATTAAGACTCTTTTGGATCCTAGGTACAAAATCTATTTATTGAATTTCTTTTTTTTTTTTGTAAAATATATGGTGAGAAGGAGACTGATGAGCGGATAATTTATACGCTTTTTGGCATTGTTTTTAGTATATTTTAGTTAGTTTTTATTATGTTTTTATTAGTTTTTATTCAAAAACTATATTTCTGGACTTTACTATGAGTTTGTGTATTTTTCTGTGATTTCAGGTATTTTCTGGCTAAAATTGAGGGACCTGAGCAAAAATCTGATTCAGAGGCTGAAAAAGGACTGCAGATGCTGTTGGATTCTGACCTCCTTGCACTCAAAGTGGATTTTATTGAGCTACAAAAGCTCAATTGGCACGATCTCAATTGCGTTGAAAAGTAGACATCCTGAGCTTTCCAACAATATATAATAGTCCATACTTTTCCTAAGATTTGATGGCTCAAACCGGCGTTCCAAGTCAGCTTAAGAATTCTGGCGTTTAACGCCAGAACTGGCATAAAAGCTGGAGTTAAACGCCCAAACTGGCACAAAAGCTGGTGTTTAACTCCAAGAAAAGTCTCTACACATGAAAGCTTCAATGCTCAGCCCAAGCACACACCAAGTGGGCCCCGAAAGTAGATTTTTACACTAAACACCCTAGCTTACTCATTTTCTGTAACCCTAGGCTACTAGTTTTCTATAAATAGGACCTTTTGCTATTGTATTTGTACCTCATGACACTGTACATGTTTCATATTGTATCTTCTTTGGCATGAGTCTCTAAACCCCATTGTTACGGGTGAGGAGCTCTGCTGTTCTTCATGAATTAATGCAATTACTACTGTTTTTCATTCTATCACGCTTGCTTCTATTCTAAGATATTCATTCGCACTTCAACCTGATGAATGTGATGATCCGTGACAATCATCATCATTCTCACCTATGAACGCGTGCCTGACAACCATCTCCGTTCTACATGCAATCAAGCTTGAATGTGTATCTCTTGGGTTTCTAATCTAAGATTGGAACCTTCGTGGTATAGGCTAGAATTATTGGCGGCCATTTCTGAGATCCGGAAAGTCTAAACCTTGTCTGTGGTATTCCGAGTAGGATCTGGGAAGGGATGACCATGACGAGCTTCAAACTCACGAGTGTTGGGCGTGTGACAGACGCAAAAGGATCAATGGATCCTATTCCAACATGATCGAGAACCAACAGCTGATTAGCCGTGCGATGACAGCACATTTGGAACATTTTCACTGAGAGGACGGGAAGTAGCCATTGACAACGGTAATGCCCAACATAAAGCTTGCCATGGAAGGAGCCTTGCGTGCATGAAGAAGAAGACAGTAGGAAAGCAGAGATTCAGAAGACAAAGCATCTCCAAAACCTCAACCTATTCTCCATTACTGCATAACAAGTATTTGTTTCATGTTCTTTTATATTTTACAATTAAATCTAAGAATTATTGATATCCTGACTAAGAGTTACAAGATAACCATAGCTTGCTTCAAGCCGACAATCTCTGTGGATTCCGCTCCTTCCTGTCCTTCGCTTCAGGGCCTGTCCCTCGGTGTGGTCCGCTCATGGTAGAAGTCCTTTCCTTTGTGGCCTCAGGTCACCGAACTAATATAACAGGGGATTGAATACCATTAAAAGCATTTGGGAAAGTCGGGCCGATCGGGTGTCTTCATTCCAGCTACAATACAGAAGAAGAACGAAACGAAGTGAGAGGCCAGAGGTCCTTAGATTTCCGAAATAGTGTAAAGTGCTTCGAATCATTGCTATGATCGACCCTTACTCACGTAAGGTATTACTTGGACGACCCAGTGCACTTGCTGGTTAGTTGTGCGGAATTGCAAAAGTGTGATTGTGATTTCGTGCACCATGTTTTTGGCGCCGTTGCCGGGGATTGTTCGAGTTTGGACAACTGACGGTTTATCTTGTTGCTTAGATTAGGAATATTTTATTTTTGTTGGTTTAGAGTCTTTTATTTGAGTTTAGTTTCATATTTTAAGTTTGGTGTCAATTGCATGCTTTTATTTTCTTTTAAATTTTCGAATTTGCATGTTCTTAGTTCTTTCTTGATCTTTAAAAATTCTAAGTTTGGTGTCTTCTTTGTGTTTTCCTTTAATTTTTCGAAAATTTGTGTTTGATTTTCTAAAAATTTTAAGTTTGGTGT
>NC_029785.2:24504438-24514818 GCF_000816755.2 Arachis ipaensis
CTTTTCTCCATCATGGACATAAGTGGAAGTGAACAGTCCAGAAGGACTCTGGGGTCATATGCTAACCCCATTTCAGCTGCATATGGGATTAGCATCTGTATACCTCCCATTAAAGCAAGCAGTTTTGAGCTAAACCCTCAGCTCATTATCATGGTGCATCAAAATTGTCAGTATTTCGGTCTTCCACAGGAAGAACCTACTGAGTTTCTGGCACAGTTCTTACAAATTGCTGACACAGTACGTGATAAAGAAGTGAATCAGGATGTCTACAGATTATTACTATTTCCATTTGTTGTAAAAGATCAAGCTAAGAGGTGGTTAAATAACCAACCCACAGCAAGCATAAAAACATGGAGACAGTTATCAGACAAATTTCTGAATCAATTTTACCCTCCAAAAAGGATGACACAGCTAAGGCTGGACATCCAAGGCTTTAAACAAGAGGATCATGAATCCCTTTATAATGCCTGGGAGAGGTATAGAGGGATGCTAAGGAAATTCCCCTCTGAAATATTTTCTGAGTGGGTACAGTTAGATATCTTCTACTATGGGCTTACAGAAAGAGCTCAAATATCTCTAGACCACTCAGCTGGTGGATCTATACACATGAGAAAGACAAAACCACTGCCCAAAATCCCTCTGAGGACAGCAAGAGCCCAGAGAGGAATAATGCTGGCATGCAAACGCCAGAAAAAGGAGAAAAGTTGGCGTTAAACGCCCATTCCTTGCCCAGTTCTGGCGTTCAAACGCCAGAAAAGGGTGGGAAGCTAGCGTTAGACGCCCATCCTGCACCCAAACCTGGCGTTCAAACGCCAATGAGGGATCAGACACCTGCAAGTGCTAATAGTAACCCCTCTAAGAAGGCTTCTCCAACCACTTTTGTAGGGAATAAACCTGCAGCAACTAAGGTTGAAGAATATAAAGCCAAGATGCCTTATCCTCAGAAACTCCGCCAAGCGGAACAGGATAAACAATTTACCCGCTTTGCAGACTATCTTAGGACTCTTGAGATAAAGATCCCATTTGCAGAGGCACTCGAGCAAATACCCTCTTATGCTAAGTTCATGAAAGAGATCTTAAGTCATAAGAAGGATTGGAGAGAAACTGAAAAAGTGTTTCTCACTGAAGAATGCAGTGCAATCATTCTGAAAAGCTTACCAGAGAAGCTTCAAGATCCAGGGAGCTTTATGATACCATGCACATTAGAGGGTGCTTGTACCAAGACAGCTCTATGTGACCTTGGAGCAAGTATCAATCTAATACCTGCATCCACCATCAGAAAGCTTGGCTTGACTGAAGAGGTCAAACCAACCCGGATATGTCTTCAACTTGCTAATGGCTCCATTAAATACCCATCAGGCATAGTTGAGGACATGATTGTCAAGGTTGGGCCATTTGCCTTTCCCACTGACTTTGTAGTGCTGGAAATGGAGGAGCACAAGAGTGCAACTCTGATTCTAGGAAGACCTTTCCTAGCAACTAGACGAACTCTCATTGATGTCCAAAAAGGGGAAGTGACCCTGAGAGTCAATGAGGATGAGTTCAAGTTAAATGTTGTCAAAGCTATGCAGCATCCAGACACGTCAAATGACTACATGAGCGTTGATATTATTGACTCCCTGGTGAAAGAGGTCAATATGACTGAAAGTCTTGAATCAGAGCTAGAGGACATCTTTAAAGATGTTCAGCCTGATCTGGAGGAATCAGAGGAAATAAAAGAACCTCTGAAAATCCCTCAGGAAGAGGAGAAACCTCCTAAACCCGAGCTCAAACCACTACCACCATCCCTGAAATATGCATTTCTGGGAGAGGGTGACACTTTTTCAGTGATCATAAGCTCTGCTTTAAATCCATAGGAAGAGAAAGCACTAATTCAAGTGCTAAGGACACACAAGACAGCTCTTGGTGGTCCATAAGTGACCTTAAGGGCATTAGCCCGGCAAGATGCATGCACAAGATCCTATTGGAGGATGATGCTAAGCCAGTGGTTCAACCACAGAGGCGGCTAAATCCAGCCATGAAGGAAGTGGTGTAGAAAGAGGTCACTAAGTTACTAGAGGCTGGGATTATTTATCCTATTTCTGATAGCCCCTGGGTGAGCCCTGTCCACGTTGTCCCCAAGAAAGGAGGCATGATAGTGGTTCATAATGAAAAGAATGAACTGGTTCCTACAAGAACAATTACAGGGTGGCGTATGTGTATTGACTACAGAAGGCTCAATACAGCCACCCGAAAGGATCACTTTCCTTTACCATTCATAGACCAGATGCTAGAGAGACTAGCAGGTCATGAATATTACTGCTTTTTAGATGGCTATTCAGGTTACAACCAAATTGCAGTGGATCTTCAGGACCAAGAGAAAACAGCATTCACATGTTTTTCTGGAGTATTTGCCTACAGAAGGATGCCTTTTGGTCTGTGCAATGCACCTGCAACCTTTCAGAGATGCATGCTCTCTATTTTTTCTGATATGGTGGAAAAATTTCTGGAAGTCTTCATGGATGAATTTTCAGTATTTGGAGACTCATTCAGCTCCTGTCTTGACCATTTAGCACTTGTTCTGAAAAGATGCCAAGAGACCAACCTAGTTTTAAACTGGAAAAAATGTCACTTCATGGTGACTGAAGAAATTGTCCTTGGGCATAAAATTTCAAACAAGGGAATAGAGCTGGATCAAGCTAAAGTGGAAGTAATTGAAAAATTACCACCACCTGCCAATGTAAAGGCAATCAGAAGCTTTCTGGGACATGCAGGATTCTACAGGAGGTTTATAAAGGATTTTTCAAAAATTACAAAACCTCTGAGCAATCTGCTAGCTGCTTACACGCCATTTGTATTTGACACAAAGTGTCTGCAAGCGTTTGAAACCCTGAAAGCTAAGCTGGTCATATCACCAGTCATCTCTGCACCAGACTGGACATTACCATTCGAACTAATGTGTGATGCCAGTGACCATGCCATTGGTGCAGTGTTGGGACAGAGGCATAACAAGCTTCTGCACGTCATTTACTATGCTATCCATGTTTTAAATGATGCACAGAAGAATTACACAACCACAAAAAAGAGTTACTTGTAGTGGTTTATGCCATTGACAAGTTTAGGTCCTATTTAGTAGGTTCAAAAGTGATTGTGTATACTGACCATGCTGTTCTTAAATACCTGCTCACAAAGTAGGATTCAAAACCCAGGCTCATAAGATGGGTGTTGCTTCTGCAAGAGTTCGATATAGAACCAGTAGCAGGGGCGTCCCTCCCTTCTACTGAGATCTCTGAAACCTTTCCGGATGAGCAACTCTTTGCCATTCAGGAAGCACCATGGTTTGCAGACAGGAAAGGGAAGAAGCATGAAAGGCTTCTCTCAATACAGAGTCAAATAAAACTTCCACATTCAAACTCTAAGTTTGGTTTTGGGAGGCCACAACCAAACTCTAAGTTTGGTGTTAAGAGGCCATCATCATGCTCTGAGTATCTGTGAGGCTCCATGAGAGCCCACTGTCAAGCTACTGACATTAAAGAAGCGCTTGTTGGGAGGCAACCCAATTTTACTTATCTATGTTAAATTTCTATTTTCCATTGTTATTTTATGATTTCTGTAGGTTGATAATCATGTGAAGTCACAAAAACAATTGAAAAAGCAAAAACAAACTGAAAAACAGAATGAAAAATAGCACACCCTGGAGGAGAAGTCTACTGGCGTTTAAACGCCAGTAAGGGCAGCAGAATGGGCGTTAAACACCCAGTCTGGCACCATTATGGGCGTTTAACTCCAGAAATGGGCACCAGACTGGCGTTTAACGCCAAAAAAGGGCAAGAAGCTGGCGTTAAACGCTAGAAATGGGCAGCAACCTGGCGTTTAACGCTAGGATTGGCAGCAAAGGGCGTTTTGCAAGCCTAATTGGTGCAGGGATGAGAAATCCTTGATACCTCAGGATCTGTAGACCCCACAGGATCCCCACCAACCTCAACTCACACTCTCTCTTCTTCACACCCTTTTACTCTTCCTCATATACCCTTCACCAACCACCTCAATACCTCTTCCCCAAAAACCCCTCACCTATCAAATCCTACCCTCTTCTCCATGAAACCTTCACCAATCCACATCCATCCATCACAAACCCACCCATACATGGCCGAACCTTACCCTCTCTCCACTCCTATAAAAACCCATCTTCACCCCTTCATTTTTACACATCTTTTGCTCGGGGACTAGCAAACCTTCTAAGTTTGGTGTGGTAAAAGCATTGCTTTTCATTTTTTCATAACCATTTATGGCACCTAAAGCCGGAGAAACCTCTAGGAAGAGGAAAGAGAAGGCAGTGGCCTCCAACTCCGAGTCATGAGAGATGGAGAGATTCATCTCAAAAGCCCATCACTAGAAAGAGGATGGAGCAAATAAGAGAGCCCAATCATGGACCTCAACAGCAGCAACCCATTATCCTCCATGAAATTAGAGAAGACCAAAGAGTTATGAGAGATGAGCAACAAAGGCAAGGAAGAGATATTGAGGAGCTCAAGAACTCCATAAGATCTTCAAGAGGAAGAACAAGCCGCCATCACTAAGGTGGACCCGTTCTTTAATGTCCTTGTTCTTTATTTTCTGTTTTTCGAATTTTATGCTTTATGTTTATTTATGTTTGTGTCTTATTACATGATTACTAGTGTCTAAGTGTCTATGCCTTAAAGCTATGAAAATGAATCCATCACCTTTCTTAAATAAAAAGTGTTTTTTTATTGCAAAAGAAAAAGAAGTACATGAATTTCAAATTTTAAAACAGATTAATTATTTTGATGTGGTGGCAATACTTTTTGTTCTTCTGAATGAATGCTTGAACAGTGCATATTTTTGAATTTGTTGTCCATGAATGTTAAAATTGTTGGCTCTTGAAAGAATAATAGAAAAGGAGAAATGTTATTGATAATCTGAAAAATCATATAATTGATTCTTGAAGCAAGAAAGAGCAGTGAAAAACTTGCAGAAAAAAAAAGAGGCGAAAAATAAAAGAAAAAGAAAGAAAAAGAAAAGCAAGCAGAAAAAGCCAATAGCCCGTTAAACCAAAAGGCAAGGGTAAAATAAAAAGGATCCAAGGCTTTGAGCATCAGTGGATAGGAGGGCCCACAGGAATAAAATCCTGGCCTAAGCGGCTAAACCAAGCTGTCCCTAACCATGTGCTTGTGGCATGAAGGTGTCAAGTGAAAACTTGAGACTGAGCGGTTAAAGTCGTGATCCAAAGCAAAAAGAGTGTGCTTAAGAGCTTTGGACACCTCTAATTGGGGACTCTAGCAAAGCTGAGTCACAATCTGAAAAGGTTCACCCAGTTATGTGTCTGTGGGATTTATGTATCCGGTGGTAATACTGGAAAACAAAATGCTTAGAGTCACGGCGAAGACTCATAAAGTAACTGTGTTCAAGAATCAACATACTGTACTAGGAGAATCAATAACACTATCTGAATTCTAAGTTCTTATAGATGCCAATCGTTCTGAACTTCAAAGGAAAAAGTGAGATGCCAAAATTGTTCAGAAGCAAAAAGCTAATAGCCCCGCTCATCTAATTAAGACTGATCTTCATAAATGTTTTTGGAGTTCATTGTATATTCTCTTCTTTTTATCCTATTTGATTTTTAGTTGCTTGGGGACAAGCAACAATTTAAGTTTGGTGTTGTGATGAGCGGATAATTTATACGCTTTTGGGCATTGTTTTTAGTATGTTTTTAGTATATTTTAGTTAGTTTTTATTATGATTTTATTAGTTTTTATTCCAAAACCACATTTCTGGACTTTACTATGAGTTTGTGTGTTTTTCTATGATTTCAGGTATTTTCTGGCTGAAATTGAGGGACCTGAGCAAAAATCTGATTCAGAGGTTGAAAAAGGACTGCAGATGCTGTTGGATTCTGACCTCCCTGCACTCGAAGTGGATTTTCTGGAGCTACAGAAGCCTAATTGGTGCACTCTCAATTGCGTTGGAAATTAGACATCCTGGGCTTTCCAGCAATATATAATAGTCTATACTTTTCCCAATATTTGATGGCCCGAACCAGCGTTCTAAGTCAGCTTAAGAATTCTGGCGTTTAACGCCAGAACTGGCATAAAAGCTGGAGTTAAATGCCCAAACTGGCACAAAAGCTGGCGTTTAACTCCAACAAAAGTATCTACACATGAAAGCTTCAATGCTCAGCCCAAGCACACACCAAGTGGGCCCCAGAAGTGGATTTTTACACTAAACACCCTAGCTTACTCATTTTCTGTAACCCTAGGCTACTAGTTTTCTATAAATAGGACATTTTGCTATTGTATTTGTACCTCATGACACTCTACACGTTTTATATTGTATCTTCTATGGCATGAGTCTCTAAACCCCATTGTTGGGGGTGAGGAGCTCTGTTGTTCTTCATGAATTAATGCAATTACTACTGTTTTTCATTCTATCACGCTTGCTTCTATTCTAAGATATTCATTCGCACTTCAACCTGATGAATTTGATGATCCGTGACAATCATCGTCATTCTCACCTATGAACGCGTGCCTGACAACCACCTCCATTCTACATGCAATCAAGCTTGAATGTGTATCTCTTGGGTTTCTAATCTAAGATTGGAACCTTCGTGGTATAGGCTAGAATTACTGGCGGTCATTCCTGAGATCCGAAAAGTCTAAACCTTGTCTGTGGTATTCCGAGTAGGATCTAGGAAGGGATGACCGTGACGAGCTTCAAACTCGCGAGTGTTGGGCGTGTGACAGATGCAAAAGGATCAATGGATCCTATTCCAACATGATCGAGAACCAACAGCTGATTAGCCGTGCGGTGACAGTGCATTTGGAACATTTTCACTGAAAGGACGGAAGTAGCCATTGACAACGGTGATGCCCAACATAAAGCTTGCCATGGAAGGAGCCTTGCGTGCATGAAGAAGAAGACAGTAGGAAAGCAGAGATTCAGAAGACAAAGCATCTCCAAAACCTCAACCTATTCTCCATTACTGCATAACAAGTATTTATTTCATGTTCTTCTACTTTTTACAATTAAATCTGAAGAGAGACCGGTACCATAAACTGAACATGATTTTGATATCTTAAATTGGTGAAAGTCAAATGGAGCAAAGTTTCCTACTTTGCAAGATATTGCTAGGATTTTTTGGCGATTCCTATCTCTATAGTTGCCTATGAGTCTTCATTTAGTACGGGTGGTCGATTTGTTATGCCACATCATAGTAGGCTGCACTTGGATATATTAGAGGCTTTAATGTATAATCAAAATTAGATTGGGAATGAACTTGGCACCACAACTAACATAGGATTTGAGTGCTACACAATTCATAACATTGAAGGAGATGTTGATGTAAGTAAACTATTAAATTATATACTAACACACTATTTTTTTATATTATTGACTTATTGTTGAGTTATTATACAATTTTAACTTTAAATTATTTTCTTTTTGGTGTCAAGTAAATTGGAATCTACCATCACTACCACTACGGGATTAAAGGAGGATTGAAAATTATGTTTTTACAATGTGATGAACTTTGTTTGGTTGTTTATGGATATGTTTGGTTATTTATGAATATGTTTGGATGTTTATGTTTGTTGGTTATTACTATTTAAGTCTTTAAAGACTATGGAAATTATGTTTGTAATGACAATTGAGGATTATCTTTAATTTTTTCAAATTTTTGTATTTTTTTAATTTTTATTATTTTTTACAAAAAATCTGCGAATATCCGCGGAGACCCAGGTCCTCGGCAAATACTGGATCCCCGTTAATGGGGACAGATATTAGGAGGCAAGGGGCGGGGGGCATGTCTCTGCCCCATGGGGACCCGTTTCCATCCCTAGAAAGGACCTTACAAGATCACTGAAGTCTTAGGAGAGGGTTACTACAAAGTGTCAGATCTAAACAAAAATGTGCTCCCAAGGTCGTAGCACACATGTAACTTGAAAAGGTACTACAGTTTGAAAGCATACCTAACTCCCTGGTGTACTCTTTTCCCGACTTTATAGTTTTTTTCCGAGAAGGGTTTTCCTGGAGGAGGTTTTCACAAGGCACCATAGCAAGGGGCTAGGGGTTAGCAAAAGGAAAAACTCTTAATAGCAAGTAAACTTATGTATGTCATTTCTTATTAATGATAGTCCATTTTTTCCATTAATTGTCCCACCAAAGACGCACTAATTTAACCTCGACAAGATAAAGTGACGAGGTCCAAATTAGAGTAAGAAGTTATTTAAGGAAATCATGGCCCGATCTCATTAAAACAACTTGAGAGTTGGTAAAATAGGTAAGCCTAAAACGAATTGCAATTAAAACACTTAAAGTCGGCACACAATTAATTTCCCAACTAAGGGAAACCCAATATTGACCTTACAAAAGAAAGGCCGACCTACATCGGCCGACATCTTAAACAATAAAAAAATTTGGTCTCGAGGAAGCAACCGAACCGAATTAGCATCAAAAGAAAATTTATCAAGTGGCTCATTGAAAAATTCTACTAAGTTATGAAGCTACACTAATTATGTCAGCTCAACATAGTGTTCAACTACGGCTATTACAAAATTAAACTGTTCATAAAGACCCACAAGCTAGGTCATCACAGGATTAAAGAGAGAAAGAAAACTAGGAAGGAGGAGCCTGTTGGTCAGAAGCCATGTTAGAAGCCTCTTCGGCTTGAGCTGAAAAAGTTGGGAGAGTCTTGTCAGGTTGAGTCGAGAGGAGCTCGTCCTCCATCCGAGTTGGAAAGCTCTGAGAAGCTCCTTCAACTCGGACCTCCAAATCTTTTGGATCGGGCATGGGAATGTCTTCCTCGTTGGTGCACGAAAATCATGATTCACACTTTTCACATCTCCGCACAACTAACCAGCAAGTGCACTGGGTCGTCCAAGTAATACCTTACGTGAGTAAGGGTCGATCCCACGGAGATTGTCGGCTTGAAGCAAGCTATGGTCATCCTTGTAAATCTCATTCAGGAAGATTCAATTGGTTATGAGGTTTAAATAATTAAAAGACAAATAAAACATAAAATAAAATAAAGTTACTTATGTAATTCACTGGTGGGAATTTTAGATAAGCGTATGGAGATACTTTATTGCTTATGAACCTCTGCTTTCCTATTGCCTCCTTCAAACCATGCGTTACTTCCTTCCATGGCAAGCTGTAAGATCCTCGCAGTGAAAATGGTCCTCTACGGTTTCTGCACGGCTAATCAACTGTCAGATTTCTCGTCTCGAATGAAAAATACCAGCTACAGCTACCGCATGGCTAATCATCTATCGGTTCCCACTAGCGTCGGAATAGAATCCATTGATCCTTTTGCACACTGTCACTTCTGCCCAACATTCGCAGGTTTGAAGCTCATCACAGTCATCCCTTCCCAGATCCTACTCGAAATACTACAGACAAGGTTTAGACTTTTTGGATCCTAGGAATGCTGCCAATGTTTTTAGCCTATACCACGAAGATACTAATCTCACGGACTCGGTCCGTGTATTAGATATCCAAGAGAATATACTCCGGCTGTCGTCCAATGACTACGTTGAACATCATGTAGACCGCTTTGTGGTTGTCAGGCACGCAGATCTTGGCTAAGCGAGTAACGAAGATTGGGTGATTGTCACGGGTCACCCCTTCATTCTGACTTAACTGAATTAAGTACGAGAGTATATCTTGGAGAAGAAGTAGGCATGAATTGAATAGAAAAACAATAGTAATTGAATTAATTCATGAAGAACAATAGAGCTCCACACCTTAATCTATGGGGTGTAGAAACTCCACCATAGAAAATACATAAGTGAAAAGAGGTCTAGGCATGGCCGTGAGGCCAGACTCTAAACGTGAACAATGGTCTTAGCTCCAAAGTATGAAAACTGGGTCTAAAGTCTGGAATACAATAGTAAAAAGTGCTATTTATACTAAACTCGTGACTTAGGTTTACAGAAAATGAGTAACTAAGTGCAGATAGTGTAGAAATCTACTTTCGGAGCCCACTTGGTGTGTGCTTGGGCTGAGCATTGAAGCTTTTACGTGTAGAGGCTTCTCTTGGAGTTAAACGCCAGCTTTTGTGCCAGTTGGGGCGTTTAACTCCAGCTTTTATGCCAATTCTGGCGTTTTGACGCCAGAATTCTTAAGCTGAATTGGAATGCCGGTTTGGGCCATCAAATCTTAGGAAAAGTATGGACTATTATATATTTCTATAAAGCCCAGGATGTCTACTTTCCAACACAATTGAGAACGTGCAAATTGGGCTTCTGTAGCTCCAGAAAATCTACTTTGAGTGCAGGGAGGTCAGAATCCAACAGCATCTGCAGTCCTTTTTCAGCCTCTGAATCAGATTTTTGCTCAGGTCCTTCAATTTCAGCCAGAAAATACCTGAAATCACAGAAAAACACA
>NC_029785.2:24520071-24552147 GCF_000816755.2 Arachis ipaensis
GTCCAAGTAATACCTTACGTGAGTAAGGGTCGATCCCACGGAGATTGTCGGCTTGAAGCAAGCTATGGTCATCCTTGTAAATCTCATTCAGGAAGATTCAATTGGTTATGAGGTTTAAATAATTAAAAGACAAATAAAACATAAAATAAAATAAAGTTACTTATGTAATTCACTGGTGGGAATTTTAGATAAGCGTATGGAGATACTTTATTGCTTATGAACCTCTGCTTTCCTATTGCCTCCTTCAAACCATGCGTTACTTCCTTCCATGGCAAGCTGTAAGATCCTCGCAGTGAAAATGGTCCTCTACGGTTTCTGCACGGCTAATCAACTGTCAGATTTCTCGTCTCGAATGAAAAATACCAGCTACAGCTACCGCATGGCTAATCATCTATCGGTTCCCACTAGCGTCGGAATAGAATCCATTGATCCTTTTGCACACTGTCACTTCTGCCCAACATTCGCAGGTTTGAAGCTCATCACAGTCATCCCTTCCCAGATCCTACTCGAAATACTACAGACAAGGTTTAGACTTTTTGGATCCTAGGAATGCTGCCAATGTTTTTAGCCTATACCACGAAGATACTAATCTCACGGACTCGGTCCGTGTATTAGATATCCAAGAGAATATACTCCGGCTGTCGTCCAATGACTACGTTGAACATCATGTAGACCGCTTTGTGGTTGTCAGGCACGCAGATCTTGGCTAAGCGAGTAACGAAGATTGGGTGATTGTCACGGGTCACCCCTTCATTCTGACTTAACTGAATTAAGTACGAGAGTATATCTTGGAGAAGAAGTAGGCATGAATTGAATAGAAAAACAATAGTAATTGAATTAATTCATGAAGAACAATAGAGCTCCACACCTTAATCTATGGGGTGTAGAAACTCCACCATAGAAAATACATAAGTGAAAAGAGGTCTAGGCATGGCCGTGAGGCCAGACTCTAAACGTGAACAATGGTCTTAGCTCCAAAGTATGAAAACTGGGTCTAAAGTCTGGAATACAATAGTAAAAAGTGCTATTTATACTAAACTCGTGACTTAGGTTTACAGAAAATGAGTAACTAAGTGCAGATAGTGTAGAAATCTACTTTCGGAGCCCACTTGGTGTGTGCTTGGGCTGAGCATTGAAGCTTTTTCGTGCATAGGCTGTTTCTGGAGTTAAACGCCAGCTTTGGTGCCAGTTTGGGCGTTTAACTCCAATTCTGGTGCCAGTTTGGGCGTTTTACGCCAAGATGTTTTAGGCTGGCTTTGGATGCCAGTTTGGGCTATCAAATCTCGGGTAAAGTATAGACTATTATATATTTCCAGAAAATCCACTTCGAGTGCAGGAGGGTCAGAATCCAATAGCATCTGCAGTCCTTTTTCAGCCTCTGAATCAGATTTTTGCTCAGGTCCTTCAATTTCAGCCAGAAAATACCTGAAATCACAGAAAAACACACAAACTCATAGTAAAGTCCAGAAATGTTATTTTTGAACAAAAACTAATAAAAATATAATAAAAAGTAACTAGAACATACTAAAAACTATGTAAAAACAATGCCAAAAAGGGTATAAATTATCTGCTCATCACAACACCAAACTTAAATTGTTGCTTGTCCTCAAGCAACTGAAAATAAAATAGGATAAAAAGAAGAGAATATATAATGAATTCCAAACTTATCAATGAACTTAGTTCCAATTATATGAGCGGGGCTAGTAGCCTTTTTGCTTCTGAACAGTTTTAGCATCTCACTTTATCCTTTGAAGTTCAGAATGATTGGCATCCATAGGAACTCAGAATTCAGATAGTGTTATTGATTCGCTTAGTTCAGTATGTTGATTCTTGAACACAACTACTTTTTGAGTCTTGGCCGTGACCCTAAGCATTTTGTTTTCCAGTATTACCACCGGATATATAAATGCCACAGATACATAACTGGGTGAACCTTTTCAGATTGTGACTCAGCTTTGCTAGAGTCCCCAGTTAGAGGTGCCCAAAGCTCTTAAGCACACTCTTTTTGCTTTGGACTACGACTTTAACCACTTAGTCTCAAGCTTTTCACTTGACACCTTCACGCCACAAGCATATGGTTAGAGACAGCTTGGTTTAGCCGCTTAGGCCAGGATTTTATTCCTTTGGGCCCTCCTATCCATTAATGCTCAAAGCCTTGGATCCTTTTCTACCCTTGCCTTTTGGTTTAAAGGGTTATTGGCTTTTTCTGCTTGCTTTTTCTTTTTCTTTCTTTTTTTCTTTTTTTTCGCCATTTTTTTCGCAAGCTTTGTCTATTCATTGCTTTTTCTTGCTTCAAGAATCAATTTTATGATTTTTCAGATTATCAATAACATTTCTCTTTTTTCTTTATTCTTTCAAGAGCCAACAATTTTAACATTCATAAACAACAAATTCAAAAATATGCACTGTTCAAGCATTCATTCAGAAAACAAAAAGTATTGCCACCACATCAAAATAATTAAACTAATTTCAAGATATAATTCGAAATCATGCACTTCTTGTTCTTTTGCAATTAAAAACATTTTTCATTTAAGAAAGGTGAAAGATTCATATGACATTCATAGCTTTAAGACATAGACACTAGACACTAATGATCATGTAATAAAGACACAAACATAGACAAAACATAAATCATATTTTTCGAAAAATAGAAAATAAGAACAAGAAAATTAAAGAACGGGTCCACCTTAGTGATGGCGGCTAGTTTTTCCTCTTGAAGATCTTATGGAGTGCATGAGCTCCTCTATTTCTCTTCCTTGCCTTTGTTGCTCCTCCCTCATGGCTCTTTGGTCCTCTCTGATTTCATTGAGGATAATGGAGTGCTCTTGGTGCTCCATCCTTAGTTGCCCCATGTTGGAACTCAATTCTCCTAAGGAGGTGTTGATTTGCTCCCAATAATTGTGTGGAGGAAAGTGCATCCCTTGAGTTATCTTAGGGATTTCTTGGTGAGGAATTTCCTCATGCTCTTGTTAAGGTTCATGAGTGGGCTCTCTTGTTTGCTCCATCCTTTTCTTAGTGATGGGCTTATCTCCATCAATGAGGATGTCTTCCTCTATGACAATTTCAGCTGAATTACATAGGGTACAGATGAGATGAGGGAAGGCTAACTTTGTCAAAGTAAAGGGCTTGTCCATCACCTTGTAGAGTTCTAGAGGCATGATTTCATGAACTTCTACTTCCTCTCCATTCATGATGCTATGGATCATGATAGCCCGGTCTATTGTAACTTCAGACCGGTTACTAGTAGGAATGATAGAGCGTTGGATAAACTCCAACCATCCCCTAGCCACGGGTTTGAGGTCAAGCCTTCTTAGTTGAACCGGCTTGCCTCTTGAGTCTCTCTTCCATTGAGCTCCTTCCACATAGATGTCCCTAAGGACTTGGTCTAACCTTTGATCAATGTTGACCCTTCTAGTGAAAGGATGAGGATCTCCTTGCATTGTTGGCAAGTTGAATGTCAATCTCACATTTTTCAGACTGAAATCCAAGTAATTCCCCCGAACCATTATGAGCCAATTCTTTGGGTTCGGGTTCATACTTTGGTCATGGTTCTTAGTGATCCATGCATTAGCATAGAATTCTTGAACCATTAAGATTCCGACTTGTTGAATGGGGTTGGTGAGAGTGATCCATGCATTAGCATAGAATTCTTGAACCATTAAGATTCCGACTTGTTGAATGGGGTTGGTGAGAGTTTTCTAACCTCTTCTTTGAATTTCATGTCGGATCTCCGGATATTCACTCTTTTTGAGCTTGAAGGGGACCTCGGGGATCACCTTTTTCTTGGCCACAACTTCATAGAAGTGGTCTTGATGGACCTTTGAGATGAATCTCTCCATCTCCCATGACTCGGAGGTGGAAGTAATTGCCTTTCCTTTCCTCTTTTTAGAGATTTCTCCGGCCTTAGGTGCCATTAATGGTTATGAAAAAATAGAAAAGCGGAGCTTTTTCCACACCAAACTTAAAAGGTTTGCTCGTCCTCGAGCAAAAGAAGAAAGAAAGGAGTAGAAGAAGAAGAAATGGAGGAGATGGAGGGGGGTGATGGTTTCGGCCAAGGGGGAAAGAAGTGTTTGTGATGTGTGAAAGTGAAGGTAGTGAGGAGGGGTATTTATAGAGTAGGGGAGAGAGGGAATCCATGTGAGAATGGGTGGGTTTGGGAGGGAAATGGTTTGAATTTGAATGGTGGGGTAGGTGGGGTTTGTGATGGATGGATGTGAGTGGTGAAGAGAATATGGGGAAGAGGCTAGGATTTGATAGGTGAAGGGTATTTGGGGAAGAGTTAAGTGTTCAAATGCCCTCTGTGTGCCAATTCTGGCATTAAACACCAGCTCTGCTACCTTTCCTGGCGTTAAACGCCAGTTTGCTTCCCCTTTCTGGCGTTTAACGCCAGCCAGACACCCTTTTTTGGCGTTAAACGCCAGTCTGTCTGCCATTTCTGGCGTTTAACGCCAGCCAGATGCCAGACACCCCTTTCTGGCGTTAAACGCCCAGAGTGCTGCCCATTCTGGCGTTTAACACCCAGAATGCTGCCAGGATGGGCGTTAAACGCCCATTCTTCTATCCTTACTGGCGTTTAAATGCCAGTAAGTCTGTCGTCCAGGGTGTGCTATTTTTTATTCTATTTTTCATTTTGCTTTAATTCTGCAGCTATTTTTATGACTTCACATGATCATCAACCTAAAGAAAACATAAAATAACAATAGAAAATAAATAAGTATAATTAAATAACATTGGGTTGCCTCCCAATAAGCGCTTCTTTAATGTCAATAGCTTGACAGTGAGCTCTTAGAGAGCTTCACAGAGACCCAGAGCTTAATGGTGGCCTCCCAACACCAAACTTAGAAGTTGAGTGTGGGGGCTCTGTTTGACTCTGTATTGAGAGAAGCTTTTCATGCTTCCTCTCCATGGTTATAGAAGAAGATCCTTGAGCCTTAAACACAAGGTAGTCCTCATTCAATTGAAAGACTAACTCTCCTCTGTCCACATCAATCACAGCTCTTGCTGTGGCTAGGAAGGGTCTTCCAAGGATGATGGATTCATCTTCATCCTTCTCAGTGTCTAGGATTATGAAATCAACAGGGATGTAAAAGCCTTCAACCTTCACTAAGACATCCTCTACAACTCCATAAGCCTGTTTCCTTGAATTGTCTGCCATCTCTAGTGAGATTCTTGCAGCTTGTACCTCAAAGATCCCTAGTTTCTCCATTACAAAGAGTGGCATGAGGTTTATACTTGAACCAAGGTCACACAGAGAATTCTTAAAGGGCATGGTGCCTATGATGTAAGGTATTAAGAACTTTCTGGGATCCGGTTTCTTCTGAGGTAATTTCTGTTGAACCAAGGTATTTAGTTCATTGATGAGAAATGGAGGTTCATCCTCCCAAGTCTCATTACCAAATAACTTGGAATTCATCTTCATGATTGCTCTTAGATATTGAGTAACTTGCTCTTCAATAATATCTTCATCCTCTTCAGAGGAAGAATACTCATCAGAGTTCATGAATGGCAACAGAAAATTCAGTGGAATCTCTATGGTCTCTATATGAGCCTTAGATTTCTTTGGTTCCTCAATAGGGAACTCCTTAGTGGTTAGTGGACGTCCATTGAGGTCTTCCTCACTGGAAATCACTGCCTTTTCTTCCTCTCCAGGTTCGGCCATTTTGGTTATATTTATGGCCTTGCACCCTCTCTTTGAATTCTCTTCTATATTGCTTGGGAGAATACTAGGAGGGATTTCAGTAACTCTTTTGCTCAGTTGACCTACTTGTGCCTCTAAATTTCTTATGGAGGACCTTGTTTCAGTCATGAAACTGAGAGTGGTCTTAGATAGATTAGAAACTATGGTTGCTAAGTCAGAGTGGCTCTGCTTAGAATTCTCTGTCTGTTGCTCAGAAGATGATGGAAAAGGCTTGCTATTGCCAAACCTATTTCTCCCACCGTTATTATTGAAGCCTTGATTAAGCTTCTGTTGATCCTTCCATGAGAAATTAGGGTGATTTCTCCATGAAGGATTGTAAGTGTTTCCATAGGATTCTCCCATGTAATTTACCTCTTCCATTGTAGGATTCTCAGGGTCATAAGCTTCTCCTTCAGGGGAGGCTTCTTTAGTGCTGCCTGATGTAGCTTGCATTTCAGTCAGACTTTGAGAAATCATATTGACTTGTTAAGTCAATATTTTATTCTGAGCTAATATGGCATTCAGAGTATCAATCTCAAGAACTCCTTTCTTTTGAGTTGTCCCATTATTCATAGGATTTCTTTCAGAAGTGTTCCTGGGCTTCTGTAGGTATTTTCTTCAGATGAAGAGATCCACCAGCAGAGTGATCCAATGACATCATGGACAATTCAGACAGACCATCATAGAATATACATAAGATGCTCCATTCTGAAAGCATGTCAGAAGGACACCTTCTGATCAATTGCTTGTATCTTTCCCAAGCTTCATAGAGGGATTCATGGTGCGCAGCAGAAGTTAACCAATTAAGAGATTTCAATTAAGAGAACAGCGTTGCACGTATAGCTCTTAACCGGCTAAGATCTGCCTCACCAATTTAAAAAGGGTTGTTACAAATTTTAGAGTTCTATTTTATTAACTAGGGGTTTTCAGAAAAATTGAGTTTTGATAATGAGTAATTAAAATGATTAAAAATTAAAACAATAAAAATAAACTAAGGATGATTATTGGTACTCTAAATAAAAGGCCTTGACTGGGGAAATAATTAAATGAAATTTATATCCTTGTTGGAATCTTCTCAAGTGTAGTGTAGTGTGAAAAGGTTGTTGTTCTCACTCGGTTACCCCTTACTAAATAAGGAAAAGTATGGTGATTAAACTAACTCTTACCCTCAAATCCTAGTCCTCTCCCTTGGGAAGGTCTAGTGTTAGTAGGTATGGAATTAGCTAACAACGTCCAATTCAACCAAGCACTTGAGCATTCCAACTCAAGTATCTCCTCTTAATCAACTCCCATGTCAAGTGAAAATTCTACTCCATTGACATAAAATTAATAATCATAACCCCCCCTGAGTTTCTGCATGTTCTCTCGCTTTATTCTGTGTTTCTGGGCCAAAAATTAGGTTAAAACGCGGCCCGCAATTGTCTCTAGTGTATTCTGTAATTTCTGCAGATCGCGCAGGTCACACGTACGCGTCGTCCATGCATTCGCGTCATTTAGCGATTTTTCTTGTCACGCGTTCGCGTCATTCAGCGATTTTCCTTGTCACGCGTTCGCGTCATGCGTGCAAACTCCAATCCACGCATTTGCGCTAGGCACGCGTTCGCGTCGCTGCGATTTCTCCATTTCGCGCGCTCGCGTGGGCCATGCGCTCGCGTCAGTGTTTGCTGGTCATCTCCTTAGTTTCTTGTGTTCCTTCCATTTTTGCAAGCTTCCTCTCCATTCTCTAAGCCATTCCTGCCCTATGAAGCCTGAAACACTTAACACACATATCAAGGCATCGAATGGTATAAGGGAGATTAAAAATACATAATTAAAAGGTCTCTAGGAAGCAAGTTTTCAACCATGGAACAATTTTGGGAAGGAATTGTAAATACATGCAAATCATATGAATAAGTGGGTAAAGACTTGATAAAACCACACAATTAAACACAATATAAATCATAAAATAATGGTTTATCAATTCACCTTCCTTCTGTCTGAAGGTTTGGACTTCCACTATAAGCTTGCTCAACTTTTGAGGTGGAAAGAATTTGGCCAAGAAGGCATTGACCAACTTTTCCCAAGAGTTCAGGCTTTCTTTAGGTTGTGAGTCCAACCATATCCTAGCTCTGTCTCTTACAGCAAAGGGAAAAAGCATAAGTCTGTAGACCTCAGGATTAGCCCCATTGGTCTTAACAGTGTCACAGATTTGCAAGAATTCAGCTAAGAACTGATGAAGATCTTCCAATGGAAGTCCATGAAACTTGCAATTCTGCTGCATTAGAGAAACTAATTGAGGCTTAAACTCAAAGTTGTTTGCTCCAATTGCAGGAATTGAGATGCTTCTTCCATAGAAGTCAGAAGTTGGTGCAGTAAAGTCACCAAGTACCTTCCTTGCATCTCCACCATTGTTGTTATTTTCGGCTGCCATAACTTCTTCTTTTTAAAAAATTTCTGTTAGGTCCTCTCCAGAGTGTTGTGCTTTAGCTTCTCTTAGCTTCCTCTTTAGAGTCCTTTCAGGTTCAGGATCAGCTTCAACAAGAATGTTCTTCTCCTTGTTCCTGCTCATATGAAAAAGAAGAGAACAGAGAAGAAGAGAAATCCTCTATGTCACAGTATAGAGATTCCTTTATGTGAGTAGAAGAATAAAAGAATAAAATAAAGAAGGGAGAAGAAGAATTCGAACACAGAAAGAGGGAGAGGGTTCGAATTTTAAGAAGAGAGTGTTAGTGAATAAATAAAATAAATAGAAAGAGATGAGAGAGAGAAGAGTATTCAAAAATTAATAAAATAAAAATATTTTTATTTTTATTTTAATTTTTAGTTAGAATTCGAAATTTAAGAAGAGAATTAAAATTAAATTAAAATTTAAAATAATTAGTTAATTAAAAGGAATTTTGAAAAAGAGGTTAATGATTTTTGAAAATTAGAGAGAGAGAGAAAGGTAGTTAGGTAGTTTTGAAAAAGATAAGAAATGGTAACACAAACAAAAAGTCAAATGGTTAATTGAAAAGGATTTGAAAATAAATTTTGAAAAGATAAGAAGTTAGAAAAAGATTTGAAATTAAGTTTTGAAAAAGATATGATTGAAATTCATTTTGAAAAAGATTTGAAAAGAAAATTAAAAATATTTGATTTTTGAAATTAAAGTTGATTACTTGACTAACAAGAAACTAAAAGATATGATTCTAGAATTTAAAGATTGATCCTTTCTTAATAGGCAAGTAACAACTTGAAAATTTCTGAATAAAAAAATTAAATGCTAGCTATGATTTCGAAAATTATGAAATAAAAATAAGAAAAAGATTTTGAAAATTAATTTTGGAGAATTTTCGAAAAACATGAACGAAAAATGAAAAAGATTTGAAAAGATAGGATTTTTAAATTGAAATTTTGACTTGACTAACAAGAAACAACTAAATTTTAAAAATTTTTGACCAAATCAATTCAAAATTTCGAAAATTATGAGTGAAATAGGGGAAAGATCTTATTTTTTATTTTTTGAATTAATGAAGAAAGTGAAAAACACAACAATGGCACAAAACATAAGAAATTAAGATCAAAACAAATAATACATGCAAGGACACTTTGAATGTCAAGATGAACACCAAGAACACTTTGAAGATCATGATGAACACCAAGAACATATTTTTGAAAATTTTTAAGAAAAGAAAAACATGCAAGACACCAAACTTAAAAATTTTTAAATTTTAGACACTAATATTTCGAAAATGCATATGAAAAACAAGAAAAGACACCATACAAGAGAATTTAAAGATCAAACAAGGACACTCATCAAGAACAACTTGAAGATCAAGAAAGAACACATGCATGAATTTTTGAAAATTTTGAGAAAAGTTAAAACATGCAATTGACACCAAACTTAAAATTTGACACTAGACTCAAACAAGAAACACAAAATTTTTTTTTATGATTTTATTAATTTTTTGTAATTTTTCAAAAATTATTTTGGAAAAAGAAATAAAGAGATACAAAATTTCTAATAAGAATTCCAGGAATCATGCAATATTAGTCTAAAGTTTCGGTCCAAAAGATTTAGACATGGCCAAATAGTCAGCCAAGCTTTAGCATAAAACATACAAGCATGTCAATGAGAAGTGGAAGGCTCAGTCCAAAAGATTAGACATGGCTTCACAGCCAGCCAGGCTTCAACATATCTCATGATACTCTAGAATTCATTCTTAAAAATTCTGAAGAACACAAAATTTTTGAATTTTTCGAAAACTAATAATTTTTTATTTTTATTTTTATTTTTATTTTTTTCGAAAATAAAAATAAAAGCTTAAACATAAAATAAAATTACCCAATCTAAGTAACAAGATGAACCGTCAGTTGTTCAAACTCGAACAATCCCCGGCAACGGCGCCAATAACTTGGTGCACAAAAATCGTGATTCACACTTTTCACATCTCTGCACAACTAACCAGCAAGTTGGTGCACGAAATTGTGATCATCAACAATGGCGCCAAAGGACTTGGAGCTCTTAAACGTGAATCACACTTTGTCACAATTCTGCACAACTAACCAGCAAGTGCACTGGGTCGTCCAAGTAATACCTTACGTGAGTAAGGGTCGATCCCACGGAGATTGTCGGCTTGAAGCAAGCTATGGTTATCTTGTAAATCTCAGTCAGACAGATTTAAATGGTTATGGAGGATTGATAATTAAAATATAAATAAAACATAAAATAAAGATAGAGATACTTATGTAATTCTTCGGTTGGAATTTCAGATAAGCGTATGAAGATGCTTTGTTCCTCCTGAACCTCTACTTTCCTATTGCCTTCTTCCAATCATTCATACTCCTTTTCATGGAAAGCTTTATGTTGGGCATCACCGTTGTCAATGGCTACTTCCCGTCCTCTAAGTGAAAACATTCCAAATGCGCTGTCACTGCACGGCTAATCATCTGTCGGTTCTCGATCATGTTGGAATAGGATCCATTGATCCTTTTGCGTCTGTCACACGCCCAACAATCGCGAGTTTGAAAATCGTCACAGTCATCCCTTCTCAGATCCTACTCAAAATACCACAGACAAGGTTTAGACGTACCGGATCTCAGGAATGGCCGCCAATAACTCTAGCCTATACCACGAAGGCTCTAATCTTATATTAGAAACCCAAGAGATACGCATTCAAGCCATTGCTAGTAGAACAGAGGTGGTTGTCAGGCACATGTTCATAGGTGAGAATGATGATGAGTGTCACGGATCATCACATTCATCAAGTTGAAGAACGAATGAATATCTTAGAGAAGAAGTAGGCATGAATTGAATAGAAGAACAATAGTACTTTGTATTAATTCATGAAGAACAGCAGAGCTCCACACCTTAATCTATGGTGTGTAGAAACTCCACCGTTGAGAGTACATAAGAACAAGGTCTAGGCATGGCCGAATGGCCAGCCTTCAAACGTGTCTAAGATAGCATAAAACTTTTCCAAGATTTCAAATACAATAGTATAAGGTCCTATTTATAGAGAACTAGTAGCCTAGGGTTTACAGAAATCAGTAATTAATGCAGAAATCTTCTTCTGGGCCCATTTGGTGTATGCTTGGACTAAACATTGAAGCTTCCATGTGTAGAGACTTTTCTTGGAGTTAAACGCCAGCTTTTGTATCAGTTTGGGTGTTTAACTCCAGCTTTTGTGCTAGTTTTGGAGTTTAACGCCAGAATTCTTGAGCTGACTTAGAATGCCGGTTTGGGCCATCAAATCTCGGGTAAAGTATGGACTATTATATATTGCTGGAAAGCCCAGAATGTCTACTTTCCAACACAATTAAGAGCGCGCCAATTGGGCTTCTGTAGCTCCAGAAAATCCACTTCGAGTGCAGGGAGGTCAGAATCCAACAGCATCTGCAGTCCTTTTTCAGCCTCTGAATCAGATTTTTGCTCAGGTCCCTCAATTTCAGCCAGAAAATACCTGAAATTATAAAAAAAATACACAAACTCGTAGTAAAGTCCAGAATTGTGATTTTTATTTAAAAACTAATAAAAACATAATAAAAACTAACTAAAATATATTAAAAACATACTAAAAACAATGCCAAAAAGCATATAAATTATCCGCTCATCACAAGTGCACTGGGTCGTCCAAGTAATATCTTTACGTGAGTAAGGGTCGATCCCACGGAGATTGTCGGCTTGAAGCAAGCTATGGTTATCCTTGTAAATCTCAGTCAGGCGGATTCAATTGGTTATGAGGTTTAGATAATTAAAAGATAAATAAAACATAAAATAAAATAAAGTTACTTATGTAATTCACTGGTGGGAATTTCAGATAAGCGTATGGAGATGCTTTGTTACTTCTGAACCTCTGCTTTCCTATTGCCTCCTTCCAACCATGCGTTACTTCCTTCCATGGCAAGCTGTAAGATCCTCTCAGTGAAAATGGTCCTCTACAGTTTCTGCACGGCTAATCAACTGTCGGATTTCTCGTCTCGGATGAAAAATACCAGGTACAGCTACTGCATGGCTAATCATCTGTCGGTTTCCACTAGCGTCGGAATAGAATCCATTGATCCTTTTGCACACTGTCACTTGCGCCCAACATTCGCAGGTTTGAAGCTCATCACAGTCATCCCTTCCCAGATCCTACTCGGAATACCACAGACAAGGTTTAGACTTTTCAGATCCCAGGAATGCTGCCAATGTTTCTAGCCTATAACACGAAGATACTAATCTCACAGACTCGGTCCGTGTATTAGATATCCAAGAGAATATACTCCGGCTGTCGTCCAATGACTACATTAAACATCATGTAGACCGCTTTGTGGTTGTCAGGCACGCGGATCTTGGCTAAGCGAGTAACGAAGATTGGGTGATTGTCACGGGTCACCCCTTCATCCTGACTTAACTGAATTAGGTACGAGAGTATATCTTGGAGAATAAGTAGGCGTGAATTGAATAGAAAAACAATAGTAATTGCATTAATTCATGAAGAACAGCAGAGCTCCACACCTTAATCTATGGGGTGTAGAAACTCCACCGTAGAAAATACATAAGTGAAAAGAGGTCTAGGCATGGCCGTGAGGCTAGCCTCTAAACGTGAACAATGGTCTCAGCTCCAAAGTATGAAAACTGGGTCTAAAGTCTAGAACACAATAATAAAAAGTGCTATTTATACTAAACTAGTGACTTAGGTTTACAAAAAATGAGTAACTAAGTGCAGATAGTGCAGAAATCCACTTCCGGGGCCCACTTGGTGTGTGCTTGGGCTGAGCATTGAAGCTTTTTTGTGCATAGGTTGTTCTTGGAGTTAAACGCCAGCTTTGGTGCCAGTTTGGGCGTTTAACTCCAATTTTGGTGCCAGTTTGGGCGTTTTACGCCAAGATGTTTTAGGCTGGCTTTGGACGCCAGTTTGGGCCATCAAATCTCGGGTAAAGTATAGACTATTATATATTGATGGAAAGCCCAGGATTTCTACTTTCCAACACAATTGAGACCGCGCCAATTGGGTTTTTGAAGATCCAGAAAATTTACTTCAAGTGCAGGAGGGTCAGAATCCAATAGCATCTGCAGTCCTTTTTCAGCCTCTGAATCAGATTTTTGCTCAGGTCCCTCAATTTCAGCCAGAAAATTCCTGAAATTACAAAAAAATACACAAACTCATAGTAAAGTCTAGAAATGTGATTTTTGAATAAAAACTAATAAAAATATAATAAAAAGTAACTAGAACATACTAAAAACTATGTAAAAACAATGCCAAAAAGGGTATAAATTATCCGCTCATCACTCGTCTTCAGTAAAAGGGACAATCTTGCCATCAATCACAACCATATTGGGATTAATATGGGAAAGGTCCACCTCGGGAGCTATAACCCAGAACTGGGCCTTCAAGTTCCCGACTAATTCATCCATCCCCTGAGCAATAGTCTCCTCCAACTCTGTGTATCTTTCCTTTGCCTTGGTGACCTCATCCACCAAGTCCAACTTCTCCCCAAAACCCTAGAATAACTTTCTTCAGCCTTCTTTTTTAAACCTTCCACCATGGTACAAGTGGCCTCGAATTGTTTTGCCCTTTCCCGAGTTTTGGAGAGGTCAAAAACAAGCGCCTCCCTTTCACAATCCCACTCCTTTTTGGACTCCTTCAAAGATGCCACTTCATCTTGCAAGTCAGCCAAAGTACGCCGAGTGGTGCCAAGGGGAGACTTTTCTAATTCCCTAAACAAAGCAGAGCACACCCCGGCCGTTCGAATTCAACCTCGTGTAATTACTTGAAGGTGGTTCTTTACAAAAATATCATCCATAATAATAAAGCTATATGGAAGTATTTGTTTCTCACAAAACTCTATACCATCAAAACCCGTTTCTATGTTGTATCAACACACAACCCAAGCCTTTCAATGAGGCGTTGCAATAAACTTCAAACGGTTCATGTGGTTTAGGTAAGATTAAGCACTGGAGTTAACTTCGCCTTCAAAGTCTAAAAACTTTCCTCATATTCGATGTCCATACAAACGGTGTATCTTTTTAAGTTAGTTTTGTCAATAGTAACATGATATGTGAAAATCCATGAATGAATCTTCGGTAGTATCCGGCTAATCCCAAGAAACTTCTAATCTCTGTTACTGACATCGGTCTTCCCCATTCCATCACCTCTTCAATCTTCGAAGGATCCAGTGCTATTCCTCCTCTACTTATAACATGACCTATGAACTTTACCTCCTCCTTCCAAAACTCATACTTAGGCAACTTTGTATAGAGCTTTATTCCCGAGCTTCCTTTCCGGCAGAATTTGTAACACTATCCTCAGATGCTCCTTTCTCGTCTTTGAATAAACCAAAATGTCATCCATAAAGACCTCCACAAACTTATCCAAAAGGGGACAAAATACTCTGTTCATGTAATCTATAAACACAGCGGGTATATTTGTCAACCCAAAGGACATCACCGCATATTCATAGTGACCATAACGCTCAATGCAATCTTCAGAATATCTGCCTCCTTCACCCTTATCTGGTGATAATCTGACCTTAAATCGATCTTTGAGAACACTCCAGCTCTTTGTAACTGATCTATTAAGCCATCGATTCTCGGCAATGGGTACTTGTTCTTCACCGTCACTGTTCATACCCTGGACCGAACTATAAGGTCCGGGTTAGACTAAAACAAACCGACCGACCTCTTCAAGGGTTGGTCGACCACCGACCTCTCTGTAAAGAGTTCGGACGAACTGCTACAGGAGACCCAAGAAGGCCCAAAGAGGCCCAAAAAAGAAGAGTCACCGCCCACTAGAAAGCGGCTGGCCAAAAGATAATGATTTCACCTACAAAAGATAAGATAAGATAACAAACTTATCTCAAGAGAAGAACATCAGACACTACTATAAATATACTGGAGCACCCAGGTATAACTCATACTCCGACTCTACAAAAAACCTGCCTAAAGCCCGTACTGACTTAAGTATCGGAGTCTCTTGCAGGTACTACCACCCCCCGGCGACCGAGGACCAGCAGCATCTCCTGCTCCTACAAGTCGGACACGCCAGCCCAGACAAGGCCAAAAGATCTCATCCGATATCGACCTCCATGTTTCAAGTAACCCTCGGAACAGTCACCTTGTTCAACTGTTGATAATCCACACAAAGTTGCATTCCTCCGATGCATTTGCAGCTAAAAGAATATAGCCTTGACATTCTTCACCACTATAATTTACCACTAGATAGTAACCCTTAGCTACCACTTCTCCTCCTTCTCCCTCCAACATAAATCGAATCAATCGTTCGAAGCAATCCAACAACACTCGGTTCTTTGATAACCAATCAAATCCCAAAATTATCTCTAACCCAACCAACGGCAAACAAATTAAATCATGAATGAAAGATTTATCCTCTATCTAGAAGGGTATTTGCCTACAACCTAATATAGTTACAACTGTTTGGGACGGGGTATGCACATACAAATCAAAAGTTAAGTCTGATATTCTTAATCCTAGTTCAGCAACCTTATCAAATACAATAAATGAATGTGAAGTGCCCACACATACAATGCAATTAACGTCTTGTCACCAATTTTATACTTACCTCTTATCAAAGGATCCGACCTAGTCGTATCATTAGCATTCACAGCAAATACATAGCATTGCTAATTTCGACCCGTATTCTTATTCCTCCCACGAGTGAAATCGTTAGCAATGTGTCTAGGTAGTCCACAATTAAAACATAAACATCTTCCTCTCGCCTGGTGAAATTGGTCATAGGTAGTCTGATAAATCCCATTTTTTGGGTTTATCCTGTGCTTAATCTAGTGGATTTTATCCATTATTCTCACACTTATTCATACAATTAGCATGTTTTACGTTTTCCTTCCTGATTTTGTGCTATGATTGAAAACATGCTTCTTTGGCCTTATATCGGCTAATATTAATCCTCTCTTATTACCATTCGATGTCGTGATATGTGCGTTAAGTGATTTCAGGTATTACAGCGTAGGAATGGCTTAGAGGATCGAAAGGAAGCATGCAAAAGTGGAAGGAATACGAGAAGTTGAAGAAATTGCAAAGCTGTCCAGCCTAACCTTCTGGCACTCAAATGGTCATAACTTGAGCTACAAAGATCCAAATGAGGCGGTTCCAGTTGCGTTGAGAAGCTAACATCCAGGGCTTCAAAATGATATATAATTTTCTATAGTTTCTCTGAAGAAAAGTGACGCGCACGCGTGAATTCATGTGCAGGCGTGGTTTTGCAGAAAATCCAGCGACCTGTACGTGGCAGAATTCGTCCCCAGTGATTTCTGGGCTGTTTCTGACCCAGTTTTCGGCCCAGAAAATATAGATTAGAGGCTATAAAGTGGGAGAATCCATTCATTCATGAATATAACATTCATAATTCACAATTTTAGGTTTTAGATGTAGTTTTAGAGAGAGAGAGGCTCTCTCCTCTCTCTTAGGTTTTAGGATTTAGGATTTCTCTTAGGTTAGGTTTACTTCTTCTCCAATTCTAGGTTCAATGTTCCTTTAATTTAACTTCTCTTCCACTTTAATTTATTCTATGGCTTTAGTTTATTTATTTTCCCAATTTGATTTATGAACTCTCCATATTAGATTTGATTTCTTTATTTAATGTAATTTGAGGTATTTCAGATTTATGATTGCTTTCTTCTATTTATGATATAAATAATTTGGATTTTTCCCCTTTTGGCTTTGGTGGAGTAATTGGTGACACTTGAGTTATCAAACTCCTTGTTGAGTGAGAATTGGAATTTGCTAATTTGTTTGGATCCCTCTAAAGCTAGTCTTTCCTTAGGAGTTGACTAGGACTTGAGGAATCAAATTGATTAGTCCACTTGAATTTCCTTTATTTAGTAAGAGTTAACTAAGTGGGAGTAATAAACAATTCTCATCATAATTGATAAGGAAAACTAGGATGGGATTTCTAGTTCTCATACCTTGCCAAGAGTTTTTATAGTTAGTTTGTTTCCATTGCCATTTACTATTGTTGCTTCTTATCTTAAAAAACCCAAAAAGATACTTTTTCCATAACCAATCATAAACACACCTCCCTGCAATTCCTTGAGAGACGACCTGAGGTTTAAATACTTCGGTTATAAATTTTATTGGGTTTGCTTAAGTAGTTAAGTGACAACCAAAACTTTTGTACGAAGGGATTCTCTGTTGGTTTAGAAACTATACTTACAACGAGAATTTATTTGTGAATTTCTTTACTAGCAAGAATTCAGTTCGTCAAAATAGCACCGTTGCCGGGGAATTGCAAACGTGTGCCTTATTATTGGTTATTGTAAATATTTGCATTTTCATTTCTTTGTTAGTGTTTCTAGTTTTAGGAGTTTATTTTCATTAATTTTTATTAATTTTTATTTTCTCTAACTACTATGAATTCTAACCCCTCTGGCTTTAAGTTTGGTTCCAATGTTGTTGTAAGGAATGGAAGCTATAATGAGAACAGGCATCAAGGTTGGAAGAATCAAAGATGGGAGGAGCCACAAGGATTTGATCAACCCTCTTGGCAACAATCCCCTCCAATGCGCTATAACTAACAACCATTCTGTGATGGATACAAAGACAATAGTTATGGTGGACCCTTTCGTGACAAACCACCTCCACTAAATTACTATGGTCAAGAGCCATTCCAGGGAGCGTACCAAGATGATGAATATGGTGGACCCCCTTGTAGTTACCAACAAGCCCCACCATATGCTTATGAACCACCTCCCCAACATACCTTTGAACCACCATACTCACAAGCCCCTTTACACCATTCACCTCCATATGACCCTAACCCTTATCCACCCAATCAACTACTCTATGAGCCATATGAACCATATATAGAACCACCCCGATTTCAACCCAATTACTCCCAAGAACCACCACCTCCATATACACCATGTCCATATCCATCAATCCAAGAGCACTATGATCCTACTTATGATAGCCGAGCGCAACAAGAATCACAGGATCGTCGCAAGAAAACAGTGGATCAATTTCATGAAACCCTTCATCAACTAGAACAAGCGATAAATCAATTAGCTTCCCGATGTTCAGACACTCAAGGAACCCCCATGGCTTCATGTGGAGAATCTAATGAAGAATGTAGCATGAATGAGACACTAGAAACTCCGGTGGATAGTAAGGAGCATGACTTTGTATTGGAACAATTAGAGGAAGCCATAATCGTTAAAGAGGAAGAAGTGGTCAAAGACTTAAGAGATGCGGAACGTCGATGGGAAAGCCCGGTCATAGAACCCCCTTCTAAGGAGTTTGAATTTGATGTTGAGGAGGGTGTACAACCTCCAAGGTATATCATGGTTGAAGACTTTGAAGGGGATGATCAAGAGATGGATTCAATCATTGATGAATTCTTATCTACATTTGAATCCTCTCCCATTGGACTTGACATGGAGATTAAAGAAGAAGAAGCACAGCCTCCCATGCCCTTGGTGAATAATGAAGAAGAGATCGAATTGGAAGAAAGCTACCAAGAGGAAGAGGTTGAAATTGAAGAAGCTTGTAAGGAGGTGTAAGTTGTCAAGGAAGAGCTCAAGGGAATGGAGCTGGAAATCACCTTGCCAAAGTTGTTGGAGACCTCTCCCCCAAAGCCATCACCGTCCATTCCTTCATTCAAGTGGGTAAATCTTTCATCTCTAAGCTTAATTAGCCCACTTGAATATGCTTTGCTTGAGACGGATGGGCAACTTAGAGCTCTTTGTGGCTATAAGAGTAAGAGGGAGATGGTTAGTGGTAAGAGTTGTCATGCAAGGTTCAATATGGTTGCATGCTCCAAATTGAAGTATAAGGGTTGGTATAATTCTCAATTGAATGGGTCTAGGAAATTGTTTGGATGTCTCTGTGAGAATTTTGACTGTTCACCACCCAAGTGGAAAAATGATGATCAACAAGAAGATGGGTGCAAAAGTAAGGTTTGGGACCCCGGAATTCATTCTGGAAATCAACACTCTCGGGGCCTTGTCACTTACTTTAACTTTCTTGAAGACTTTATGTGCCTAGTTTGGGATCCCAGAGGCTACTGGAATTGCAAACATTGGTGGAGATTCCTGGATGAGTTCAAGCACAAGCCACCATGACAAGGAGCTCACCAAATGTCCAACTTAAGGACTTTAACTAAAAGTTCTAGGTGGAAGACAACCCACCATGGTATGATCGTTCTGTTTCCATCTTAGTTTTGTTTTATTTTATTCTACTTTATTTTTTTTAGTGACTCTTCTCATAATATCTGCATATAGTCTGCATTTGCATTTGCATTCTGCATAAAAAAAAATGCACGCGACGCGCAAGCGTCGCTGACGCGTCCACGTCATATGTGCATTCGAAACAAAGAAGAAAAGAAGCAGAGAGTCATGCGGGAGCATGGCTGGAGGCGTGTCTTAGGCACAAACACGCCCACGTGAACACGTCCCTGACGCGTCTGCGTCACTTACAAAATCAGCCTTTCACGCATGTGCGTCACCCACGTGCATGCGTGACCTGCAAAATCGACGTAAAGGGGTGTATGGTAGAAAGTTATGATGGAGTAGGGCTGGAATTGTGTTGGAAGCATAAGCCATATCACGCGTACGCGTCCCTGATGCGTCTCCATCATTTTTTCAAATAAGGCCATTCACGCGTGCGCGTCCCTCCCACGCACACGTTACCCTAAATTTTGGCAATGTGCGTATGAAACAAAGAGTTGTGCGTGCGCGAGGCTGCTCTCGCACCAATAGCACAATTCAGGTCACACGTACGCATCACCCACGCATACGCGTCACTTGAAAATAGCGCAAACCACGCGTCCGCGTGCCCCACACGTCCGCGTCGCCTGCGCCGCACAGCTTATCCAGATCAGCGCCAGGATTCCTATCTTTTCTTTCCTAATCCTAATTTTTCTTCCTCCTTCTTAATTCTTTCTTCTTCCTCCTCCCCTCTTTATTCCTTCTTACTTTTTACCTTCTCCCTCCTTCTTTATCATCATCATCAAGGTTCTTTTCTTTTCTTCTTCCCTCTTTACTTTTTCATTATTATTTTTATTTATGTTTTCTTCTTCTTTTTCTTTTTACTTTCATTATCTATGTTTTCTTTGTCTTTTTTTTTCTTTTTACATCCTTTTAATTGGTGTTAGAAATTTATTTGGGTGATTATTTTCTTCTATATTTTGCTTGTGGATTATTAAGGAATTGTTTGACAATTAATATTACTTCTTAAGGGTTGCTTGCATGTTCAAATTTAATACTTTCAATAACATATTTACCATGCATGCTAAGTGTTTGTGAAAAAGCCCGTATGGCGTTGTGCATTCTTTTTAAATTATTCTATTCTTCTACTCTAACGCCTGTTTTTCACAAAACCCCTTTTCATATATTATTAATTGAATATAATTGTCAATACAAACAGATTGTTAGTTTGAAACACTTGATAATCAAATTGGGCAATTAATGCTTGATCTATGCTACTCATGCCTTTGCCGGCATGCCAATAAACATCTTGCATCTACTTGCCATAATATGCACTTGCTATATTTCCATTGATGAACTTATCACATGTAGTCGCGACCATGTGTTAATGACATTCTTCTTTACCTTAGCATGATTATCACTTGTACTGCCCTCTTCCTTGCTCTATCCCTTTGAATTGCATGTTACCTTTCTTTTCTCCCTTTTCAGGGTGGCCACCGCGGGGGAAAAGGAAAAGTTTCTAACTGGAGCAATAAACAAGTCTGCCACACAATCTTTGGAGAAAAAGCATCAGTTGGAGCAACCTGTCCACTTGCACATCTTAGCATGCACCGAGGACGGTGCAATCTTTAAGTGTGGGGAGGTCGATACCGACTTCCGTGGGTTAGTTATTTTCTTCTCAACACCAATATTTTACCTTATTTGTTAGTTTATTGTTGCACTTGCATGTTTAATTGCATGTTTGTTTGGTTTTTTGCATTTAGCTACTACTTGGTTAAAGTAATGAGTTTCTTTTTAAGACCATATTTTACAGTATTTCACTAATTTAAATTAAAACCTTTTTGAAAATTTTGTTTGAAGAAATTTTAATTTGGAACATGGTTTAGAGCTCGAACACACAAAACCAGTGAGATTTTGAGCCTACTTGATTGGTTGCATCTTATCAACCAATATTTTATTTTTTTGGTGTGTGTTGTTCTCTCTAAAATTGTGATCTTTGTCTTGCTTGATTCTATATTTCCATTGTTTAATGTATGCATGCACTTATGTGATTGAGGCCTTGTTTCACTAAGCTTACATACCCATATGGCCTTAACCTTTCATTATCCTTTACAAAACAATTTGGGCCTATTTTACCCCTTTTATTCTTTACTTTAGCACATCATTAACTCTAAGCGAAAAACAATAATGTCCTTAATTTGAATCCTTGGTTAGCTTAGACTAGTGAGAGTGCTTATGATTTAAGTGTGGGGAAATTGGGTTTGGAAACATTTGGTTTAAGAATTGAGTATGTTAGAATTTTTTGAAAATGTGAAAGAATATTGAGAATATGTTCATGTATTCAATACCTTAATCATATTCCTTGAGAAAAGCAAAAGAAAGAAAAATTAATTAAAAAAAAAGAAAATAAAAAGAGCAAATAACAAAAAGGGGACAAAATTCCCCAAAGTAAATGTTAGTAGCAATGCATATGAGTTGTACTAAAGTTGGGATGCATGAATATGTGGTAAACATAGTTAATTGTAATTACATGGATTGTCTTAAGTTAGGTGGGAAGTTTAAGTTAATTAAGGATTCAGATTTTAGTCCACTTGACCAAATACAATCCTACCTTGACCCTAACCCTATTACAACCCTTAAAGACCTCTTGATATGTGTATCTGTGCATTAAATTCTTTGTTAATTGGTAGAAGAAGAGCAAGTCTTAGAAAGCAAGATTAGTAGAGAATTGAGAGAATCGAACCTTAAACACCTGAGCGATTAGAGTGTATACACTTCCAGTGAGGATTCGATGCTCGATTCCTTGTTACCAGCTTTCATGAGCTTTCTTCTTACAAGTTTACTTGTACTTTATTTCATGATTTGAATTAGTGAACTCCAGTTCATGTCTGTTCTTGGAAGATTTATTTACTTTGACTAAGTAGGTAGAAACATTTTGCATGTAGTTGCATTCACAGAGATAGGTTGTATTTCATACTCTCTACCACTCCTCTTCACTCTTTTAGTTCTCTTGAGCTTAGCATGAGGACATGCTAATGTTTAAATGTGGGGAGGTTGATAAACCCCATTTTTAGGGTTTACCCTGTACTTAATTTAGTGAATTTTATCCATTATTCTCACACTTATACATACAATTCGCATGTTTTACGTTTTCCTTCCTGATTTTGTGCTATGATTGAAAACATGCTTCTTTGGCCTTATATCTGCTAATATTAATCCTCTCTTATTACCATTCGATGCCGTGATATGTGCGTTAAGTGATTTCAGGTATTACAGGGTAGGAATGGCTTAGAGGATGGAAAGGAAGCATGCAAAAGTGGAAGAAATACAAGAAGTTGAAGAAATTGTTAAGCTGCCCAGCCTGACCACCTGGCACTCAAACGGTCATAACTTGAGCTATAGAGGTTCAAATGAGGCGGTTTTAGTTGCATTGGAAAGCTAACATCTCAGGCTTCGAAATGATATATAATTTGCCATAGTTTCTCTGAAGAAAAGTGACGCACACGCGTGAATTTACGCGCACACGTGGTTCTGCAGAAAATCCAGCGACCTGTACGTGGCAGAATTCGCCCCCAGCAATTTCTGGGCTGTTTCTGACCCAGTTTTCGGCCCAGAAAACACATATTAGAGGCTATAAAGTGGGAGAATCTATTTATTCATGAATATAACATTCATAATTTACAATTTTAGGTTTTAGATGTAGTTTTAGAGAGAGAGAGGCTCTCTCCTCTCTCTTAGGTTTTAGGATTTAGGATTTCTCTTAGGTTAGGTTTACTTCTTCTCCAATTTCAGGTTCAATGTTCCTTTAATTCAACTTCTCTTCTACTTTTATTTATTCTATGGCTTTAGTTTATTTATTTTTCCAATTTGATTTATGAACTCTCCATGTTAGATTTGATTTCTTTATTTAATGCAATTTGAGGTATTTCAGATTTATGATTGCTTTCTTCTATTTATGATATAAATAATTTAGATTTTTTCCCTTTTGGCTTTGGTGGAGTAATTGGTGACACTTGATTTATCAAACTCCTTGTTGAGTGAGAATTGGAATTTGCTAATTAGTTTGGATCCCTCTAAAGCTAGTATTTCCTTAGGAGTTGACTAGGACTTGAGGAATCAAATTGATTAGTCCACTTTACTTTCCTTTATTTAGTAAGGGTTAACTAAGTGGGAGCAATAAACAATTCTCATCACAATTGATAAGGATAACTAGGATGGGATTTACAGTTCTCATACCTTGCCAAGAGTTTTTATAGTTAGTTTGTTTCCATTGCCATTTACTATTGTTGCTTCTTATCTTAAAAAACCCAAAAAGATACTTTTTCCATAACCAATAATAAATGCACCTCCCTGCGATTCCTTGAGAGACGACCCGAGGTTTAAATACTTCGGTTATAAATTTTATTGAGTTTGCTTAAGTGATAACTAAAACTTTTGTACGAAGGGATTCTCTATTGGTTTAGAAACTATACTTACAACGGGAATTTATTTGTGAATTTCTTTACTAGCAAGAATTCAGTTCGTCATAGTCCTTTTGAAGTTTTCTTGACCTTGAGGTTGCTGAGGAGCACGTCCACCCTTCTTAAAGTTCTGGCCTTTTGGTGGAAAATACCTCCCACGACCTCTGTTACTGGTACCACCACAAGTATCTCTTACCAAAGTCGTCTTCTTGGCATATTCCTCTACAACCCTCGCCTTGTTCACCAATTCAGAAAACCGCCTAATCTCCAATGGAGCCACAGCACTCATGATGTTCTCCTTTAGGTCTCCTTGGTACTTGATATATTTCCAACCTTTTTAGGACTCAGGAGCCCCCTGACAAATCTTAGAGAACCTACAAAGCTCCTCGAATCTGTTGGTGTATTCAGCTATGGTCATGAACCCCTTGCTTTAGCTATATGAGCTCTAACTCCCTTGCCTTTCTCATCGACTCCGAAAAATACTTCTTGTAGAAGGCAACCTGAAATAACTCCCATGGAATGTTCACATTCTGTAGTTGCAACAATCGGCATTCTCCTTACCACCAGTGCTGAGCTTCACCTAATAACTGATATGCCACTGGTGTAGATTTTTAAAACCACAAACTAACTGGAAAGTACACCGGGTCATACCAAATAATACCTCAGGTGAGTGAGGGTCGACCCCACGAGGATTGATGGATTAAGCAACAATAATTGAGTGATTTACTTAGTCAGACAAGCAAAAGGGAGTGTTTTGAATTCAAATTGCATTAAATAGTAATTTAAGAAATTAAGAAAGTAAACGGTAAGTTGATTGTGAGAGTTATATGAGAAAACAGTTAAGGTTTTGGAGATATTTACTTTTCCGAATTAATAATTATTACCAACTACTTTAATCATGCAAGATTCAATTCATGACAAACTTTAATTGATTAAACCCTAATTTCTTAGTGATTTAATCTCCTCTAACCTAATCAACTACCAATTCCTTGGTCACTAAATTCATATAAAAAGTTTAAGTCCAATTCTAGCTTATTAGCCACACAAACCCTAAACACCTAGAGATAAGATGATTATACGTCATGTATCACGTTAAGTCCAGGTTATTAGAGAATTGTGAGGAATTACTTTCAAGCTGTTATTCAAGTAGAAAGAGAGTTATTTTCTAATATACTCTAATTCCTAGGATGAATAACGAAAGCAATCCTTGAATTTAAATCAGTTCATTAATTAAAAGTAGAACGACAATAGTGTTAATCTATCAAAATAAATAAAGCTCCTAACTTTAACAGAGGCGGTTTAGTTGCTCATGGCTTAGAGAAAACTAAGATTCTAAAATTGTGTAAAGTACGGAATGAGAAAGAAGAGAAAAGAAGAGCCCGAAGAGCTAAATCTTTTCCCCTTTTATATCTAACCTCATTGATTTGAAAATGAAATAAAATAATAATTACTAAAACCTAAAAGATTGTGTTTTGTTTTAATAATAATGAAAAGAAAATAAAATAATAAACAAAACTAAAGCCAACGAGACCTTCTTTGGACCCCAAAAGCGTGTTACTGGCGCTAAACGCGAATTTCGGTGTTTAGCATGAGGCAGAGAGACTTGTGTGTGTTGCTATCTTTTTGGTGCTAAACATCGGGGTTGGCATTTAGCGGCACTAGCATGTGGTTCTGGACACTATTTATGAGGCAGCTGGCACTAAACGCCGAGTCATGGCATTTAGCGCTAACTCAATAAAAAGCTTGCATGAAGAACGAGGTGTTTGGTGCTAAACGCTAGGTAGCGGCATTTAGCGCCAGCTCAACAGAATCTAATTTCCTCCTTCTCCTTCTGCACAAACTCTATCAAACTCGCCCGAGTCTTTCCTGAAATTAATAAAACCACAATGCACATCAAAGTAGCATCCAAACAGACCTAAAACACTAAAATCCCATAAAAACTTAATAAATCTATGTCTAAAATGCTAACAAAAATATAGAAAAGATACTCACTCATCAGTCGCAAACTCCACGAATTGGTTATCCAGAACATGTTGAGCTTGAAATGCACACTCCATAGCTTGGAACCAGTTGTCTGCTTCAGTGGGGTTTGTTGTTCCCTTGAAAGTCGGGGAGTTAACTTTCAAGAAAGAAGCTAGTGCCATCGGGATACCATCTAACTTATTCCCAGCCCCTTATCCACTTCCATTTTCATTTTCGGCTGGTTGCCCTATCCTTTCCATAGCCTGTGTGGTTGCAGCAGTGCTTGCTTTCATAGTATTACCCAAATTAGTCATTGCCTCCATAAACTCGGCATGGTTATTAGCTGGTGGATTATCCTCACTCTCTCTTCGAGTTCGTGATCGACCTCATCTGCGAGTCACCATTTAGGGTGCTGTCTACACCAAACAATCGATATCAAGGTGATCAGTCTCAATACCTCAAGCTTAGTGCTTCAATTATCCCATAAAGGAACTCACAAATAAGTATGTGGTGCGGTATTTTACAACCACACTTACTAACCGGCAAGTGCACCGGGTCGTACCAAGTAATACCTTACGTGAGTAAGGGTCGATCCCACGAGGATTGATGGATTAAGCAACAATAGCGTTTGATAGGATTAGTTAGACAGACAGAAAATAGTGTTGAGATGCAATATAAAAGACATTAAACAATATCAAAAATATTGAAGAAAGGCAAGTAATTAAGATGGGAATAATATATGGAGAAGATAGTTAAGGTTTCAGAGTTATCTATTTTTCCGGATTAAATTTTCTTACTAACTAATTTAATTATGCAGGATTTAATTTATGGCAAACTGTATGTGACTAGACCCTAATTCCTTAGACCTTCCTAGTCTCCCCTAAAATTCATTAACTGCTAATTCCTTGGTCAATTAATTCCAATTAGAGGGTGATAATCAATTTCTAGTTTATATGCCACAAAAACTCTAATTATCCAAGAGGTAAAAGGATTATATGTCACGTATCGGTTGATGGGTGGGGATCACTTGTTCTATCCATTCTGCAGCTTTTAATCTGTGTTTTCTGGGCTGAAAATTGAGTTAAAACAGCCCAGAAATCGCCCCTAGCGTTTTTCTGCATTTTTTGCACGAGGCGCATGTGACGCGTCCGCGTCGTCCACGCGTTCGCGTCATTTGTGCAGATTCCAGTCCACGCGTTCGCGTCAGGAACGCGATCGCGTCATTGCGATTTCCTCCATTCCGCGCGGTCGCGTGAGCCATACGTCCGCGTCGGTATTCGCTGGTCATCTCGTTGGCTTCTTCTCTTTCTCTGCAGAAACTCCATCAAATTCCGCCAAATGCTACCTAAAATAAACAGTATTGTACAAAACTCAAAATAGCATCCATAGTGGCTAAAATATAATTAATTCTTAATTAAATTCAACAATTTAGATGCAAATTCACTAGAAAAAGATAGACAAGATGCTCACGCATCACAACACCAAACTTAAACTGTTGCTTGTCCTCAAGCAACCAAAACTAATATAAGCTTAGGATGTGAATTTGCATGAGAATGAGAGTTCGATTAAGCCCATGTCTTCTCTTATAGTGGGGTTTACAACTGCAATCCTGAACAGTTTTGGCATCTCACTTTATCCTTTGAAGTTCAGAATGATTGGCATCTATAGGAACTCAGAATTCAAATAGTGTTATTGATTCTCCTAGTTCAGTATGTTGATTCTTGAACACAGCTACCTTATGAGTCTTGGCTGTGACCCTAAGCATTTTGTTTTCCAGTATTACCACCGGATACATAAATGCCACAGACACATAACTGAGTGAACCTTTTCAGATTGTGACTCAGCTTTGCTAGAGTCCCCAGTTAGAGGTGCCCAGAGTTCTTAAGCATACTCTTTTTGCTTTGGATCACGACTTTAACCGCTCAGTCTCAAGCTTTTCACTTGACACCTTCACGCCACAAACACATGGTTAGGGACAGCTTGATTTAGCCGCTTAGGCCAGGATTTTATTCCTTAGGGCCCTCCTATCCATTAATGCTCAAAGTCTTGGATCCTTTTTACCCTTTGCCTTTTAGTTTAAAGGGTTATTGGCTTTTTCTGCTTGCTTTTTTTTTTTTCACAAGCTTTGTGTTTTTCACTGCTTTTTCTTGCTTCAAGAATCAATTTTATGATTTTTCAGATTATTAATAACATTTTTCTTTTTCATCATTCTTTCAAGAGCCAACAATTTTAACATTCATAAACTTCACTTTCAAAAATATGCACTATTCATGTCATGCATTCAGAATCACAGAAAATACCACCACATTTAAGTACATAAGACTATTCTTCAATATAGACCCACTTTCTCATGCAATATATCACTCCTGTATTTTTTATTTGAAATTAAGCTCAGTGAGTAATACATGAGACTTTTTTTTTCAGAATTAAAGCAATAGGGAGAACTAACTAGTCCTAGGATTCTAACTAATAAAGGATCATGCAACAAACAAAGAAAAATAGCAGAAAACCAGAACATAACATAGACAAAGAGGGAAGGAATAAAAAATGAAAGGAACTCAACCACCTTAGTTATCCTAGCAGTCGTTTATTCTTTAGGTTGTGCTCCTCAGTGAAGATGATTTGCCTCCCTTTTGGTGTCATAGGAATAAACAGAAAACTTCTAAGCGAAGCGTCAACACCAAACTTAAAAGTTTGCTTGTCCTCAAGCAAAGAAGAACTGAAAATAGAAAAAGATAATTTATTATGAAAGAAAGAAAAAGAAGAGGATAAAAGAATAAGAGAAAATTAAGATTGGGAGAGAGAGGGAAAGAAAACTAGGTGGAATTAGTGCGGCGCAAGCGACGCGTTCGCATCAATGACGCGATCGCGTGCGTCGCGCATTCTTCATAATGACGCGTTAGCGTCAGGCATGCGATCGCGTGGATGGCCATATATGTAACTGACACGAACGCGTCAATCACGCGTCCGCGTGACCAAATTTGTGCATTTAGCACACTTCTTGCCCCAAGCTGGCACAACTCTCTGCCCAAAACATTTTGTTACGTCGAATTTGTAGGTCACGCGATCGCGTCGGTTACGCGACCGCGTGAATGACGAAAATCACAAACGACGTGAACGCGTGAGGTACGCGATCGCGTGGGATCGTTTGTGCGAAAGGCTCCATTCTGGCGCCACTCCCACGCAACTCTCTGTAACTTTTTATTTTTTCTCGCACCCCTAGATACTTAATAAAAACAAAATAACTAAGAAAAACTACTACAAAAAATGGTGAAGGGTACGAATTTATCGGGTTGTCTCCCGACAAGCGCTTCTTTATCGTCACTAGCTTGACAGTCAGCTCCTCTAAGGAGGAGGATCATAGGGGCTCAGCTCTTCACCCCTTAATTTGAACTTCTTTCCTGTGTCTCCATAACGTAGCTCAATATACTCCAGAGAGAGGATTTTGATTACTGTATAAACCCATGCTGGATTGCTGGTCAACACCACCTTCATTCCTGGGGAGAAACCTTCAGTGGGGATCTTTTTGTTTCTCCATCCTCTGGGTATTTTTTTCTTTTTGGGGACTTCCTCCTTGGTGGATGATGCAATTTCAACACCAAACTTAGGTTTGATGTCAGGCGGAATTTTATCGGTTGTCACCACAGGAGGTTTGAGTTACAAATTCTGTTGTGCATCATCAGGGGGTTCTTGAAGGTTTGGATCAATAAGCTCAGCCTGCATGCACCTCTCTTCTTCACCTGTTGAATGTACATCTTTGAAGACATGAAAGACCAGTTGCTCATTATACACTCTAAGCACTAATTCACCCACTTCTACATCAATCAGAGCTCTTCCAGTGGCTAGAAATGGTCTTCCTAGAATTATAGAGGCATTCTCATCCTCCCCTGTGTCAAGAATCACAAAGTCTGCTGGGAGGAAGAACTTACCCACTTTGACCAAGATATTCTCCACTAATCCATATGCTGGCTTCATGGATTTGTCTGCCATCTGTAATGCTATCTTTGTGGGTTGTGCCTCTTGGATCTGCAGCTTCTTCATCACAAATAAGGGCATTAAATTGATGCTTGCTCCCAGATCACATAACGCTTTCTCAAAGGTTGTGCTCCCAATAGTGCATGGAATTTGAAAGCTCCCTAGATCTGGCATCTTTCTTGGCAAGTTATTCTGAATTACAGCACTACATTCCTTAGTCAGGACTACTGTTTCATCTCCCTTTAAACACTTTTTCTTTGACAACAACTCCTTCATGAACTTGACATAGATAGGCATTTGCTCCAAAACCTCAGCAAAAGGAATATTGATTTGTAACTTTCTGAAGATTTCCAAGAACTTTGAGAACTGTTTGTCCTTGGTCTCCTTTTGAAGTCTCTAAGGATATGGCATTTTAGGCTTGTATTCAGGAGCCTTTGGCAAAGTAGGATAAGTGTCAAGAGAGTCTGGGAATGGGTTGTCTGCACGCTTTGGAGGGGCGTGTTCTACTTCTTCCTTCTTCTCCTCTGGAGCTTCCTTTTCAACTAGCTCTTCATTGGCCTTGGTCTCAGAGCCAGCTACTTTACCACTTCTTAATTGAATACCCTTGCAATCTTCTCCTGGGTTCACCACTGTATCACCTTGAACTGTACTTGCAGACCTCTCAAGTATTTGCTTGCTCAGTTGGCCCACTAGCACCTCTAAGTTTCTAATGGAGGCCTTGGTTTCCTGCATAAATTGTGCTTCCGCACTTGCCACTTGTTCACTTATTTTGGTGATAGCCTTGCATTCCTCTCTTGGATTTGGAATTGTGTTACCAGGAAGGCTATTAATGGTCCTCTGATCAATTTCATTGACCTTTGTGGCTAATTGACCCATTTGAATTTCCAGGTTCTTGATGGATGCTCTGGTTTCCTGTCTAAAACCTGTCAATATTGCTTCCAAATCATTGTTCTGCTGGAAACCGCCCTGAGAACTATTGTTAACGTTCTGAGGTCTCTGAGGTTAGTCCCTCCATCCAAAATTTGGGTGATTCCTCCATCCCTGGTTGTATGTCTTAGAATATGGATCATTGTTGGGATTTCTAGGACCACTCCCCATGTAATTCACCTGTTCAGAAGAAGGTTGAGCATAATCATAATTATCATTTTGCATAAAGTTACCTGCCATGTCATAGGAGACTTCCTGTGGTGGATTTTGGGTGTTGATAGCTGAGACTTGCATGCCACCCATCTGTTGAGTAAGTAGATTTATTTGCTGAGACATCAGCTTGTTCTGAGCAAGAAGAGTATTAACAGCTTCTACTTCCAACACACATCTCTTTTGAGAGGTTTCAGAGTTCACAGGATTCCTGTTAGATGAGTAGAGATATTGGTTGCTTGCAACTAATTCAATCAGCTCAATAGTCTCCTCTGGTGTCTTCTTCTTGTGCAATGAACTGCCTGCAGAGGTATCTAAGCTCATCTTTGACATCTCTCCTAAGCCTTCATAAAAGATATCTAGTTGGGTCCACTTGGAGAACATGTCAGGAGGGCATTGCCTAGTCAGTAGCTTGTATCTTTCCCAAGCTTCATAAAGAGTTTCACCCTCCTTCTGTCTGAAAGTCTGAACCTCCAACCTAAGCTTAGTCAGCTTCTTTGGTGGGAAAAATTTAGTGAGAAATTCAGTAACGACCTTTTCCCAAGTATTCAAACTCTCCTTTGGTTGGGAATCTAGCCATAGTTTTGCTTTATCCCTCAGAGAAAACGAGAAAAGCATGAGTCTGTACACCTCTGGATTCACTCCATTTGTCTTCACAGTATCACATATCTGCAGAAAATCATATATGAACTGATTTGGATCTTCATGAGGAAGTCCATGATACAGGCAATTTTGTTGCACTAAGGTGACCAATTGTGGCTTCAACTCAAAGTTGTTTGCATTTATAGGAGGCACCACAATACTTTTTCCATAAAAATCTGCAGTAGGGGCAGAATAAGAGCCAAGCACTCTCCTCTGTTGATCATCCCCATTCGGATTTACCACATTGGCATTAGCATTATTATTTGCCATAGTAGACTCTGCAGCCTTGCTAAGTCTTGCTTGTTGTAAACGCCGCCTGAAAGTTCTTTCAGGTTCAGGATCAAAGTCTAAGAGATGTTCTTTGTCTCTATTTCTGCGCATACACAAGCAGAAAACAAGAAAAAAATGGGACTCTCTACGTCAGAGTGCAGAGAAGTCCCTGTGAGGTAACCTGTGTAAAATAATAAAATAAAAATACTAAATAAATAACTAAAAAAATTCGAAAATTTAAAAGAAAAATAAATAGAAAAATTAAAATAAAATTAACTGAGTGACACCAAACTTAATTTCAGAAAGTAAAGAAAAATATTAGTGCTATTA
>NC_029785.2:24552208-24568454 GCF_000816755.2 Arachis ipaensis
TACCCTAATTCCTTAGACCTTCCTAGTCTCCCCTAAAATTCATTAACTGCCAATATCTTGGTCAATTAATTCCAATTAGAGGGTGATAATCAATTTCTAGTTTATATGCCACAAAAACTCTAATTATCCAAGAGGTAAAAGGATTATATGTCACGTATCCTATTAAATTCAGATAATTAAAATTTAGGAGAAATAGTTTTCAAGCTGTTGTTCAGGTAAAGAGCTTTTCCAAATTTTACAAGAACTCAAATAAAAAGAGGGTCATACTTCCGTTCCACCCAAATTCATAAAATAAAGAGCGAAAATAATTCTTAAATATAAATCCATACATAAATTAAAATAGTAAAAGCAATAAAATCAATCCATAGAAATAGACAGAGCTCCTAACCTTAACAGTGGGGGTTTAGTTGCTCATGGAAAAGAGAAAATAAGAATTCAGGTCCAAATGTACCGAGTTTCAATCTGATGGCATCAGATCCCTTTTTATAACTAATCCTAATAAATTTAAAATCTAATATTTAAACTTAAAATAATATCTTTTCCTAATTTAAGATTTGAATTTAAATTTGAATTAATTAACAGATCTTCAGTTGATGGGTGGGGACCACTTGTTCTGTCCATTCTGCAGCTTTTAATCTGTGTTTTTTGGGCTGAAAATTGAGTTAAAACAGCCCAGAAATCGCCCCCAACGTTTTTCTGCATTTTTTGCACGAGGCGCATGTGACGCGTCCGCGTCGTCCACGCGTTCGCGTCATTTGTGCAGATTCCAGTCCACTCGTTCGCGTCAGGCACGCGATCGCGTCATTGCGATTTCCTCCATTCCGCGCGGTCGCGTGAGCCATACGTCCGCGTCGGTATTCACTGGTCATCTCGTTGGCTTCTTCTCTTTCTCTGCAGAAACTTCATCAAATCCATCCGAATGCTACCTAAAATAAATAAAATTGCACAAAACTCAAAATAGCATCCATAGTGGCTAAAATATAATTAATTCTTAATTAAATTCAACAATTTAGATGCAAATTCACTAGGAAAAGATAGACAAGATGCTCACGCATTAGTATGCTATGTATATCAAGCAGATATCCTAAACAGCACGAACAAAAAATGACCCAGAGTATGCAATGAAGCACAATCGGTCCATCAAACTCACAAGAACGAATCACTTTGATACCATTAAATGTAACACCATATCACCCTAAGCCTTACCTCTAGCCGTAAAGAAAAGGATGACAAAGTCTCATGACAGTTCTAAAGCTCATACAGTAGTAAATATAGAAGGAAATACTAATATATAACTAAAAGCCCGATGAAAGGAATATAAGACCAAAGATGGATAAAAGCGTGAAGCGGTCACACGGTAACCAAAAGCCCGAAAAGCACGAAATGTAAACAAAATACATAACACCTGCAAAGCTCCAAGATACAAGGTAATAGATAAACAATAAGCAAGTTATATATATATAATAACCAAAAGAGAACTAATCACAGCCCACGGAGTTTAGACCGGCTAGTTAAACAAAAGATACGTCAGAGTTTTAATTTAAAAACAGCCATGTCCCATCTCTCAAAAGTTCTGAAATACAAGCCGCTAAGGCAACAAAATATACAAAAAGTGAGAGACTACAAAAGTAAATCAAAACAAAAGCTGAACCATCTTTCACTTTGTCACCACGTTCGCAAACTCATTGAGGTGGGTTGTGACCTACATCTGAAAAACAACAACAACAACATATTGTATGAGAATCGGGAGTTCTCAGTATGGTAACAATGTCCAATAGATAAGATATAAGGTTCCAGAGAGTCAAAGGCAATCCTAGATGAATGCCTGTCTCAGTATGATGAATGCCTGTCTTATTGGCTATGATATCACTTGCCAGTTCAACTGCCAACCCAACACATCTTTTTAGATGTCGCCTTTCTGCCATGCCCCTGGGATATGGTGCAAAATTTCTATTCACAACTTACTGGTAAGTGCACCGGGTCATACCAAGTAATAAACTCAGGTGAGTGAGTATCGATCCCACGAGAATTAATGGACTAAGAAAGCAATGGTTGACTAGCTATTCTAGTTAGACAAATTGAAATCGGAGTTTTGAAGATCAAATAGCATAGACGACAATAAAGTAAGAAAGCAAATAATGAACGGTTGAAAAAACGGCATGAGAATGGAGTTAAGGCTTTAGAGATATTTAAATGTCTAGATTAATATGCAATGTCAACTACCTTGATCATGCAATGATTATGTTTATAGCAAATCCCAGGTCATTAAATTCCTATTCCTAGGTAATCCAATATCCTCTAATATAACCAACCGTCAATCCCTTGATCACTCAGTTATATCAGAAGGTTAGTCCAATTTCCGATTTATAAGCCACACAACCCTAAGAATCCCAAAGCAGAATGCAGTTATATGTCACGTACCACATTAAGTCCAGATAATTAGAAGTTATAAGGAGTTGGTTTCAAGCTGTAATTCTAATAATATAACTTTTCCAAGACTCAAATAGAATTCAAGTAGAATTAGAGTTATTTTCCAATAATCACTAATCCCTAGGATGAAGAACGAAACCAATCCTTAAACAATAATCAAATCATTAATTAAGAGTAGAAGATCAAAAATTTATTAATACATCTAAGTAAACAGAGCTCCTAACCTTAACAATAGCGGTTTAGTTGCTCATGGTGTGAAAAACCCTAGCAAAGAAAAAGTGTAGAAAGTGCCGAATGAAAATTAGGAGAAGAGAAGTACCATGCGTGGGCGGATCTCAATCCTATTTATAGTCCTAATAAAAATATATTTAAAACTTAAATAAAACCCTAAGAGTATCTTTTCTAATAGTCATGCGATTTACAAAATCAAATCTCCACAAGCCTTGTTAATTTGTTGCAATGCGTGGTCCCTATTCTTTAAGACGCATTCGGCGCTGAACGCCAGGTTCTGGGCATTTAGCGCCACCTAAGAAGCAAGGAATGTAAGTAATATATGAGCTTGGATGCTAAACATCGGGTCGTAGCATTTAGCGCCAGGCATCGAGAGGGGAATTGGTCCAATTAAGCTCTTAATGTCGTGTGTACGTGCAACACATGCGTACGCACGATCTCCCCTTTTTGCTCCAGTGATATCTACACATGAATGATGCATACACATGGTCCTCTTTTGCTTCTTAATGAATTTTTTACCAATTTTTCACCAGAATACTACCTAAAATCAATCGAAAGCCACAAAACTCAAAGTAGTATCCAATGGGGGCTAATCCACTAAAATCCTTTAATAAATCAACAGAAAAACTATATAAATCACATGGAAAAGATACAAATGATGCTCATGCATCAGGATATAGTGTTCGGCTTACTTTGTACACCCCTAGGATATAGTGCCCGACTCACTTTGTGCGCTCCCTGGGATATAGTGCCCGTCTCACTTTTTAACCCTAGGATATAGTGCCTAGTTCACTCTTTTGCGTACTCCTTGAACATAGTGCCCGACTTACTCTTTTGGGTTATAGTACCTGAGTTCACTCTTATGGCAGGAAAGATTATGTGAGCGGGAGACTGCCTCAGTCCTCACAGCTCAACATAGGCGAAAGACTACCACGATCCCTACACTATCAGCGTATCCTCGACAAGTGGGATCCAACCTCAATCCTTTCCAGGCGCATAGCGACTTACCAATCATAGTATATCAATAATGTGTTGCTCAAATCTCAGTGATCATTGTTTATCTTTATCATATTCACCAATCTCAACCTTTCATAGTTCGTCATTCATATCTATTTCTCAATTACCATCAATATAACACTTTGATAATCCGCTCTAGTTAATCTATCTATAGAACTTTCCAAACCTAAGCCACCATCTCTAGATTCAAACCAAAAATAACCCTTTTAATTCACCAAATACTTTCTCTGTTGTCCCAAAGCATAAACATTAGATAGAGAGACCTTAAATAGGGGGTTACGGAGGTTTACAAGCTTGCCAGGAAGGCCAAATAGTAAAAAATAGGATTTTAGTGCAAAATCAGGGCATCGTGTGTACGCATCATATTGTGCGTACGCACACACCAGACAACTTCTCCAGCATGTGCATACGCACAACTTGTAAAATTTCCAGGGTGTGTGTACGCACACCCCCTCGTGCATATGCACGAGTCTCAACACACGCTCTGGTCTGTGCGTGCACACGATAGTGTGCGTGGCCACCCAAACCATAATTTCTGGTTTTCTACAACATTACAGAGTTCAATTTTTTATATCTAACTTCCAACGTTCATAACTTTCTGTACAAAACTCTAATTTCCCTCATCTTTATAACCATCTTCATTTTGAAATAAAGTTCACTTAATTCAAAACTCCAAGGGCCAAGTTATGGCCCCCCGAAGTTGGTTAAAATTTTATTTTTACCAAATTATGTCAACTCCTCTAGTTTTCAAAACTCACAAACCAAAGCCAAATCAACCATATCCAAATCAATACCAAAACAACCCAATTCAATGCCAACACACCCAAATCAAAACCAACACTCCTATACATTACCAATTGCTCATCAATTCTTTTTCAATCATTCTACGCCTAATTATTCAATTTATTTAAAATCTCCATTCACAATTTCACCACTTTCACAATTATCCTCAATCATCATCAATATTAATAATCATCATCATAAATATCAACAATTACCCTTCATTTCATAACCTCACCATCAATATCCCTCACATACAAACTCCTTTCACAAATCATACCAAATATTCGTTCAATTAACCAATTCATGCAATTCATCCTATCCTAAAGGCCACTAGTCTAAGTTTCACACATCATTATATATTATCTAGCAGAAACCGAAACCATACCTTGATTGATTTTTTCTAAGCTTGAAATACCAAAACTTAGCCACCAAGCTTAATCCAATTACTCCAATCTGCCAAATCAACTCCAGTTAACAAGAATTCAAGTTGGATTCATAAAAATGACCGAAAATTAACATTAGGATTCACATATATGACAAACCACAAGGGTATAGAGTTTTTTTACCTTATCCAATATGGATTGGGGTAAAACCCAACAATTATCCAATGTTAGATATCACCTAAACAACCAAAATCACAAAATCTACTCAATCACCATAGCCAAAAATGCGAAATTGTATGAGAGAGATAACTGGACAAGAAATTGAAAGTTTCTTACCACTTTGTTTAGATGAAATTGAAGAACTCAATGAGAGCTTCGCGTGGCCACAAATTCACGCCAATCGGAGTTTCGAAATGCAAGTTATGATTAATTTAGTGTTGAAGTGAATAGTGAAACAAGGGTTTCTTCTTCCCTCTCTTCACTTCAGTGTGTTTCCCTTCCCCAATTAGTAAAAAATGAGGCTGAATGCCTCCAATTAAGCTTATATGTATTTTAGCCTTAGGCCCAACTTGGATCCGGTCCAACTGGTTTGTATTTTTTGTTCGTTTGGCCTAACTTCGGGCCAAAACCTTCAGAATAAATGTTCGGTTTCAATTCTAAATACTTTTCTAAGTATTTCTACACTTTTTATTTTCTCACATGCAGTACTGAATAGGTTTAAACCGGTACTGCTGGCTAAATTATCGGTACACATTTTTATGCATTTTTCCGCAGAAAATTTTATTTTTCTACTTAGAAAAATTTTCTGAATCTAATTCTCACCATCAAATTTTTAAATTGATATTTATAGATTTTTCAACCTATTTCGAACAATTAAATTATCATTTTATTCTAATTAAATAGCTAATTTTTTTGTTCTTACATTAAGAGGGAGATGAATTGAGTATCAAAGAATAATGATAAATTTTTGCAGAATTTAAATGAACTTGTAGTAAAACACACAAATGGATTTGTACTAATATTTTTCCAAGACTTAAGTCATTTCTTAAGTACTTACGAGGAGTTTTTACTGTCTGCACCACTTATCAAATTGTAAATAACAACGAATATAAAAGAGATTGAGTTCAGAGAGATTGCAAACAATGATATATTCTGGTTCGGCATAATCTCTTCGCCTACATTCAATCCTCCTACCAATGTGTCGGAGATTTTCATTATATCACCAAGCTTCTAGGGTTCTTGACAAACTTCTACAACAATGAGTACTTGATGTACACCTCAAGGTATATGATTACCACTCATTTATTAGGTCATCCACTTAGAGACACCTTATTTAAGAATTCTCTTGAGTGCTTAATATACTTCTTTGATATCCTCACTAAATATAGTGTATAAACAAGCCTCACAATTTTAGAGAATCACACTCCAAATTACTTAACAATAAGAGTTACAAAACTCTCCTTTGATAACTTAAAGAAAACAAAAATTGAATACTCTCAAGAAAAGTCAATGAATGCAAATCAAGCCCTAATAAAATACAAACTTGTATATAGCTCAAATTGTATGTAAATCACTTTGAAATTGTATAAAAATTGATATATGAACTCAAGAAATCTTAGAAGAATTGTTTTGTATCAAGTGGGATTTTGACACACCTATTTATAGTATTTTCAAAGAATTAGAACGTTGCAAATTAGGTGTAATAGAGCCTTTTTATCAAAACTAGCCGTTATAAGCTTTCTGTCAGTGAAAGAATAGATTCTTTTACAATAGAATTGATTTAGCCGTTGTATGATAAAACTTGAATTTCAAACGAAAGGATAGATTCTTTTACAAGGAGAATCGATTCTTTACTAAAAAGAATTGATTATGTGCTTAGAAGAACCGATTATATCCCCTATTTTTAGTATAAATAATGCTTTTAAGATGTTTAGGCTAGTGTTTAACAAAATCTTATGATCTTAATCAATTTCTTTCATGATTTTCATAAAACTAACTCTTTGAAATCATTTTCAAGTGTGTGTGTGAGAGAGAGATATTAGTTCGGTTTTTATATAAGGAAACTAGACCTAAAACAATTTCTAGCTTTTGATCGTGATTTTCATGTTTCTTCAATTTCTTTCCTTTGTTTGCATACAACTTTAACAACCATCTTCTTCTAGATTTGTCACTTATCAAAACTATATTGGTTAACTCATGCATATAGTTACATAATTCAATCCTATATTACCTGCTTATAGGAAAATGTCTGAAGTAGATATTATGCAAAGATGAACAGGCTGAAGGTTAGAATTAGCACCGCCCATGTATTTGGCCTTTTTCCTAGTTAAGCTAGGGGATATGAAATTGTTGGCTATGGTCCTAGGGATATGTACAATGAGATTTCTTGTCAAAGTCATCAAATTCTGTGTGATGCAACACAAGTGTTGAAGAAGTTGGAAGATATGTGTTTGAAGCATCTAAAATTATATTTCAAGACACACCATGATTTGAGATGTTTATTTTATAACTTATTTCTATCTAATAGGATTTATGAGTTAGAGTACAAATTCTTCAGTGATGTTATTACTTTTGATGTCACGTACAAGATGAACAAGTATAATTGTTTATTTTTGACATTTAGCGAGGTTAACAACCATAACCAAAAAATTCTTATTGTAGTTGTTTTAGTTGTGGCAAGATAGACAATTATTATATTTGGATTTTGTTTAACTCAAGTTTGTAATGAAAGATAAAGCTTCAACCTCAATAATAACTGATACGGCCAAAGTAATTAGGAATGCGGTAAGAGAATTATTTTTTGGTTGGCCGACACAGATTCTATTTTTGGTACCTTATTTGAAATGAGACTAGCAATATTATAAATCTAGTGTTGATAGCTAAATTTAGAAAAATCATATTAGGAGACAACAACATTCTCATATTTATGTGTGAGTGATTTTAACTAATTAAAAAATTTGGCATTAAGAATAAGCCTTGGGTGAAAAACATGTATGAAGAGAGGCACACATGGGCTATTGCACATATAAGAGGTATATTTTTTTCCTGGATTTAGAATCACCTATATATGAGAAGGTTTGCACTCAATTATAGCAAGGTATGAAGGGTTGCGGTATGATTTGACAAGTTTTGTAGAAATTTTTCAACACTCTGTTGGACATATGCACTTTAAATAATTTAATGCTAATTATGACCCTACACGTGATGCAGACTTATATTGAACTGCTAGAGATATTTGCTATAGAGGTGTACACTCCTGAAGTACTTATACTATTTTGACCTTTTTTTTTCTAAAGCTAGAATAATTAGGGTGTTGAATATAGAGAAAGATTATAATTGCTTAAAATGTATAGTGTTTAAATATGGGAGGCCTAATTATGTATGGAATGTAGAATTTCATCAAGAAGGAAATATTTATAGGTGTTCTTATTTGAGAGTTGAGTCATTTAGAATTTTCTACAAACATATTGTAAAAGTTATAGTTCAAAGAAACATTTGTGAGATTTCCAGTTATTATTGTTGGATAAATAGACTAAGAACGTATAATCAACACCGAACAATGAAAGTAGGTTCACAAGGAATGTAGTTGTTATTAGTCATCAAAGTGACTTGATGAGTTTGCAAGCAAATGGTTGTTGTCGAAGCTAAAATCCTAGAAAGGTTTCAAGAAACACGTGAGATCATTATCGAATTGTATTCATCTTACAAGATTGCATGCGAAGGTAATATCTGACCTTAACTAGGAGTGGCTAACCCAAGCAACCAAATAGTCTACTACAGAGATGAATGAAGCTTAACATAATTAGTATTAATATAGTGAAGGTACCATAATGTCAATCTCAAGAATTAAAGTGCAAAGAGAGTTTAATTAACACAGTAAGGGTAAACAAATTTAGCACTAACCTACAATTGAGTGTAAACAACAATGATTAACTAGGTTGAAGTATTTAATTGCACTGTCTATAGTAGCAGTCTATTCTAAATAGGAATTGGCATAATCTAATCCATCAACATTATTTTTCGTAACACTGTTGTTTATGTCCTTTTGTCAAGGGTATATCTTCTTGTGTCCTTCCATTTGACAAACACTATAATGTTGTCATTTCTTCCTAAATGACTGCATTAATTTTATATTAGTTGGATTAATATGTGGGTTGCACGAGTTAGCCACTCCTGACTGAGCTCACTTATTGCATTCATTTGAAACCTTGTAAGATGAGTACAACCTAATAATTATGTCACTTGTCTCTTGAATCTTTTATGAGACTTTAGCTACAAAACTCCATCAAGACACTTTGACAACTAAAAATAACTACCTCCCTTATTGGTGCAAAATTTTTCAATTCACAAACTAACCAGAAAGTGAACCGAGTCATACCAAGTAATACCTCAGGTGAGTGAGGGTCAATTCCACGAGGATTGATGGACTAAGAAATAATAGTCGAATGACTCCTTAGTCAGGCAAGCAGAAAGTGGTGTTTTGGGGTTCAAAAGCATTAAACAGTGATTCAGAAAGTAAGAAAGCAAACAATATGAGTGGTGTGAAATATATGGGAGAAAACAGTTAAGGTTTTAGAGATGTTAATTCTTCTGGATTAAGTTTTCTTACCAACTAATTTAATCATACAAGATTCATTTCATGGAAAACTGTCAGTGACTAAACCCTAATGTCTTAGTGATTTAGTCTCCTCTAACCTAGTTAACCGCCAATGTCTTGGTCACTTAATTTCGATTAGAGGGTTAAGTTCAATTCTAGTTTATAGCCACAAAAACTCTAATTACCCAGATATAAAAGGATTATATGTCACGTATCCCGTTAAGTCCAAGTAATTAGCAATTTAGGAAGAATTTACTTTCAAGCTGTTGTTCAAGTGAGATAACTCTTCCAAGAATCACAAGAACGCAAACAGAATAAGGGTTATTCTTTCGATCTACCTAGATTCATAAGACGAAGAACGAAAGTAATCCTTGAAACTAAATTAATGTATTACTTAAAATAGAAAAATAATAGTCTTAATCTACAGAAATAAACAGAGATCCTAACCTTAACTGAGGAGGTTTAGTGGCTCATGCTTCAGAGAGAAAACTAGGGTTTAGAAAATGTGAAAGTGTATAAGTGAGAAGATCGCCCCACGAAGGGTGAATCTTTTTCCTTTTATATCTAACCTAATTTGATTTTAAACTAAAATAAAATAATAAATTCTAAACCTAAAAAGATTTTATTTGTAATTAAAAATAACTAAAATAAAATAAAATAGAGTAATTAAAAGCTAAATCCAACTAACGATGCTCCTTAGATGAGGTTGTGCTCCGGATCCTTGGTGCTTAGCGCCCCATGGGCAGGAAGCTCCTTTTACGCTCTAAGTTGCTGGCGCTAAATGCCAGCTGGGCATTTAGCGCCTTAGTGGACAGCTTCCAAATCTTCTCTTTTCTTGCACTTTTCTCTGCCAAACTTATCCGAACTTCACCTAAAATAATTAAAACACCAAAATAACTCAAAATAGCATACAAAGAGGTTTAAAAAACTAAAATTAAATTAAAACTCATTAAATTCTAAGTTAAAATAAACAGAAAATAAGGTAAAATTCTCACGCATCACTTATGAATCCACTTACATCGTTTAGCGTTGATGTTACGTTCTTAGTCCATCTATCCAACAATAATGACTAAAAAATTTCACAAATTCCTCTATGAATTAGAACTTTTACAATATGTTCACACAGAATTAAAAATGACTCCTTAAGAGCATTTGAGGATTATCCCTTTCTGATGAAATTTTATATTCCATACATAATTGGGCCTCTCATGTTTGCACACTATGTATTTTAAGCAATTATTGTCTTCCTCTATATTCGACACCCTCATTGATTCATCTCTAAAATGAACGACCGAAATAGTAGAAATATTTCATGTGTGTGTACACCTTTGCGACAAATCTCTCTAGTAGTTCTATACAAGTTTTCATCACATGCACCCCATGCGTAAAGTTATAATCAGCATTCAATTCTTTAAGTGTATGTATCCATCACACTTTTAAAAATTCTTTACAAAACTTTTCAAATCATACTACGACCCCATCTACCTTGCCACAATTGAGTGCAAATCTTCACATATAGAGGTTGTTCTAAAACTAACAAAAAACTTACCTCATTTATGTGCAATGCCCACACATGCTTTTTCTCATACATTTTTTCACCTAATATTTATTCTCAACACCAAATTTCTCAATTAGGTGAAATCACTAACACGTAAACATGAGAATCTCGTAGCCTTTGAACATGATTTTTCTAAATTTAGCCGTGAACGTTGAATTTGTGTTATTGCTAGTAGCATTTTGAATAAGATTTCAAGCACATAATATATATCTGGTATCTAGAAATACTTCTCTTATTGCATTTTTAATTGCCTTAGCTCTATCAGTTACTATTGAGGATGAAGCTTTACCTTCATTTCAAACATGAGCTAATGCAAAAGCCAAATATAGTTATGATCTGTCTCATCCACCACTAAAGCAGCTACAAAAAAATGTTTGGTTATAGTTATTAACCTCGCTAAATATCATTCATGGATTATACTTATTCTTCTTGTACATAGCATCAAAAGCAATAATATTACCGAAGAATTGGTAATCTAATTGGCTAAGCCTATCAGATCAAAATAAGTTACGCAACAAACCTTCCAAATCATAGTGTGCCTTGAAACATAACTATGGATCCTTCAAACAACTTCCAACTTCTTCAACACCTGTGTTACATCACCTGAAACTTGATGTCTTTTTTGAGAAATCTCATTGTACTTATCTCTCGGATAATAGCCAACATATTCATACCCCCCTCATTTGATTAAGCAAAAGGTGATGCATGACCATCTTAAACACTTTTTATTGGCATTTCTTATAGAAAAATATGATTTTTGCTTGGTAATTATATGAATTTTAAGGCTATTTTATTAGTACTTTAATTTTCTTGGTTTCATGATTCTTGTAGGGAAATGTTAGAAAAAGAAAAGCAAAAGCATAAGGAGGAACCAAGAATTAAAGACAGGTGCAGAGAGAATTCGTGGATGTTGTCAATCCTGACCTCTTTACACTCCAACGAGCATAACTTGATATACAGAAGTCTAAATGACATGATTTTAGCGACATTAGAAAGTCAACTTCTAAAGCTTTTCAACGATATATAATATTCCATAAATTTTCTCTGGCTTCAGGGCGCTAAACGTCGTGACATCTGCACTAAATGCTAAACCGTGTCCCACTCGCCATTCCATGCGGGAGTCTTAGCGCTAAATGCCAGGAAACCGGCGCTAAACGCCAGACAGGCAGCAAAGAGTCACGAATTGCATCAAAACTAGTGCCAAATTCCAATCAAGTGGTGCTAAATGGCAGACTCGCAGCCCAGGACCCGAAAAATCATTATTAATGATAAGATTTGATTTCCAAAAAAGGGAGATACATTTGGATGCTGGGAATAAAAGATTTCACTTTAAAAAGGGGGAGAAAGCAATGCACAAGGGGACTCTCTCTTCCTTCTTTCATTCTTTTAGTTTTACATTTTACACATTAGATTAGGATTCTAATTTTTTACACTATGGAAAACTAATTTCCATTTTTAAGGTCAAGAGCTCTATTTATTTTGATGGATCAATATTATTGTTCTTCTATTTTGATTAATGCATTGATTTCTATCAAGAATTATTTTTGTTCTTTATTCTAAAGATTAGAGTATATTGGAAAATACCTCTAATCTAAATTGAATCACTTTGAATCTTGGAAAAGTTAAATCATTGAAATGAAAACTTGAAACTCTTTTCTTATAATTCTTCAATTATGTGGATTTAATGTGATACATGACATATCCTCGAATTATTTCTGGGTTTTTAAGAATTGTGTGGCTAATAAACCAGAGATTATAATTAACCTTTTAGCATAATTAATTGATCAAGGAATTGATAGTTGATTAGGTTAGAAGAGGTTGAATTACCAAGGAATTGGAATTTAATTACCTAGGGTTTACCATGAATTATATCTTTGCATGATCAAAGTAGATAGTAATAATTGTAAATCCTGACATTTAAATATCTCTGACACCTTAACTATCTTTATCATATTACTTTCTTAACTAATTTTAGTTTGTTCTTATTTAATTTTCTACTTTTATGTTATTTACTACTATTAAAACCCTTATTTTTTATTGTCTGACTAGAATAATCAATTGACCATTACTTGCTTAATCCGTTAATTCTCGTAAAAACGATAACCCACTCCCATAATATTACTTGATACAATCAGGTATACTTATCAGTAGTTTGTGATTTATAAAATTTGCATCAAAAGACCAAATATCTGAGAGGTACTAATGCTAGCCTTCAACATGTTAATTATTTGCATAATATATACTTATGAAATTTTCTTATAAGCAGGCAGCATAGCACTGCATCGTGTATTAAATAGTTCATGGTTGTGCACATCAAATAAATATATAATGTGTCATATTCTAGTTTCAAAAATAAATTAAACATCCATTTGAGCCAACTTCTAAACTCCTTTTTCCTATTTTTTTCGTGTAATACTTCTCTTCTCTGAACCATTACTGATGACATATAATCTTTTATTTGTAAACTTTGCCCATTCTGTGTTTTTTTTTTAGTTTTACACATCCATGCACTAAAACCCTTTCACTTTGAATATTTCAAATTAAAATTAAATGCAATATGAATTTAGCAAAGTGATGTCTATCAATTTTCTCCACACAAACTTTAGAAAAATTTTAGATTGTAATGTCTTGCACATAGTTAACCATATATGCATCATCAAAGACATTCTTTTACTGGTTAGTCAAATCAGCTTTAGAAAAATATTCCTCTTCAATAAACTCATTTCTCCGGTCTTTCTTGGCCTTATATTGCTCATCCATCAAATCTTTCTCACATAGTAGCTTCTCTTTCTTATCACTGTTAGCACAGTCATTCTCCTTAAATTGCTAGTCTATATCATCTTCCTCATATCGCTCACCAATCTTACCATCTTCATATATGTGTAACATCTCAAAAGTGTCCACATAATTTCTTGAAAAAAATTAATGCAGTAAATTAGACCATATAAAAACTAAAATAAAAAAAATTAGATATTTAATGAATGAATACTTAATTAAGAAAATTATCCTATCAATTGGCTAGAAGAAAAATTAAATCATGATTTTTGTTACTCAAATCCAAATAATTGGTTAAAAGTTAAAGCCAAAATCAATTATTTAGCAGAAATCCAATCGGTTGGAAAAATTATCCCATCAATTGGCTGGGAGAAAAATTAAATCGTTCTTTCTGTTCCAAAAAACCAATTGATTTTACACCATAACAATCGATTTTTTGTAGAAACCAATCAATTGGATAAATCCTCCTATCAAATTGCTGGAAGCAAAAGTAAAATTTTATTTATCTCATAGAAACAGTCGGTTGATATGGTCAGAAAATATGATTGATAGGCATTAAATCAATCGATTTCTAGAATAACTCAATCAATTGGTTGGTGGCGAATTGTGATTTTGCATAGTTGACAATCACAAGATTCGTACTAGACAGAAGAACACGATAGGGACAAGCGACCACGATATGGCAAAAACAACCTCTTAACGGAGGAGGAGACTCAGAAAGAAAAATGATCACCTAAGATTTCAAGAATTAGTAAGAATGCGAGTCAAAATTAGGGTTCCAAATTCAAAAGAAAAATTCTGAAGGAGATTGAGAACAGATATTGAGAGAGTATGAAATTGATAATAACAGAGTTGCAAATAAAAAATGGATGAATAATAAATAATAAAGTGAAAATTAATTTTAAAAATTTAAATTTAAATAATGTATAAAGGGTCGTTTAATAAATTCTAATTTGATCCATTCCCAAAGTTTTTTGGGAGATTATATAAAATAAAGCAGGATTCAAATATAAAAATAAGAAATGATATGATTCGAATTTATATAATTGTTTTTTTTTTTAATTAAATGGATTGAATAACCTCCAATTTTAAGTATTACAAATCTATCCACACACAATACTTTAAATTCATTCACTACTTGACCTAGCCAAATCTCAAACCCAGATGCACATATTGCAAATCATATATGATAACTACTAAATTAAGACTTTGCATGTATATAATCGTTAAAGTTACTACTTGAGCTCCCTCAACTATGTGTGGTTTGTGCCCTGGGTTAGTTGGCTCCAACAGACTAAGCTGTTTGATAGCCAAGATCAAGCTCAAAAAATATATATTTAGAATAATTTAAATGTTGAGGTCGAAGAGAAAATATTTTTATTTTAGCCACTTAAAAGTTTACCCCTAATGCTCGTTATGATTGTATAAACAGCTTTTTTTACATTATTTAATAATTTATATGTGACTTACAAGTAGCAGTGTTAGGGACTAGTATATATTTTGTAATTTCTAGTTATTAATTAGTTATAATTAATATTTTTAATAGTATAAAATTATATCTAATGGTATAAAATTACACTCTCTTATTTTAATAGTTAAATATCGACTAAATTTTAATAAAAGTGTTGGTTCTTGAGACTTTCTCTTCACCAAAAACATCAAATATTGGCATGTAAAAATAAAAGAGATATTGATAGCTAATAATAATAAATCTTCATCTTGCTATAGGACAAAGCTAAGTGAAATTAATGTATATTGAATGACATGTGTTTGCAAGCAATTGCTCTATTAAATTCTATCTGTTGGCTTGTATAATTTGTTGTATATTATGTGCGTGTTTTAAACTTGGCTCAATTTTAAAAGTGTCTAAATAAAACTATAATGGCATGGGAGAGCACACAATATATAATCCTAATTCCTAAGCCTCTATTCATAGAAGCAACGATGAAATAATAAGCACTTAAGATAGTAAGTTAGGATTCCATGCACTTCACACGCATCTGCAAATGCATAATACAAGATGGCGCACTGAAAACAAAGACTTATACACACTATGATTTCAAGTTTTTTATAGAGTAGGCCACATATAGTTGGGAGACAATAGACAAAGAAAGCCATGAAGAAGGACAGTGATTGGCAACTCAACATGAAAAATAAAATAAATTAAATAAAGAATGATAGTGAAGTACGCCAAACAAAGAAAAGAATGATAATGATGGTGTCTAGTTAATTAAAATAAATCCCTCAATTCATATTAATAAATTATAAAAAAAGTTACGTGCATACACCAAGAATCTGGTATTAAATTAGTCATTATGTATTTATGTAGATTGTTTAACTCATTTTCAATATATATTCTATATTTCAATATGTATTTCATTTTGATGACTAATTTGGTGGTAATTTTTTAATTAAAGGCAAAATATATCAATATATTTATGTAAATTATATAAATTATGAATGTATATAAAA
>NC_029785.2:24568484-24583421 GCF_000816755.2 Arachis ipaensis
ATCTAAAATATAGGGGGAAATTTAATTTGGCAAGCATTAATTCTGTTTAATAGTTCCATTTGAACTCCACTTATCATATATATGTATGTTGGACAAACCTCTTTTTCCTGTATCTATGTTCGGTGCTGCCAGGAAATTTACGTGAAAATTATCTCACAATCAACATTATCCATACTAGCTCCACTTATTTTGAATCAGATGTCTGAAATAATTGTCATAAGAATTAGAAAGGATATGCAACAAGGAGGAAAAAGTCTAATAACATTTATTAAAAATTTTATTTTTCTTAATCATGTGTTTTCTGTGACCAATGAATTTCTTGATATTACTGGGATGACTTCCTAGTTTTTACTAATTAAGTTCCATGAGAATTTAGAGAAATCGGTTAGTTAAGTGATAGACAAAATTTGTCATCATTTTTTATTGAGTTGAAGTTCTAAACAAAGAAAAAGAGTTATGCTAAATGAGACGAACACATTTTGGTATTATTATTTTGTCACACCTATCTGTAAGGAAAGTTTTGTAACATGTATAGTAGTGCTGCAAAGAACTAGAAACAGAATTTCACTTATCCAGTACAATCAAAAATAATATTCAGGCAAATGAATATGCATGCAGAAACTTTGTATAGGAGTATCCTTACAGGAATGTTCAGTGAAACAGCGTTTACATGAAAGTGTGAAATAAAATATAGATAAATCAATGCCTTACCTCAATCTCAATTATCAACTCAGTGTCTTAAGAGAAAGAACTGATGAAAATCTGAATAACCACTATATCAGTGAGAATCTCAATTATAAGGAAATCAAACATAAAGCTCATTGAAGAAATTGATTGGTCCAACAATAATAGTCATATTCCTTTATTTATTTATTTTTTCTTTTTGGGTTTGATAGTCATATCCTCTTGTTTCCAAATGTTTGGACGGTCCCCTTCTTTCCGCTATCCATTTTTGTTAGACTGGGCTAATATTAAAGTTAGGCCTATTGGGCTCCATATATTACTCCAAGATCTTTTCTTTTCCATTTCAATCGGACATCGTTTGGTACTTTGGTAGTCATTGATACCATCAGATCGAAAGACAAATTGAATTCAATATTAGGACTCAGATTTGGTCTTCTAGAATTGAAGAATAGCTCTGAGCAGTTGAAGTCACTCACTCGCTTCTCTTTGCTGAGGAATACCATCATGAGAGGAGGTTTCGTCCGTGGAGGACACTCCCAGTCGCATGAACCGAGAGAACCAAGACAACCACTAGGAAGAGATATGCATCAACGACAGGTTAAGAAGGTAAGATAAGAGGGAGAAGGCCAGGTTTTTATGGGAGAGGCATCACTAATTCCCAAGGAAGAAGAATGGAGGGTAGGAGAAGGTGAATGACAAAGTGAAGAAGCTCCTAGGCGCAGATCTTTCAGCGATGCAGTAAAGGGAGTGATAAGACCAGTGTCTGAGATGGAGGAAGACGATTCCTTCCCTTCTTCGGATGGTGAGGCTTTTGAAGACAAAAGCTATAATGAAGAAGAGCAGAACATAGGAGGAAAATACTCTACGAAGAAGGAAAGCCAAAGGCCGGAAATCAATATAGAAAAGGTAAACGGTATTTTTAACATTATTATAAATGAAGCTAGATTGAAAAACCTAAGACACACATGGTGTGATACTTTAAGAGTTAAGCTACTAGGTAGGAAAATATCACTACCAGTGTTGAGCAGGAGATTGGAAGTAATGTGGGAAAAACAGGGTAGTATTGAAGTCATTGATATAGGTAATGACTATTTTATAGTAAGGTTCTATTCCCAGAAAGACCTAGATTTCGCTCTGACGGGAGGACCTTGGAGGATTTTTTATCATTACCTTGCTATCTCTTTTTGGAAGCCAAATTTCAATCCTATGGAGGCTATCATAGATCATATTGCTGCGTGGGTTAGACTTCCTCGACTAGCCATTGAATACTATGAAGAAGAGATGTTGAATAAAATTGGTAATATTCTGGGAAGAAATTTAAAAGTGGACTCAAACACCGCAGACAAATGCAGAGGCAAGTTTGCTAGATTATGTGTGGAGCTGGATTTAACAGAGTCTTTAGTGTCCCAATACTCCATTAATAGAGTGAGATACATAGTAGAGTATGAAGAGATTTATAATATCTGTTTTTCGTGTGGAATGGTGGGACATGAAAAATCAAATTGTCCGAAAATAATAGCACAAAGTAAAGTGCAACAAGGTGAAGACATTGGGGAGAAGGGCGGTGATGAAAACGGAGGGGCTCAGCAGAAGACGAAGGGGCAACAAGAAAATGATAGTAATGAAATTTTCATAAAAGACAAGGGCAAGAAAGTAATAGAAGAGGAAAAAATGGATACGGACCATGGATGATTGTGCAAAGGACAATACGAGGAAAAAATACTGAAAAATCCAATACGGGAGAAGGTAGTGGGAATAATAGAGATGTTGGAGATATTGGCAAAAAGATTACCACTACAGGAGGGGTACGAGGTATGCAGTACTGAATCAGGTTGATGAAAATACAAATGTTGATGTAGAGAAGGAAAATGATCAAGAGAATCTGATTGTGAATAAAAATGACCCACCAAGGACTCACAAACCCTTTTCAAGCAAACAAAGTTTGGCCCCCAAAAAAGACCAAGCTGGACCTAAACATATGCAAGTCCAAATAAGACCTCTAACCCGATTACCATTTTAGCTTCCCTAACTGACATAAAAAAAGCCTAAACCCTGCCCCAAAATGACCAAAGCACTTGTCCAAGCCAAAAAATACAAAGAACACTCCCAACACACATCCCTGAGCTTCCCGTAAAGACCTCCCCCTTGAAACAAAAAGTAAACCCAGATAATCCCCTTGACCACAACAAGAACTCCATACTAAACCTTTCTCATACCCAAATTATGAATAACATCAACCCTCATTTGTCCTAAACCCCCAATTCTCTAGAAGAATTTGTTCCAAAAACTGTTTAGAGAGATGAAGAGATGACTGATCAACTTGACCCTGAACCTAAACCACCAGATATGAACTCAATTGATAATGAGATATTGATGGAGGCTATGGATCAGTTTGAGGAGCAACAGGGAGTTATAGACAACCATTAGAATAGTTACATTAACCTTGATGAAGGAGATTGTATGAAAAAAAAACACAACGAAAGAGAATTGAGAGGAGGGAGAGGAGATGGTGATGGCCATCTAATCTTCTGCGTTCTAAAATGACCAGGTTTTTATTTCTTCTATTTATCTTAGATATGATCATCATGTCCTGGAATTGTAGAGGGGCGACTAGTGAGAGTTTTAGGTGCACCCTTTTAGAATTTGTGAGATTACATAGACCAGATGTGGTTATATTTCTCGAAACAAGATGCAGTGGGATTAAAGCCAGGAATGTCATTAGTAGTTTTGGTTTCATTAGCAGTTTTGGTTTTTCCTTTTGCCATATCGAGGAGGCCATCGGATTTAGTGGAGGTATATGGATTATGTAGAAAGACCCTGATCTACCTATTGATGTGATATTGACAAAAAATCAATTTGTTCATATGCAGGTGAAGAGATGGAATAAGGAAGAGTGGTTTCTTACTACCGTCTATGCTAGTCTTCGGAAGGATAAAAGAAGAGAGTTGTGGACTGATATTCATCATATCAAACAGAATATTATGGGAGGTTGGTTGGTAGTGGGAGATTTTAATGATATATCTGATCCATCGAAAAAAAAGGTGGGGGTAAAGTAGATTCTAGAGCCTGCAAGAGATTTAAAAGGTGGATTGATAGTTGTACTTTAATAGATTTAGGATCGCTGGGACAAAGGTTCACCTGGAGAGGGCTGCAATGGAAAAACCTAGATAGAGTTTTCAAATATCTTGATAGAGCTCTGTGCAATTCAAATTGGAGATTAAGATACCAAGAAACCATAGTTAATATTCTTGCTCGTGCCAATTTGGATCATCACCCAATTCTGATTTACATGAATCCAAAAGGTATGGTGATCAAAGACAAGTCGTTCCGATATGAAGCAATGTAGGAATTACATCCAGACTTCAAGGGTTTCGTGGAAGAGAAATGGAAGGGGTAGACTCCTCTCAATGGTGCGCTGAATCTTCTTATGAAAGATCTGGCAATATGGAACAAGGAGGTGTTCAGACACATCAGAAAATAAAAAAGAAAGATTTTGAGTAGACTTGGAAAAATTTAGAGGGCTCCCTCTTATAGTAAGAATCCGTTCTTAGATGATTTGGAAAGAGAACTAAGGAAGGAGCTGGAAGATATCTTGGATAAGGAAGAAACTATGTGGATGCAAAAATCAATAGACCAATGGCTAGTAGATGGTGATCGTAATACCAAGTACTTCCATACTAGGACAGTCATTAGAAGGAGGAAAAATAAAATTTTAAAGCTAAAGAATCAAGAAGGTGATTGAATAGAGAATTATGAGATGCTTGGCAAGCATGTAGTTGATTTTTTCCGGGCCTTGTACTCTGAAAAAAATTATAGCTCTGCTAGCTTTCATTGTAGTTTTGATTATCCCATATTAGAAGATGAGATAGGGAGGAGCTTGTATGAAATTCTCTCGGAGAGGAAGATTCAAGATGCAATCTTCAACATTGGGTCTCTTAAAGCACCGGGACTGGATGGATTTCCATATCTTTTCTTCAAAGACAGCGTTTTGCAGCTGCTTAGAGATTGTTGGGCTGACCCAAAACTAATAAAAGGGATTAACTCTACTTTTATAACACTTATACCAAAAGTAAAAGTCCCGGAGTATATCACACAATTCAGGTTAATTGCTCTATGCAATGTGAGCTACAAAATATATTTCTAAGATCATAGTTGAGAGATTAAAGCCAGCTCTAACAGACAGAATTGCCCCTTTTCAATCAAGTTTTATTCCCAAGAGAAAGATCCATGATAATATATTGATTGCGAAGGAGCTTATACATGTGAAGAAGAAGGCAAAAGGTAAACACGACTTTATGGCTATTAAATATGACTTTGAAAAGGCGTATGATAGACTTAGATGGAGATTTCTTAGACAGTGTTTGATTGACTTGGGTCTGGGAGAATCCTTTACCAACCTAATCATGGAGTGTGTACAATCGGTCTCGTATAATGTGCCTTGGAGGACCGTCTCTGACAAATGATAGAGGAGAAGGTAGCGACGGAACAATGGAGACCGATGAGAATAAGCAGAGAAGGGCCACATATTTCACACCTCCTGTTTGCTGACGATCTTTTGGTTTTGGGGGAAACTAGCAAGGAATAGGGGAAAACCATCTGGGAATGTATGAGAGAGTTTTGTCGAATGTCTGGTATGAAAATTCGTGTCTAAAAAATAAATATCTTATTCTCTAACAATGTGGGAAGAACAAATCAGAAGGCCATTGTTGAGTTGTGCCATTATCAAGAACAACAAAGCCTGGAAAGGTACTTGGGTGCCTTGCTAACAAACCATAGGAAAGGCAAAGAAAAGTTCAAGAATGTGATTGATAGAATGCAAAGTAAAGTAAAAGGGTGGAAGGTTCAATGTTTATCCTTAGCGGGAAGAATTAATATTGCAAAGACTGTCCTATGTCCACTCCAAAACTTTGACATGTAGCATTCAAGAATACCTAAAGGGGTCTGTCAACAATTGAGAGGATGCAAAGAAGCTTCATTTGGGGAGAAGTACAAGGCCAGAAAAAATGCACCATGTGAGCTAGAATACTTTGTGTCTGCCAAAATAGATGGGGGGTATTGGAATGAGAAAATTAGACATTGTTAATGATGCTTTCATTATGAAGATGATTTGAAATTTATGGACTGAACTGGACTCTCTCTGGACACAAGTGATGTAAAATAAGTATGTAAAAGGAAGGAAAGATGAGGTTGGAAGATCCTACAGAACCAATGACTCTCCTCTTTGAAAAGAGATGACAAAACTATAGGGTAAATTACAAGACAATTGCCACAAGATTATTGGGGATGGCAAAAGCACCTTGTTTTGATATGACAAGTGGGTAAAGGAAGAAAATTCCTTAATTAGAGCTGCCATCAATCCAATCCCAAGGAAAAAAGAGAATGAAACTGTCTCAAAATATGTAAATCAGAATGGTAACTGGAATTTCGAGGAACTTAGTAATTTGCTCCCATTATCAATTATTGATAAGATTAAATCCATCCCTCCTCCCAATGAAGATAACACGGATTCGATATGCTGGAACCATATACCTAATGGTATATTTTCAATTGCCTTGACCTATAAGAACTTGTCCCCAGTCAATAACACTCATAATGACATAAGATGGAGCAGCATATAGAAGTGGAAGGGACAAGAACGAGTGAAGATTTTCATATGGCAGCTTGCTCATGGTTGATTACTTACATCAAGTAGTAAAGCAAAATTCATGGGAATAAATCCCAATTGTCATCACTGTAGGAGCCAGCAAGAAACTATTATTCATGTGATGAGAGACTGTCCTAAAGCAGCAATCATATAGAAGCAGATTATCAGTCCAGCAGTGGCAACCACTTTCTATGGCATGGATCTCCATAACTGGATAGTGCTAACGTGGAGAATAATATTGATAAATCTTCTCTTTTGTCTTGGAAAGGCGAATTCTTTATTACTTGCTGGTATTTGTGGAAATGGAGAAATCAAGAGGTTCACTCCCCACCTTTTGATAGACCTCAAATTACTGTGTTGATAATTAGAAATGCCATAAACCATTCAAAGGAAGCTTTCAATAAATTGAACATGAAAAAAGGAGGACAAGTGATAACAGATACAAGAATTGAATGAAAACCTCCCCCTATTGAATGGGTAAAACTGAATACAGATGGATCAGTAATAGAAAGTGTGAGGACGGCGGGTTGTGGTGGATTGATTTGAACTCATGAAGGTGATTGGATAGGAGGATTCATGGCAAATTTGGGAAATTGTCATGTCTTCCAGACAAAACTATGGGGTGTTTTTCATGGCCTTAGCATGGCATGGGACTTGGGGATGAGAAGAGTAATTATCGAGATTGATTCATTAGAAATTACAAAAAAATAAGTAAAGGAAGGAAAAGCCAAAATTACAACTCCTTGATTAGAGAAATTTAGAAATTGAAGGATAAGCCTTGGGAGATCAAAGTCATGCACACATATAGAAGTAACAACGCCTTTACTGACCACTTGGCCAAAGCTAGTATAAGAAAATAATTTGAAATTTATTTCCTTGATAGTCCACCTTAAGAGATGAAAGATCTCCTTATAAATGATATAAACAGGGGGCACTAACCCCTCCAACTAGTTCTTTTTTTTCTCGCTTAGTTTACTAAAAAAATAATAAAAATAATAATAAATAACAAAAAAAGTAAAAAAAAAAAAAAAGTGTCTTTAAAAGTTATAAAATTGTTAATTTTGTATATTTTTTATAGTATTAATCTCTCTTTTATTAAAATAAAAATCTTTGGTCCAGTGGATCACGCACTTTACCCACGAATTTGGCAAGTTTTCTTTTGTTTAGTAAATTTCAAATTCTAGTTTGTCTTGCTTTTTTGTAAATTCGGCAAATGGGCCCAACGAACCCATCTAGTAGGATTGGCCCATTTTGTCATCTTTACTAATTGAGAGATTAAAACATCAATCAACTATTTTTATAGTTCTTTGTTTAGGTTAGATTTTGTCCAACCCAAGCTATAACCAAAAAATATAAAGTAATTCACGAAATTAACTTTTTTACTAGGGTTATTCATAATTTATATTTATATTTATAATTTGGGACAAACTATTAAAATATTTCTTAAAAGTTATATCGTTGGTAAAAATAATCTTTAAAAATATGAACAACAAATAAAGTCTTGAATGATTTGAAAATTTGACAAAATAATTAATAAATATTATATTCTTTTATAAGTGACAAAAAACGTTTGTATGTTGCAAACAACTTATTTATTTGATCCGAATTTTTATAGTAATATTTAAATAATTAATTAGAAAGTGCACAAAAAATTTCAGAGCAAAATTTGATCATTAGAATTTTTTATTTTTTATAAAAGTTTAGTCATTCATAATAAATTTTTTAAAATTTTTTTTACATAAAATTACCAAATTTTAAGAATGAAAAGATCTTAATTTTTTAATAATGTTTGTATTTCTTATCAATTCCCTTTTCCTCTCCTCCTCTTTATCTCTGTCTTTTTCAGTATATCTCTCTTCTTATTTTATATTATCAAGTGAAAAAACTAATTTGCCCTTTATATTAATCCAAAAAGAAAGAATTTGAAAGGAATAACACAGGCAAAAATTCTATAGAAAAATACACCGATAATAAAGTCGACTCCATCTTGATAGAACGAACTGTTAGCTTACCAACCTTGTCCATAGACTTATTTGGACACAATGATCGCATGTCTACTGGTATTGCCTACCAACTGAGCTCAGCTTAGCAACCACCAGCCTATTGACTATACCCACAGAACGATCTCGATCTAATAACTACCCGCCTACTAACCTTGTCCACCGACCAATCCCGACTTAGCAACTGCCTGACTATAAATTGACAGATTCTAACTAGCGGACCACCTGTCAACCGACCTTGATTGACTAACCAACCAACCACTAATTGACTGCTCACTAACTGACCCTAACCAACCGACAACCTATCGAGCTATCCTAACATGACGACCTAGCCCGAATGGATGAACTTTCTTATGAATGACACGTGTTATGCCGATGACTGATTGCATGATAGCTAACCGAACTCGATCAGACAATTGGCCGTTGACCTACCCCAATTGCCTGACTACTATGCTTGACTGATTGACTGTGGACCTACCTTAAATGACCGAAAAACTATCCCATTACCGATGTTGACTATCTATTCAACAAGCTAACCTGCTCGACTGGCTAACCTCGATTGATCAACCATCCAACTGCCTGCTAGCCTACTTTGACTGGCAAATTGACTACCAATAAACATGTCGATTTTCCGGTAACATACTTTGACCAACCAACCTACCCTGACCGACTGACCACTAATCTTCCCTAACCGACCAACAATCAATCATCCTAACAACTAATTGTTGTACTACCTTGATTACTGTCTACTGGTCTATCACGATCAACCTCTGAGGGACTTCTCATTGAATGCCCCCTATCAACTAATTGCCAACTGATCTCGACCAAGACATCCAACAAACAGATGATTTACCCACCATGATCCAACACCGATGGAATAACCATGATGAACGATTGAACGACACTAGTCGAAAGACCCCACCAAACCCTACCTAACTATTAGACTTCTCCGAACTATGAAACTTGACTGCCATTGTCCATCCTTAAATGCCTGTCAATTAGTCTTATGTGACCCCCTTGTCCTTATGAACTTTTGACTCTAATCTCCTTGACCATTGATGCAACAAATTTTTTAAAAAAGCAACTGCCTTAGTTTTGTTGGTTTTTTAGTCTTAACGCCATGGAGGTAGGATTCTGTGGACATAAAATTGATGTTATTGACAACACTAAACCAATAATAACTTCTTTTATTTTATGATAAAAGATTAAATATTGGCATACAATTTATTTATGAAAGTTTATAATCCCATTAAACAAGTTTGATCTGGCTGCATGGAGCAAGGCATATTTCAGTCACGGCCCTAAGGTGGACAACATAATGAACAACATGTGCGAAGTATGGAATGCAAAAATTGTCGAGTACAGGTCTAAACCGATTTTAAGTATGTGTGAAGAGTTTAGATGCTATATTATGAAAAAGATGGCAGGGCATAAACACAGATTAGGCAAGTGCACTGGGAAGCTGGCTCCAGTTCAACAGTTAAGGTTGGATGAGTATGTTATACCAGAGAGCAATAAATGGACTGCAGAATGGGCTAGGAATGATGCTAGAGTGTTGTTTGAAGTACAAAGACACCAAACTAAGGTTGCTGTCAACTTGCAGAGACAAACTTGTGCCTGTAATGTTTGGAAATTAACAGGTAACCCCTAAACTTTGTCCTTTAGTTTATTGTGTGTGGAGTGTGATACAATATGACATGTTGTTCACTTGATAACTGGCAGGGCTACCTTGCAAACATGATGTTGCTGCCATAGCAAGACTGAGGAGACAAAATCTAATGCCAAAGGACTTTGCACATAAGTGGCTCACAATGGATACCATCAGAGGCACTTATGGGGATTCAATCAAGCCAATTAATTCTGAGGAGTTCTAGGAGGAAACTAATAGGCTCCAACCTAAGGCACCAAACATTAAGAGACTCCCTGGGAGACCTACTAAGAAGAGGAGTGTTAATGCGGTGGCAGAGGCTCAGATGAAAGAACAAGGACACAAAGTGAAGAAGACTTTCCAGGTGACATGCAGCAAATGTGGACAGAAGGACCACTATCATAGGACATGTAAAGGTGTACTAACAAACCCTAACTAGCAACTAAAGAGAAAGAAGCCGAAGCAACAACCAAGTGGAGAGAAATCAAACCCTACAAATCTAACCCCAGAACAGGTAATGTTGTAATTTTGGCAACTCAATCTTTATGTGCCTAAATTTTGTGCCTAACTGTATTTAAATTGGTCCTGTAATTTTTTTTTGTGTTGCGCAGAATTTGGACGGAGCTGAACCAAATGTAAGCAACAATGTGGCTGTGACACCCTAGACCTAGTGGTATCCCTTTTTGCTATTTTGTATTTGGTTTTTTTGTTGGGTAGAAAACTGATATGGACTAAAATAACACTGAAACACACTTCTTTTTTAATTGTACTTATCAGGCTAAGGCAAAAAGCCAGAAGAAAAAACTTTCCAAGGTTAGGACCACACCCACACTACTCAAAGAACTAAGAGTGGAGATCCCATTATCACAGTCTACACTACTACAACCAGAGGTCTTTTTTATTTGTAAAACAACCATTATACTATAACTAAATTTTAGTCCACTATTTCAATTATGAATACGTTTTTTAGTTTTTTCATTAGGGAATTGATGCCAATGCTGGACCTCCAGTGCCAAACAACCCAAATCCTCCCAACCATGGAGCACAATCCGAAGCCAAGCAAACAATCCCTGGAAGTAGCAACACAACACCACCAATTTAGGAACAACAACACACTACTGTTGAGACTGGTTTAGGAACTGGACCAACTTTCAAATTTGTTCCCACACCAGGCCTGAAAAAACCTTCTGGATCCAAGAGGAGATATTGCTTAAGGCCACCAAAGATGAAATGACTAACTCCTACCCATGGTTGCTGAAACATAGGATTTGGTATTTTTTTTTTTTGGTTGTTATGGATCTTCGATGTATCAAAGGCTGAGACCTGTTGTTTAATGACTTGGAATATGCAACAGACTTCTAATTATCTTAATTTTAGGTGTGACCATTTAGCTCAACAAAATATTTTTTTGTTTCCAGCTGATACATCAGCAGACTAAACTATACCTATGTGCATAGCATTATGAATGAAATTCCTATGCTTTTGGATATATATCACACTATCCAGGATTTCATAGATCTATAACTCTTACACAAAATTAGGTTATCATTAATGCAACAAAATCACAATCCATCCATATAGAACATGGTAACTACATATCCAATATCCAACTTTCCATACATTAACCTTAACCATACATCACATATTGCAACAAAATACAATCTATGTCCTAGACTACAACATATTTTACTGCTGCTACTACAATTAACATGGCTAGCATGACATAGACTATGAAAGCAATATTCCATTTTTTTATTTTCCTTCAATTACCAAATCAACTTTGTGCTCCAATTGCTCAAATCTGTTCTCTAGCATCATCATTCTTTCATCTACATCAATGTCTTCCTCATGTGCAAAATGACAAGAAATCAGCTCATCTAGCCACATGAAGTAGTTGTAGTGAGGCCGTTCTGTCTGCAATTGTAGTTATTATGAAGATAATTTATTCAAGCACAAAAGCAAGTTGAATCCGATAATCAAGCAAGGAGGAACACTTACGCGATAGTGGCAACCACCGAGAAAGATCATGTCTGGGTTCTTTGCAGTTGCAGATCTTTGCATGATTGCATAACTTCCACACTTGCATTTAGGGTGTTGAAACTTCACCTTCTTCCCTCCACTAGCATTACTCGAACCCATCCTACCCTTCATCCAGCGACGACGGGTCTGAGAGGTTGAGGATTGGTCTACGTCACTCATAGTTGCTACTTGAGTTAGGGTTTGAAAAAAAGGGGAAAAGGGGAGAAGGTCTCCAAAACGCGTGTCTCTCACTTCCTTCAAATGATGACGTTTTGATGACTGGGCAGAGGCTATATCATCCTAACATATTCAGCTGATGTGTCCATGCCAAGTCACCTGCTCACCGTTACAAGTCAGCATTTTCCGTAGAGTTTCAAGCGAGGGAGCCACAGAAGAGTCGATGTGTCTAACAGAAGAAATAGACGGGGGCCGATTCGTCATTTTTTAAACGTTAGAGGGAGGTTTGTCTATTTTCAAAAAGGATAGGGGTTGGAAAGGGTATTTACTCTAAAATTTTAAAGCAAAGGTGAAAACTTATGTACAGTTAATTTTAAGTGAAGTTGATAGTTGAAAGTTATTAGATGATAATTTAGTCAAACCTGTCAAATCATCTAATAATTCTTAGCTATCAACTTTACATAAAGACATCTGCACGTGAATTTTTACCTATTTAAAACGAATAAGTAACAATATTGACAATATTTTTGTTTGTAGAGCGGTGGATTGAGTTGGCAAGTGCCTACCGGATGTAAAGATGGTCGTGTGTCACAAGCGTCGGATGTTAACAACTTGCCTGCACCTACGGACTCTGGTGATGTTCAAAAACAGAAGTTTACAGCAAAGGGCCTCAACACACAAGACCTCATTACCCTTGTTGGTAATCATACTAAGATTATATTATATTTGTTAGAGATATAATTATATATATATAATTTTTTTATTAGTTTAAATTTTTGAACCTTTGAAAGAAATCATTTTGTGAGATATATAGTATTTGTTACAGAATAATTTTTATTGATTTAAAAAAAATAATATTAAACAAATAAAAAATTTCTATGCAAATTTAACGCAAATTTAAAAAACATGTTTGTACAAAAAGTTTGATATGGGTAACTGAAAAAGTTTGATGAGTATGTGGACATGAGGACATACGAGGTACCGCAACATGCCAATTCTTCAGCAACAGATTGTACAACTTCATCGCAAATGGCCTTGATCCTTCCATTGACCCTTCATTTGTTCCGCAACTACAAGCATTCTGCCCTCAAAACAGTGGCGGTAGCAACCGTGTTCCCTTAGATACTGGAAGCCAACTGAAATTTGATACTTCTTACTATGCTAATTTGAGGAATGGACGCGAAATTCTTGAGTCGGATGAGGCACTATGGAATGATGCTTCCACAAATATGTTTGTGCAGAAATACTTAGGCCTAAGAGGGATGCTTGGCTTGTCTTTCAGCCTTGAGTTTGGAAATTCTATGGTTAAGATGGGCAACATTGGAATCAAGACTGGTGCTGATGGTGAGTTCGTAAGATTTGCATTGTTTTGCTTTTAACTAACTACTTCAATCAAATAAATGTGTAGCTTAATAGTATATGACTATGGAGGCCACTCAGATAAATATGCCTAAAACGTCTTTTTTTTAAAGATGTCTTTATGTTGTGTTTTAATTGGTTTTGGTATAATTTATTCGGTGTTTCTCATCACATATTATTAAATTCCTCAAAAGATTTTCTTTCCAAAAACAATAAAAAACATTTAGATCGGTTCAGCCAGTGATTTATCAATTGAACCAATAAACCAGTGAACCAGTAGCTTGATCGGTTCGATCACTGGTTCAGTTCTAACAATTATATTTCAGTCTAATTTCAAAAATTTCGATTTACTCAATTTAATAGTTATGACTCACAATTGGTTCCTAATCAAGTAACAACAAATTATGTCTCCCAATTGGTTCCTAATCAGTTCTAACAATTATGTCTCCCAACTTAATAGTTATGACTCACATTGGTTCCTATTCTTATTTTTGTCATTGTCTCACAAAATCGTTAACGACATGCTGAAATGGACTAACGACTGCTACATTATACATTCTAACGACTATTTGATGTGACAATTGAAATTTTTTTACCTTATTTTTTATTTTCAACTAAACACTTAAAACCCTAATATGAGTCACGGATACCTAAGTTAAAAAACCTCCTATGACTATATGTGTTTTCATTTGCAAATCATCAAAGTGTATGTATAATATCTTTTTATTTTTTTTAAAGAAAAAAAAAAGAAAGTTTTCGCTGGTCATTGATGATCAAATATTTCTCGCGTGAAATGTTACAGCCAAATGTAATTGATGAATTGAGTGAATAATGAATGCTTTTTATTTGCTTATTTTCAGGTACTCTTATGTATCTTTTTCCCTGTAGATTTGTTTAGAGTATTATTATTACACATTATTATTATATATGCTATGTTTTGATTTGCACATGTAAATGATTAGAAAAATTATATGACGAGATGAATCTACATATACTGAACCAAATGATATGAATATTTACTATTAAATATTAAGTATTAAGTTAATAATTAACGCCTAACATTTTCATTTCAAAATATTTATTCTTTTTGGTTTTTTATTCGTCGATAGCTCTGATGGTTCATAGATATATATCATAGATTGTTCTGGAGATAAACGTAAATGGTTCAATTATATATATATAATGGGAAGTGATAACAATAACGGATAATAAATAATGACGACAACGACCCACCATTATTCCCCAAATTCATAAAACTTCTAAAATTTGAATTTGAATTTCACTTCATTCTTATCGTATATATGAAGTGGACATGGCTAGAGCAAGGTTAATATACATGTATGGTAGTATAACGATAAATAATGTCTGAGAGATAATAAAAAATTAGTACAAATAATACAAATAAT
>NC_029785.2:24583468-24586935 GCF_000816755.2 Arachis ipaensis
TATGTGTGCACATGGAAGTATGTGACTCAGTCTCTTACGAAATCAACTAGCTAATAACTATAAATGGCAGCATTCACCTCGTTACTCTCTCTCTCGCGTCCCCAATTTTTTCGCATCATTTTTCTTTGTCCCTCCTTTTACGAATCTTACACTCCGGTCAGTGATTCCTCTTCTCTTAGATCTATCTCCTCCTCCTCCTCTCAATTCACTCTTCTTTTCGCATTATGACATTTTTCTCTATCTCGTTCTTCATTTTTTTCTGTCGGTATTTCGTTTTGAATTTAGCTGTACTTTGAAGATTTCTTCTTAAAATTTGCATCGTACTTACCTGAGTTAGTGAGTTTAGATATTTAAATCTTGCTTTTTGAATTTGATTACTTTAAACATACACTTGTGCTGCATAGAATTTATCCATTTCGGGAATTGTACAATGCATGTACAGTGTGTTTCGTTTTGTTTTGTTTTGGTCATCTTCTTTTGGCAATTATTTTGACATTAAAAAGTGTACTGTAGAAATATTAATATATTGAGCAATAATGAGAACTGCAGAAATAAGGGATCAAGGATTTGTACGTCTTTCCATAAATCTCTGTGATCTTCATTTATGTCATAAATTTTATATTTTGTATATAAATGACTCAAGTAATGTATATGAAAATTTTGAGTTTCCTGTATTGGTAGTAATCGTGATTTGGAAATTGGAAAATGCTTTTACTAGAAGGAAAATATGGATGGCTACTTTATTTAACCATGGACTTTGTTGCTCAATTCACTCTTGGACTCCATCTTTTACAGTTAATCTTGTGTTGCGAGCAGCAAAATGGTTGGAAGTGGCCATTTGGACGTCAACGGAACAGTTGAACCATTTTCCGAGGATTTTGATGCGTCCGCTGTGATCAAAGAACCTGTGCCACCCACAGTTGCAGAAAATGAGAAAGTGAAAAGAGCTATAGTACTAGGAAAAAATGTCCACACACTGTGCCTAGAAGTTACAGAACCTGATGCAGATGATGAGATTACTGGGGAAAGGGATGCTTATATGGCAAGTGTATTGTCCAAATACAAAAAATCATTGACTGAAAGGACAAAACATCATTTAGGTTTGACAGCATTTGCTCTTTTAATCTTACTGCTTTCTTGATTTCATTTATGTTGTTGCATTTAGCACAAAGCAAACGCTTCATGATAGGATATCATCGTTGCTTTTGTTTGTTCCAACTAGTATTTCTGTAATTCTGTTCATTTCTATGCAACGTTCAGCCCTGTGATTTCTGATTTGACATACAAGAAAGTTTGTTAACTTGATGGTAATACCAACCAAGCATCAGTGCACACACAATACTTGGCACCAACTTATACTACATGTTTAACCTCACCTGCTTCCCTGTTATCCTCTGTTTGCCTAGTATTCCAGCTGCTGAGTTTTTATTGCTACATTTTCTAATTATCCATGTGGTTTCATTTGAACGCAACAAACATAATGTAACATTTTTTAATTTTTTCTTAAAAAAAAAAACAAAGTGTGTAAAAATCATAATTGAGATTTGATAGTGTCGGTGCATACAAACTTGTTCGTTGTTCAACCCAAAATGTGCGTTTTAGTTATCCTTCATTTGTAGTTGAAATTGTTTAATGTTTAATGTTTTGGTCAAGAATGAGATGCATTTGAGGTTGTGCCTGTGTGAGAAAGTAGATCAAGATTCAATCATGTATAACAGAAGAAGTCTTTATGTCTATTACATGAAGAGTGCTTTTTTCACTAGTTAGAGGGAAACAAAAAATGTTTTATGATCCATTACGGTTCATTAATGCATTTATATTATTCTGGCTTCCATTTTGTGCAAAAATTACCTAGAAGATGTGTAACTTTTCAAGGCCCATATTCATTCTTTTAACCTATGGAGTTTATAGGCTATCTCATATAGTCATATACTCATATGTAATTTGTGAACAATCTATGCCAGGTTACCCTTATAATTTGGATTTCGACTACGGTGCACTCTCTCAACTTCAGCATTTCTCCATAAACAACCTGGGAGATCCATTCATTGAAAGCAATTATGGAGTCCACTCCCGGCAGTTTGAAGTTGGTGTTTTAGACTGGTTTGCCCGGTTATGGGAAATAGAGAAAGATGAGTACTGGGGCTATATGACAAACTGTGGTACTGAGGGCAATCTCCATGGCATCCTAGTTGGGTCAGTTTTAGTTTGACTTTGTTCAACATTTTGTAAATTTAGAAAGAACACGATTATATTATTAAAAATGACATTTGCAGGAGAGAGGTCCTTCCGGATGGAATTTTGTACGCCTCACAAGAATCACATTATTCTGTATTTAAAGCTGCACGCATGTACAAAATTGATTGTGTGAAGATTGCAACTCTTCATGCCGGAGAGATTGATTGTAATGATTTCAAGGCCAAGCTGCTTCTTCACAAAGATAAGCCAGCTATTGTAAATGTGAACATAGGCATGTTTCTTTATCTCTATTGCCCTTCCTCTCCCGCCCTTTTTCTACTTTGCTGATTTGGCTCATACATACAGAACTTTGCAGGTACAACTGTAAAAGGAGCAGTGGATGATCTTGATCTGGTGATAAAGACACTTGAAGATACTGGATTTTCACGTGACAAATTCTACATCCATTGTGATGGGGCCTTGTTTGGTCTCATGATGCCTTTTGTGAAACTTGTAAGTTTCTCTGTTCACGGTACCAGAAATCTTTAAACCTCAGACATGTGCTGTTGAAGTCATATTTGCTATCCCTCTGTTATCTAATTGGAACTCCTATGTATTATTCTACTTTTGTTGTAATTCGTTGTTTTTCATGTCAGCAAATAGCATTTTTGTTCTTGCACGTAACCTTGTCTATGCTATTATAGCTCATTGTTGTTTGTCTTGCATTTAACAATTTACAAGTTTAATTGCTTGCCAAAACAAGATTTGAGACCAATTCCTTTAGTGTTGTACATCTTACCATCTTATTTGAGTTTTTTTTTATATAAGCAATGATGTTGATTATTCTATATTTTGCAATATCAGGCACCAAAAGTCTCTTTTAAGAAGCCCATTGGTAGTGTTAGTGTTTCTGGCCACAAATTTGTGGGGTGCCCAATGCCTTGTGGTGTTCAGATAACAAGATTGGAGCATATCAATGTTCTTTCCAATAATGTAGAATACCTTGCTTCTAGGGATGCCACAATCATGGGTAGCCGGAATGGCCATGCTCCCATATTCCTATGGTATACCCTTAACCGGAAAGGATACAGAGGTTTCCAGAAAGAAGTGCAGAAATGCCTGAGGAATGCACACTACTTCAAGGACCGCCTTAGGGAGGCCGGAGTTGGTGCAATGCTTAATGAGCTGAGCAGCACAGTTGTGTTTGAAAGGCCACATGATGAGGAGTTTGTACGGAAGTGGCAGTTGGCATGCCAGGGAAACATAGCACATGTGGTGGTGATGCCAAA
>NC_029785.2:24598986-24609903 GCF_000816755.2 Arachis ipaensis
CGTTTTAGTTATCCTTCATTTGTAGTTGAAATTGTTTAATGTTTAATGTTTTGGTCAAGAATGAGATGCATTTGAGGTTGTGCCTGTGTGAGAAAGTAGATCAAGATTCAATCATGTATAACAGAAGAAGTCTTTATGTCTATTACATGAAGAGTGCTTTTTTCACTAGTTAGAGGGAAACAAAAAATGTTTAGGATCCATTACGGTTCATTAATGCATCTATATTATTTTGGCTTCCATTTTGTGCAAAAATTATCTAGAAGATGTGTAGCTTTTCAAGGCCTATATTCATTCTTTTAACCTATGGAGCTTATAGGCTATTTCATATAGTCATATACTCATGTAATTTGTGAACAATCTATGCCAGGTTACCCCTATAATTTGGATTTCGACTACGGTGCACTCTCTCAACTTCAGCACTTCTCCATAAACAACCTGGGAGATCCATTCATTGAAAGCAATTATGGAGTCCACTCCCGGCAGTTTGAAGTTGGTGTTTTAGACTGGTTTGCCCGGTTATGGGAAATAGAGAAAGATGAGTACTGGGGCTATATGACAAACTGTGGTACTGAGGGCAATCTCCATGGCATCCTAGTTGGGTTAGTTTTAGTTTGACTTTGTTCAATATTTTGTAAATTTGGAAAGAACACGATTATATTGTTAAATATGACATTTGCAGGAGAGAGGTCCTTCCGGATGGGATTTTGTACGCCTCACAAGAATCACATTATTCTGTATTTAAAGCTGCACGTATGTACAGAATGGATTGTGTGAAGATTGCAACTCTTCATACCGGAGAGATTGATTGTAATGATTTTAAGGCCAAGCTGCTTCTTCACAAAGATAAGCCAGCTATTGTAAATGTGAACATAGGCATGTTTCTTTATCTCTATTGCCCTTCCTCTCCCGCCCTTTTTCTACTTTGCTGATTTGGCTCATACATACAGAACTTTGCAGGTACAACTGTAAAAGGAGCAGTGGATGATCTTGATCTGGTGATAAAGACACTTGAAGATACTGGATTTTCACGTGACAAATTCTACATCCATTGTGATGGGGCCTTGTTTGGTCTCATGATGCCTTTTGTGAAACTTGTAAGTTTCTCTTGTTCACGGTACCAAAAATCTTTAAACTTCAGACATGTGCTGTTGAAGTCATATTTGCTATCCCTCTGTTATCTAATTGGAACTCCTATGTATTATTCTACTTTTGTTGTAATTCGTTGTTTTCCATGTCAGCAAATAGCATTTTGGTTCTTGCACATAACCTTGTCTATGCTATTATAGCTCATTGTTGTTTGTCTTGCATTTAACAATTTACAAGTTTAATTGCTTGCCAAAACAAGATTTGAGACCAATTCCTTTAGTGTTGTACATCTTACCATCTTATTTGAGTTTTTTTTTATATAAGCAATGATGTTGATTATTCTATATTTTGCAATATCAGGCACCAAAAGTCTCTTTTAAGAAGCCCATTGGTAGTGTTAGTGTTTCTGGCCACAAATTTGTGGGGTGCCCAATGCCTTGTGGTGTTCAGATAACAAGATTGGAGCATATCAATGTTCTTTCCAATAATGTAGAATACCTTGCTTCTAGGGATGCCACAATCATGGGTAGCCGGAATGGCCATGCTCCCATATTCCTATGGTATACCCTTAACCGGAAAGGATACAGAGGTTTCCAGAAAGAAGTGCAGAAATGCCTGAGGAATGCACACTACTTCAAGGACCGCCTTAGGGAGGCCGGAGTTGGTGCAATGCTTAATGAGCTGAGCAGCACAGTTGTGTTTGAAAGGCCACATGATGAGGAGTTTGTACGGAAGTGGCAGTTGGCATGCCAAGGAAACATAGCACATGTGGTGGTGATGCCAAACATCACTAAGGGCAAGCTTGATGATTTTCTGAACGAGCTTGTGGAGAAGCGTGCTCAATGGTTTAAAGATGGCAAGTTTCAACAATATTGCATTGCCTCAGAAGTGGGTGAAACCTGTTGTCTTTGCCCTTTGCATAAGAGCAAGTAAAAGTTGTAACAGGTTCCAATCTTAGGTTCAAGGTTTTAGTTGGTTTATGGTGGGGCATATATATATCCATGTTTTATCGAGATTTTGATACACTTGATAACCTATCGATTTTCTTTATTATTGACATTTTTATTTGCACTTGATAGCAACTAGTTCTTAAAGAATTTTAGATTTGTCTTGTTATCAACATTCATTCAAAAAATTTATTGTTTAGCTATCTTATATATTACCTATTTAGCAGAAATAAAACAAACTACTGATGGTGGATTAAATTATCATACTTTAAAAATTTTGTAATCATAAAATATTATAAAAGTCACTTGAGAATTAAAATGTTAAAATGCATTCTTAAGAAACTAATTATTGTAATTTTATAGAACATCATTTGAGAATCAAAATTTCAAAATGCGCATCTGTTAAAATACTAGCATGTTATAACACTCAATTCAAGTTCATCAACATAATAAAACAGGTCATTTTTCTTTGGAAAAAGCGTATTAGTACAAAAGAAAAATGAAGATATACAACTACATGGATCCAGTGTTCATCAATTACACTGCCTTGTTTTGCGTCAAATCCAAATTGTGAACACTACAATGTAGCAGTAAAAAACTTGCTTCCAAATTCTAATAGTGCTCGTAATTCGTAAGTCTCAGATTGCACAAGAGAGCAAACCACCTGTGATTTTTTGCTTCTGTCCTTTTAACTTTGGAGCTACTCATTTATATTTCATCATCTTTTTTAAAGAATAAAATGTGTAGTTTATTTCAATGAATGCTTCATACGTTAACAATATTTTTCTTTTTTGACTGAATATCTATTGTATAACATGTATATAGTATATTAATATGTCCGATCCAACACATCAAATAAACTCTGATCTTTACTCGTTAAGTAATTACAAGATAGTAGCATAACTACTCTCCACTCAGATTATTATCCATCTACAAGTCACTACCTATACTCATCAGCAAGGAAAGGATACTTAGTCTAATCTCATCTAATTTCATCTCACATGATCCTTAACCTAATATCTCTTACAATCTATAATTGACTTTTTTAGGAGTATCTAGAAGTACGCTTTCCACTGTTAAAGACTACAAACTTGGAACTAAAAAAGTAACGACAAATTTTGTTTTAGTTAATATTTGATTATAAAAGATTCCATTATATTATTAATTCACTAATTCGACCAAAATTTATGCACGTAAAAAAGATGTGACATTTTATTTCTCTAGTCACAATTGCTGCTGATTGTATATTCTGTCATAATCTAATTGTAATCAGATTGACTTTGGTGATCCTTTTCTTCTAATAAAAAAACAAATGGCCTGTTGATTCCGTGTAGAGAACACGTACCAAGGTTTTTTATTTTTTACTTTCAAAATGCTCAATTAATGAATGCATGATGCAAGACTAGACCATGGGTATTTTTTTTTTATTAAAAAGGAGGGCCAAAGGCCCAAAACAAAAGCCAACTACGTTGGCACCACTCTCACACTCTTCCTTCTACCTTTGTCATCAGTAAGGAGAGGCATCAGGAAAGGGGGTAGAGTTGCAAAATAGAGAAGGCTGGTCGATATTGACTGAGCTTGCTTTGCCAGTGCATCAGCACAGAAATTAGCTTCGTGAAATACGTGCTTAAACGACACATAAGTCATTTTGCTGCAGAGATCCTCAATGGCCCTAATCAGAGAAAACGTATGATGGTGGCTACTAGATGACCCGTCAATTAATTTCAACGCACAGGAAGAATCAGTCTCTATCTGTAATCTGTTGATTTCCAGCTCCACTGCTAGCTTCATTCCGATGTAGATGGCCCAAATTTCTGCAAATGTTATGGTGATTCTTCCAATTTTCATCATGAAGCCCACCACGAGGTTACCATCTCCATTACGAAGGAGGCCGCCGCAAGTTCCAAAACCAGCGGGTTGGATGACTGAGCCGTCAACATTTAGCTTTATGCACCCATCCACTGGAGGTTCCCAACCGACAAGGTAAGCCTTAGCAGGGTTGAAAATTTTTTTTTTTGCTCTCAGTGAGGTTTATCATATTGTTGTATTACTCTGCCAAATAACTAGAAAGATTATGCACATGAAGGCTGGTAGAAATTTCTGAATTGAAAACTAAATCATTCCGGGCTTTCTAAATATTGTTGTAGACAGTAACAAAGAGGGTAGGCCAAGGAGTCCCACTAATTTTTCGAGTGATCTTGAAGAGATTTGTCTTTAGCCAATCTTGCAAAGGTTGATTAAAGAAACCTCGGGGAAGAGCACTGGTTGACCTGCTAGTCCAGACACTGCAGGAATAGGAACAGTCGTGCAGCACATGGAGCAGAGTCTCTTCATGATCCGGACATCTGGGGCAACTTCCAACCATGGTAAGACCTCTTGTCCTTCCCTTAGAATTTGTAAGAAGATCATTATGGTAGATTAGCCAAGTGAAAGCTCTTAATCTTTGAGGAACTTTAATTTTCCAACACAAATTAAAATTTGTGTCTGATTCTCCATCTCCACTGTAATAAGTAGAATATGCTGATTTGATAGAAAATTCTCCATTAGTATAGGGTAACCAGCTAATACAGTCCGCACCAAGAGAGTAGTGAGGAGCTTTTAGCGTGCGAATAATCTCAGAAATATCTTCAGGGAAATAGCTATTTATCATCTCCCAATTCCACTCCCCATCCCCATTAGTAAAACTTGAGAGCTTCTCGACCATTCTATCTGCAGCGATAGGGCATAAAGATACATCTTTTAGGCTGGTAATTTCTGAAACCCAATGATCAGTCCAAACTGCAATAGATTGTCCATCCCCAATTCTCCAGATCAAATTCCTTTGAAATTGGTTCCAGACTTTCACGATTCCTTTCCAAGCGTTTAAGCAGTTGGCTTTTCGATAGACTTTGGGAATCAAGTTCTCGCCACAGCCGTACTTGGCTTTGAAAACTTTAACCCACAAGCTATCAGATTTCGTCATGAGTCCCCAAGCGAGTTTCATGAGAAAAATGTTATTTGTTTCTTGAGCTTTGTGAATGCCTAACCCGCCTTGATCTTTCGGTTTACACACGGTGTCCCAGCTTAGAGGGTGAATTTTCCTATCTTGATCACTTGAATCCCAAAGGAAGTCCCGACAAATTTTATCAATCTTGTTGCAGACTTCGATCGGAACCTTCATAGTTTGCATAACATAACTTGGAATAGAAAATAAAACGGATTGAACAAGCGTTGCTCTTCCTGCCATGGATAAGGTCTTCATGTTCCAACTAGAGAGTTTGGCTTGCATCTTGTCAATGATATGTTGAAAATGCTGTTTACTACACTTCTCGTGGATCAGCAGAACACCTAAGTATTTTCCCAAATTGCTAGTGAGGGGAATCCCTAGTTCTTGGCTAAGCTCTTCTCTGATATTGCAGTTCACATTTTTGGAAAAGAAAATGCACGACTTATTGAGGCTAACTTTTTGTCCTGAAGATTCATAGAAGATTTTTAGCGCCTCCTTGACAACACCAACTTGGTCCTGGTTAGCTTGCACAAAAAGTACTATGTCGTCTGCAAAGCAAAGATGAGAAAGATTAGGGCCATTCCTAGACATCTTTATAGGTTTCCATTTTTTATTTTCAATAAAAGAAAGGATAAGATGTGATAGTCTTTCAACACAAAGTACAAAGAGATAGGGTGATAGGAGATCTCCCTGTATTATTCCTCTGGATGGTGTGAAGGCCTCAGAAGGAGACCCATTCCAAAGAAGGCTCATGCTAGGAGACGAAATACAGAGATTAATGAGCGTGACGATTTCTTCTGGTATTCCAATATCCCTAAGCGTGTCAATAATAAATAGCCAGTTTAGTTTATCATACGCTTTCTCCAAATCTATCTTTATGGCCATAAGTCATGTGCCTCCATTCCTGGTCCTCATAGTATGGACAAATTCCTGCGCAACTAAAATATTATCCGCACTAACTCTGCCTGGGACAAAGCTAGCTTGGGTATTAGCAATCAAACTGTTCAAGTGAGGTTTCAATCTATCAGCAACAATTTTAGTAACAATTTTATAACACACATTACAAAAACTAATAGGCCTAAAATGAGTAAAATTTTCAGGGGAATGGGTCTTAGGAATAATAGAGATAAAAGTCCGGTTGATGTGAGCTATATTCTCTGGCTCTCTAAAAATCAACTTTATCCACTCAGTAAGGGACTCAGCCACAATCTTCCAAGAATGTTGAAAAAACTTGGCAGGTAGCCCATCGCTTCTTGGAGCTTTTCAACTTCCCATACTAAAGGCTGTCAGCTTTATTTCCTCTATTGTGACTTCTCTTACGAGTTGTTGCTTTCCTTCCTCTGAGATAGTAGGGAATCGACCTGCAATAGAAAACATAGGCAAATCAGGATTATATTGATCAGGTAAATATAAAGATTTGAAAAAAGAGGCTCCCATAGTCTTAAGAATATCCACATCTTCAATCCAACTTCCCTCATCATTCTTTAGAATAAGGATTTTGTTTCTCTGTCTTCTTCCATTAGCTTTCTGATGGAAGTACTTAGAATTCTTATCGCCAAAATTTATCACATTACATCTAGACATTTGTTGTCAATAGCTTTCCTCCTGAATAGTAATAATCTCATACTCCTTCCAAAGATCCTTCTGTAGCTTTTCTAAGAAAGGATTCGTATTGAAAGAGAGGCTGCAATTAATACCATCCAGCCTTGTGAAAAGCCTACGCTTCTTTTGAAAAATATGTCCAAAAGTGTGAATATTCTAATATTTGGCATTTCTCACAAAAACTGAAATATTTTCCAAAAGGTTTCCTTGTTTGTCCCAACTCTGCGCCACCAGATTGTTGTAATATTCATGAATTAACCAAGGTGCCAGCAAGCGGAACGGTCTCTCCCCTCCTTGGACAGTGGCGATGTTGAAATCGAGGAGAAGTGGTAAGTGGTCAGACTTGAGCTTTGGAAGGTGTCTAACCCCTGCTGTCGGAAACAAACTACAAAAATCAATGTTACAAATGAATCTGTCCAGTCTTCTCTTGACCTTTCCTCTCTACCAAGTGTACGGTGGGCCAGAGAAGTCTAAAGAATTTAAATTGCAATTTCTCATGCAACTAATGAATCTATTGGTATCTTGTGAGAGGTTAGAGTTTCCCCCAGTATCATCCAAAGTGGCAACCGAGTTAAAATCCCCTCCAAGACACCAAGGGCCATTAATCCCCATAGCTAACTCTTCTAATTTATTCCAAAGGCTGCTTCTATTTCTTACATGAGGGCTACCATAAATAGCAGTAAGCCACCATGGTTCCTCTTGTTTATATCTAACTTTCAAGTGCACAAACTGTTTCTCAATGATCTCAGGTTCGATATTCTAAAGAGACTTGTTCTAAAGGCACCAAATGCCTCCCGCAAAACCATCAGCGTCACTAATGCACCAGGAATCGAACCCTAGCTTCTTGATAGTAGCTTCCGCTTTATGTCCTGAAATATGAATTTCCAGTAGAAAAATTAAGTTAGCATGATATCTATAAACAAGGTCTTTAATGATAAAAGAGAACCCCTTAGAGGCAGTTCCTCTGCAATTCCAAGAAATAATATTCATGATAACAAAGGAATAGGGAAAAGAAAAATCCTCCTGAAGAAACCAGGAATTTAAGCCTCCATAGGCCTGTGGTCAGGAGAAACAAGCTCCTTCTTTCTCTCGAGAGTTGAATCAACTCCTTCTTGGGATTGGACTTCCATCATGCTTTCATCCAGGTTTAGTTCTCCCGGGTCTGGTGGCTCTTGTAGTTCACCAGCACTCTGTTGTCCATAGGCTCCTCCGCCCATGAATTTTGATATAAGGGCAGTGGTGTGGGGGTCAGAGAGGTCAGTGATGTTCAGGTGGGACTCCTGTTTGCTTTTAGCAATTTCTTTGCTTAATCTGGAAAACTGTCTCTAATAATCTTGATGTTTGACTTCCTTCTCTTTTGAAAGATTTTTATGCTTATTTTGAGATTCTAACTTATTTGGTTTCAAACCTGGTTCAGCCTTCTGTTTTTCCTTTGTTTGATGATTCTGATTTGGTTTATTTTGTATTTTCTTGCTTATGTCAGCACCCTTCTCCTTAATGATGGTGATGGCTTGTTTCTGTTTCTGTGCAGATCTTGCATTATTTGGTTGATTATTCTGTTTGATATGGACCTGCGTGTAATTTCTTTCCTTTTCCATATTTGGTTGGCTAATTTTTCCTCCATTGTGGGCCTGCTGACCCTCTCTTCCTTGATATTCCTCTGCCAAATTTTGAAATCTGGATGCACTTTCACCTTCCTTTTTTTCTTTAGGAGTATCCCCCATTTTCGGCTTATTCCTTCTTTGACTTCTCTTAACTAACATCCATGAACCAAACAAATTTTCTGCTTGATTTTCCTCTCCAGCCGCAACGGTCTCATTATTTAAAGCAGATTCTTCTCCTTTTTTGGAAATGTTCTTTGGGATTTCAATGTCTGGATTCTGATTCGGTGTGACTAATTACTCTTTCCTATTTTGTTGATTCTTCCCATTAATGGTTTCCTTATTTTTCTCCTTTTCCTTTTCAGCATTTGCCGCTAATCCTCCATCTCCACTAACCGCCGCCGCTGCCACCATGGGGATGACACCTGCGGATTCCTGACATTGATCAAGCTTGTGACCGTATCTCCCGCACTTGAAACAGATTTCATGAAGGCCCTCGTATTCGATGTGGAATTCTTTTCCTAAAGCTAAGAAAGAGGGAACTAACTTGTTCTTTAGATCAATCTCAACGCAAATACAAGCAAATTTTCCTCTATAGTGGATGGAGGTTAATTCGTCAACTTTAAGCATTGTACCCAAAGATTTTCCAACCTTCCAGAGGAAATATTTGTTGTACAACTCTGCTGGTAAATTAGGAATTCGTACCCACACAGCAATTTTCTGTACTTGTGTCTCCATTGGCATAAAGAGGGGGGTCTCCATCTTTGCACAAGAAGGTAGTGGTCCGCTATCATCCATGGCCCTTCAAACAAGGCATGTCCATAGTCTTCTTGACTTCCGAAGCTCACAAGAAAGAAGTTTCCCACTAGATCCATGACCCGGATAAAGCCTTTCTTAGCCCACCTTCGCTGCACCCATCGGTCTATAGCCTGGAGATTAACCAGTTTTCCAAGAGGCTTGACAATCAAAGAGAACTTCCATGTTCGACACCATTCTTCATATTCTTCTAGAGACACCTCAATATTAGGCTTTGGATTGAAGGGAGTCTGATTCTCCATATTCATATCCATGGGGTCGGATTTAGCGATATAGTCCTCTGCCACAAGTTCAACAATTTCATCAGGATTTAGTTTTTCAAATCCATTGTTGACTACCATATCACGATATGATTTGATCGACTGTTGATCAATTTCTGGGACGATGGTGTTCTTAATATGTTGATCGGTTGTAGGGGTTTCATCTGACTCTATCTCTGTTTCTGTAGACTTTTCTTCGATACCTTCCATGGGGCTGTCATACTAATTAGCCCCATCCATTTTTACTTTTTTTGTGCTCCTGGTGATGAGGTCTTCTTCTTCCGGCGATCTCTTGTTGATTTCAAAAGGTTGGTTTTCGGTGCTCATAGAGAGATTTTCCTGGGAATTCAGATTACATGTACATTTATTTAGACCATGGGTATTTGGCATATTGGATATGTTTAATGGACGGTCATGGTTAGAGAACATAATGTATTGCTTAATCTATGCTTATTAATTAGCATCTGGAATTATGCCAAAACAGATTTTACTTTTTAGTACAACTTCAGTAGCTAAATTAATGAAGTTGCGGGTGATATAATTGAAGTTTGGGGTAAAGTATTAAATCGGTCTTCTACATTTGGACATAATTCTGTTTTGATTTTTAAGATTTAAAGTGTCTTATTTGAATTTAAAAAAGTTTTATTTAGCTTTAATTTAGTCCTACCGTGATTTCAAAGTTAAATAATTAACGGAATATCTAATCTGTAGAACAAGTACAAATTTGAAAGGCACAAAATCAACCGTAGATGTATCAATACATTTATTTATCATTCTCCTTAATTCTATAGAAAACATTTCATTTAAATTGTAAGAAAAATGATAAATAAATGTATTGATACATCCTCGGTTGATTTTGTGCTTCTGCTTGTACTTGTTCTCTAGATTATCAATCTTGTTCGTAGGACATTCCATTAATTATTTTTTGATCTCACGGTGGGACTATATTAAAGCTAAATAAAACTTTTTTTTATTCAAATAAAATACTTTAAACTTTAAGAACCAAAATAGAATTACGCCCAACGTAAAATACTAATTTAATACTTTACCCTTAAATTTTGTATATACTCACTTACATTTTGAATTATTCACTTTATATCGTTGCAACTTTGGAATCCACTGCGTAAAAATTTCAACTAATATTCCTTGAGATTGAATTGAAACATAATTCATTAATAAATGTATAAAAATATTATTATAGATCAAAATCAACCATTAAAATTAGTCATAATATATTTATATATAAATATATGTGTAATTTAATTTATTTTTAATATATATTTATATTTTAATATATATTTTATATATTTTATATTTTGTTGAGAATATATATATATATATATATATATATGTGCTTTGCTTTTATTTAAGTTTTAATCAAGAAGAATAATGTTAATATGTTTTGCAGAGTAAGTAAAGAATTCAGTAAAAATTAATAAAACATTAGGTGGTTTTTCTTTTAATCTCAGATATCCTGATGAAATTATTAAGATGCTGGATTGTAGATTTTCATTATATAAAGGATATAAACTGTATATCAAATATCAATGTATGTCAATTTCACAATTAGATAGCTAAAAAATTTTATAATTATTTTTATTAATTATACATGTGCAATA
>NC_029785.2:24611279-24646323 GCF_000816755.2 Arachis ipaensis
ATGGAACATAGTCTTATAAATATATCATATATGTACACATGGATTTGCAGTCAACGTTGGTAAAAAAAACGCTACTCTTATCATTGTAGTTTTCTTAAGCGCGTGAATCTCACCTTTAATTACTTTCATAATTCACATTACGTTTTTCTTTTTTCTTTTTCTTTTCAATCTCAGATATCCTGATGAAATTATTAAGATGCTGGATTGTAGATTTTCATTATATAAAGGATATAAACTGTATATCAATTTAATATGTATGTCAATTTCACAATTAGATAGCTAAAAAATTTTATAATTATTTTTATTAATTATACATGTGCAATATACATCCCTCATATCCATATATATTATTAATAATTTTTTTCCGGGGGGAGTGGGAGGGGGAGGAGGGGCAGGGTTAAAGGCATTATTGCTAACTTGTCTTAGGGGCAGTCCAGCTCGATGGTGTACATATTTTGATTCCAATTTATGGAGAACTTTGTTCTTTTAATTCACCTTTTCGCTACTGTTTCAATGTTTCTTCTTTAAGTTTTCGTGTGATCAGACTCAGGTTCAGGCTATACGAAGCTATTTAACATACGCATTATGACGAACTCCTTTCACATACATGATAGGGGAATAAAGAGTTTAAGTTCCAACATAGAATTTAAATTTTAAAATATGAAATGAAATATTATACATAAAGAAGAGAAATTGAGAACATATGATGATCAAAGAGAAAAGAAATTAGTAGACGCATTCTAATATAATTATAATGAACGCGATTATTGTTATATATGTTTATCCGATAATCATTTTCCTAAAATAAGAGTTTTTATCTTATTATCTAGGTTAGACACTACCGTGGTAAATATAAAAAGAAAATAGGGCTTATGTATTCCATATCCAATAATAATAGCGATAATATAAATTAAACATCCCCAGTTAAACCAAGATAAATACATAAATAAAGATCCCCTGTATTGTAGCATGCATGCGCAGCCCAAAAGTAATGTCTATTTGCTACCTGCTTCTTATTGCTGAGGATTCCTAATTTGCTTCATTATTAGAAGCTTTATTACTAAGGACAGATTTTGGTAGAAGCTAAGGGGTTGGATCACCATTAATGTTTACTTGAATAATGCCACCAGCTATATTATTATCAATTCAGCTACGTTACCAACAGTGTTTTTGATAATTTCTGCCAACTTTTATTTATAACTGTGTTTAATGGAAGTATTTTTGTGGATGTGTCTAATCCTATTACTATTACAAACGTTTTGAATGAAAGATAGATTGATCAAACTTAACAATGAGTTACATTTTAGAATTTATTAATCATATATGATGAGTAGTCTTTTAATTTATTTTTAAAAGACTAAAGTTACAGCTACACATATACTACTCGAATTGTGACAATATCTAAGATATAGAATAAAATTTATTGATAATAACACCTTAACCTTATGAGTAAAACTAAGTTGATGCTAAAAATTTTGATCATGTGATTCAAATAATTATTTATTTATTGACTGAAATTAGTCACAACAACATACAATAAAAAAATAGTGTCAGTAATAGTAACTTAAATTTTAATAGTACTAATGTACTTCTAATAATTTAAGATTCGAAGAATTTTATGACATATAGAAACTAAAGAACCACATGCTGCTGTAGCAATAAAATTTTGCATGATAATTTAATCCACCAATTTTTGCGAATTTCACAGTTAGAACTGGTCTTAACAGCATTGCTGCTCATCTTAACCATGAAGTTGGCAAAATCCACATAGAAAGGAGGAGGCGCAGCCAAGTATCTCTGAACGAAGCCGTTGGTTGAAGGGTCGGTCCAAAGAACCTGATCGGAGCGAAGGACTCCATGGCCCCTAAGGAGATTGAACAAGTATGATGTGTCGAATTTGAATTGGCTTCCAGTGTCCACTACTCACCTACATGCATGTTGATGTTTATATATAATAATCACAGTAAAAGATAAGTTTAACCCCTTAGCCTAAGTCAAGAGTAAAGAAAACTACTCTAAAACTAATGAAAACATTCTATCAAACACCTAGTGTGCAATAAAAGTAAACATCACAAAATACAAGAATTAATGAAACCCATAACCAACATAAGAAGAAATCAACAATAATAATGAAGATAAACATAAAAAGGACATGGAAACATAAAATTGCATTAAAAGAAAATTAAATCCACAAGAGTGCATGAACATAAAAGTAACAAAATAGAGAAATTAACAAGTAAAACTAGAATAGCAAAGATGTAATAACAAGAAATTAAAAAGGGAAAACTAAATCAAAACAAGAATTAAAAGTTGGATCTAAGAGAATTAAACCTAAACTACCCTAAATTCTAGAGAGAAGGGAGAGCTTATCTCTCTAGAATTCTACCTACAACATGATGAAAACTATCCTATGACTCCTTAGTTTATTCCCCTTTAATCTATGGGTTCAATAGCATAAAAAATGAGTTGGATTGTGCGCAAAATGAGCTAGAAATTGCTGGCCACGAGTTGCTAAAAATGGCCCACGCTGATCCTGCGACGCGCACGCATGGGCGACTCGTGCGCGTTGACTAACTGCAAGGCAACTATGGCAAAATGCATATCATTTTGAAGCCCCGAATGTTATTTTTCCAACGCAACTAAAACCGCCTCATTTGGACCTCTATAGCTCAAGTTATGATCGATTTAGTACGAAGAGGTCAGGCTTGTAATAACAAAGAATTAAAAAGGGAAAACTAAATCAAAACAAGAATTGAAAGTTGGATCTAAGAAAGTTTAACCTAAACTACCCTAAATTCTAGAGAGAAGAGAGAGCTTCTCTCTCTAGAATTCTAACCTACAACATGATGAAAACTACACTATGATTGCTCCCTCCCTCAATCCCTTGCCATCCTTGGGTTCAAAAGCATCATAAATGAGTTGGATTTGTGCCTCCTTGAGCTCAGAAATCGCCCCGCGTTTTCCCTTTAAGTGAGTCATGTGACCAACGTCACGCATGCGCGTGGATGACGCGTACGTGTCTCTTGATCTCTGGTCACGCGTGCGTGTGGGTGACGCGTGCGCGTCGCTGGCAAATCTCCTTCTCATGCGTACGTGTGGGTGACGCGTGCACCTAGCCTTCAGTTCAGCAAATCTTCATTTCTTCATGAATTCTCCATTTTTGCATGCTTTTTCTTCATTCCTTCAACCCAATCTTTGCCTTCTAATCCTGAAATCACTTAACAAACATATCAAGGCATCGAATCGAATTAAAGTGAATTAAAATTATCCATTTTAGGGCCTAAAATGTATATTTTCACTCTCAAGCACAAATTAGGAGAAATTCACAAACCATGCTATTCCATTGAATAAATATGAGAAAAATTGATAACATCTCCTAAATTCAACACAAGATAAACCACAAAATTGGGGTTTATCAATGGTCTACTGAACGAAGATTTCAGAAGGCACCTTACCACTAAGCCCGTTTGGATGATGCAAGAAATTAAGAATGTAGCGAGAGAATACATCAATGACGAAGAGGTTAGGCAGGTAGTGGCAGCCGACTAACCATCCTTCTCGCCAGCCCGCCTACTCGGAAAAACCAAGAGAAGCCCCTAGGGAAGGAGTGTCGAAGCAGTCTAAGCCGTTTCCTCTCGTGGAAAAGTTCACGAATTATACCCCACTCGCGGCCCCAATAACGGAGGTGTACCAGCAAATTGCGGACAAGGGGATCCTGTCAAAGCCCCGACAACTGAAGGACAGGACAGGCGGGAACAAGAGCTTATACTGCGACTATCACAAAGGTTTTGGCCACAAGACGCAAGACTGCTTTGACTTAAAGGACGCCTTGGAGCAAGCCATTCGCAAAGGGAAGCTGACTGAGTTCTCCCAATTCATAAGGGAGCCGAGAAGAAGGGAACACGAGCGATTCGAGGAAGATTGCAGGCGGGTTGTGAAACCAAAGCAAGCGCCAGCTGAGAACGCTGACAACGCCCCTACGGTAGTTGTCAACGTCGTGATCGGGCGAGACGCGCCCCTCAAGTCTAAGTCGGCAACAAAAAAGGATGTCAAAGTCTTAGTCGTGTCATCCGGAAGCCACAGAACTCAATCCGAGGATCCCCCGAGGATATCCTTTAGCCCGGAAGATCAATGGCTTTGCGAGCTTTCGGAAAACCCACCCATGGTGATCACGGCAAGAATCAGGACGGGCCTAGTCAAACGGATTCTCGTTGACACTGGCGCTGACTCAAATATCATGTTTAGAAACGTGTTCGATGCCCTGGGACTCAGGGAAACCTACCTCAAGACCTATCAACACAGGGTCATAGGCCTTGCGGACAACTGCATAAAACCCGACGGGATAATCGCCCTTCCGGTCTATATAGGTTCAGGTGAAGAAAAGAGGTCAGTAATGGCAGAGTTCATTGTCTTGAGAGATTCTACAACCTACAATGTCATCCTGGGAAGGAAGACAATCAATGAGTTCTCAGCCATAATATACACCAAGTTTTTGGCTATGAAGTTCGTCACGGACGCCAGAACCGTCGATTCCATCAGAGGAGATCTAGAAATGGCCGTCGCATGCGACAACGCCAGTTTCTCCCTGAGGAAGAAGTCGAAGGAGGCATCCAAGGTTTTCCTAGCCGATTTGGATGCAAGAATAGACGATAGACTAAGGCCAGAACCCCAGGGGGACTTAAAGAAGTTTCGAGTTGGGAACACGGAGGAAAAGTTCACTTTCGTGAACAAAAACCTCCCCCACAACCTAAAAGAGCCTGTCATGGAGGCTATCAGAGCAAACGGTGAGCTTTTCGCTTGGACTCCTGCCGACATGCCAGGGGTGGACCCCGAGTTCATGTCTCACCGGCTCACCTTAAAACCAGATGCTAACCCCATAGCACAGCGAAGGAGGAAAATGTCGCAAGAAAGGTCTAACGAGGTAGCCAAACAGACGGCCAGCCTGTTAGGCGCCAGATTCATCAGGGAGCTCGAGTACTCGACATGGCTGTCAAACGTAGTGCTCGTCAAGAAAGCCAATGGGAAGTGGAGGATGTGTGTCGATTACTCGGATCTCAACAAGGCGAGTTCGAAAGACTCTTTTCCCCTTCCAAACATTGATGCCCTGGTTGATGCAGCAGCGGGATACCGATTCTAAAGTTTAATGGATGCGTACTCTGAGTATAACCAAATATCCATGCACCGACCTGATGAGGATAAGACGGCGTTTATAACGCCAACTGGTACTTACTGTAACAAAATGATGCCGTTCGGACTAAAAAATGCCGGAGCAACCTACCAAAGGCTAATGAACAAGGTTTTTAGCGATCTTATCGATAGATCGGTTGAGGTTTATGTCGATGACATTCTGGTAAAACTAGCGAGCCAAGTGACCTGGTCGGAGACCTAGAGGCTGTCTTCGAGTCTCTCCGTAAGCACAACATAAGACTCAAACCCCTCAAGTGCGCTTTTACCATAGAGGCCGAGAAGTTTCTCAGCTTCATGATAACACAAAAGGGAGTATAAACTAACCCAGACAAGTGTGAAGCCATCTTACAAATGACGAGCCCAAGGTGCGTCAAGGACGTGCAATGGTTGGCTAGGAGACTCGCCGCTTTGTCCCATTTCCTCGGTGCCTCGGCGGCAAAGCCCTCTTTTTCTTCAATCTGATGAAAAAAGGAATAGCCTTTGAATGGACCTCGGCCTGTGAAGAGGTATTCTGCCATTTCAAAAAGATACTATCGGCACACCCTGTCCTCGGCAGGCCAAAAGAAGGGGAGACATTGTTTTTATACCTGGCAGTAACGAACCAAGCCTTGGCGGCCGTCCTCGTCCGATAAGAGGATAAGATTCAACAACCGGTGTTTTTCATCAGCAAGGCACTCCAAGGAGCAGAGCTAAGATATACCAAGTTGGAAAAAGTGGTCTATGCTTTGCTAACCTCGTCTCGGAGGTTGAGGCAATACTTCCAAGGACACCCGATCACTGTCAGATTTGACCAGACCATTTGCCAAGTGTTACAAAAACCCGACCTGGCAGACCGTATGATGACATGGACGGTTGAACTATCTCAATACAACTTACACTACGAACCCAGGCATGCGATCAAGGCCCAGGCAATGGTAGACTTCCTGGTAGAGGTAGTTGGTGACACATCCGAGAACACGAGCACACGGTGGAAGCTCTATATTGACGGAGCCTCCAACCAAGCGTTTGGAGGGGTAGGGATAATCCTCGAAAGCTCGGCTGGGATGACTTATGAACAATCCATCAAGTTTGACTTCCCAGTCTCTAACAACCAGGTGGAATATGAAGCCTTGATAGGGGGTTCGCTCCTAGCCAAAGAAGTTGGAGCGTCACGAGTCGAGGTAAATAGTGACTCCCAAATCATTACCTCCTAAGTCAACGGGACATATTAATCTAGAGACTCCTTACTCCAGAAGTACTTGGAAAAAGTGAAAAAGTTGTGCAAAGGATTCGAAGAGGTCATGATTCAACATGTACCCAGAGAAAGGAATGCGAGAGCTGACCTCCTATCAAAGCTAGCAAGCATAAAGCTAGGCACGGGAAACCGGTCTTTAATTCAAGGGCTGGAAAAGGAGCCTTCAATAACCTTCTACGTGACACAAGCACTGAGCCCTCCCTCGTGGATCAATCCGATCCTCCATTTCTTGGAGGACGGCGAGCTCCCTAAGGACGAGAGGGATGCTAGAACGGTAAGACGTGATGCGGCCAAGTACGTAGCGATACAGGGCCATCTGTACAAACAAGGACTTAATCAACCCCTGCTGAAGTGCTTGCGCCCCAACTAAATGGACTACGTCCTTAGCGAAGTCCATGGAGGATGTTGTAGCCATCATATCGGGGGAAAGGCATTGGCCAGGAAGCTCGTTAGAGCTAGATACTATTGGCCTTCCATGATGTCGGACGCATAAGAGTTCGTGAGGAAATGTAGAAGATGCCAAGAGAACGCCAACTTTCACAAGTCCCCGGCGGTGGAGTTAAGCTCAATGATGGCCTCCCGACCTGTTGCTCAGTAGGAGTCAACCTCCTAGGTCCATTTCCAGTGGGTCCTGGTCAGGTTAAATATCTAATCGTGGCCATTGACTACTATACCAAGTGGATTGAGGCAGAGCCAATACCAGTATATCGTCGGCAAACTGTCGAAAGTTAATGTGGAGACAAGTGGTCTCCAGGTTTGGAATCCTTGAGGTCGTTATCTCGGAAAATGGGACGCAGCTCACGGATAAGAAGTTTGGCGAGTTTCTTTCAAGATTGGGGATCAAGCAGAAGTTCTCTTCAGTTGAACATACACAGAGAAATGGCTAGGTAGAATCTGCAAACAAGATCATCCTCTAAGGCCTAAAGAAACGACTAGACCAGAAAAAGGGCTCATGGACAGACGAGCTAGCCTCGGTCCTGTGGTCGTATAGGACAACGCCACAATCTTCTACCGGGGAAATGCTTTTCCGACTTACCTACGGAGTCGACATGGTAATCCTTGTGGAAATTGGGGAACCAAGCCTAAGGCTATTTCTTGGGGGCGTTGAGGAGGCAGTGGAGAAAGACCTGATCGACGAAACAAGGAAGATGGCCCATTTGACAGAAACTGCGTTAAAGCAAAGGCTAGCTTTAAGGTAAAATGCCAAAGTACTGAAAAGGAGTTTCGAACTAGATGACCTAGTGCTACGGCAAAATGACATCGGGTTACCTACTCCAGGAGAAGGCAAACTAATGGCTAATTGGGAAGGCCCATACAGAGTAAGAGAAGTACTCGGTAAAGGGGCCTACAAGTTGGAACGTCTGAACGGGAGCAAGGTGCCAAGAACGTGGAACGCGGAAAACTTAAAAAGATTCTACTCTTAAAAGGCGACCCTGTGATTTAATGGTTTTTTTATTTCGTTCATTATTTCTCGTTACTTTGTTATCTCGTTCTATTATAAATATTTCATTCATCACTGTTCGTTAGTTTGTTATCTCACTTTGTTATCTCGTTCCATTATAAATGCCATGAACATTTGCATTTGTGTCATTTCACAAATTTTGAAGTTACATGTTCTCTTTATTTTTCCCTTCACGGTTAACCGGGACTGATCACCCCAGAAGTCCTAGTCGGTGCAACGAGCACCACAAAGGCAAAAGCCTACAACCTACCCGCCAAACGATAAAGCTAGAAAATAGAGAGCTAAAAATATTCTCCAAAGGTAACTAATCGGCCCAAAAATGATATAAAACAAGTCATGATAAGTGTCACAAAATAAGGGCATCACATCGGCCCGATAAGTCAAAGTATCACAAAATAAGGGCATCGCATCGGCCCAATGAGTTAAAGAAACAAATTAAAATTACAGGACAAGTCCAAAACAACAAAGTCACAAAGGGGGTCCCGACTTCTTGGGGATGTCCACAATCTTGCCATCCTGAACCATTTTGAAAGCCCCAACCAAGGAAGTATCAAGATCAGGAGCCAGGACAGCAACCTGAGCTTTGATCCCGTCCTCGGTAGCCTTGATGACCTTCTTGGCATCCCTCACAAGGTCTTTGTTTTTCTTCTTCAGAGAAGTGGCCTCTTTTTGAGCGACCTGGGCCGACCTCTCTACCTCGATGTGCTTCTCCTCCAACTTTTTTAATTTTTTCTCCAACTCTTTAACTTTGGCTTCAGCAAAAACGGCTTGACCTCAGGCAGTGTTCAATTCCTTAGAGACAGAGAGGTCACGCTCCACCAACTTGTTGATCTTGGAGGCGTCTTCCTCCGCTCTCTTCTCTTTCTCAGCAAGTTGGGTTTTCAACTCAGTAATGTCCTTCTGAGAAGCACGAAGTTTTCCCTCCAGAGCCTAATCCTAAGCCAGAACGGGCTCCACCTTCTGGGAAATAACTGCGGCTCGGAGGAGACTGCGATAAGTCCACTTTGCTTGAGTAGTGAGGTCCTCCTCCTAGAAGAATTCTTCAGTCCCTGGGAGGAGCTGAGAATCAACAAAATGGCCATAATCAAAGCTCCTTTCCATCATTGTCAAGGTCTTTTCGGTAGGACCTTTTTGTTTCTTGGGGTTGGGGATAATGGTCAAGTCAGGGTCAGCTTCAAAACCAGCCCCTGCTATTGGATCGGCTCTTCCACAACACCCTTCGAAGGATGATCGGGTTGGGCATTACCAGAAGGCAAGGAATCACCTTGATTTTCAACTGCAGTCCAACCACTCCCCTCGCCGAAGACATCGGGACCCGGGACCTCTGAATGGGTTGCCGAGGAGTCGTCGTCATCGCTTTCGTCAAGAAAGTGTGCCATCAGCTCCGCCATGGTAGTCTTCCCGTCAGCTATAGAAACTACAAGGAAAACGCAAGTAAAGAAGTCAGGAACCAAGTTTTAATGAGAAACTCCAAAGGAAACGAAAGAGAGATTAATCGAAAGAATGGGGGAATAACCTACCGACGTGGGCCCGACCGATTTCCCGATCACCCAATAACAAATGGGGATTAAGGTTTCGAGGGCCAAAGATCGCCAACAAGATGTCAGCTATCTGGTCGTCCTCCTAGTGTAATCCATCATAAGTCACCTTTATTAAGTATTCAGAGCCAGTCCCGAAGCTCCAGTAGGTTGGGATCTGTCTCTCTCCTTCCATCGTCAGCCAGAACAGATGGAAACTCTGAACTGGCCTGACCTTAAAGAAGGTTCTTGATAAACCCCATTTTGAGGGTTTGTCTTGTAGTAATTTTAGGGAATTTTATCACCATTTACCCACATTTATCCAAGGAAATAGCATGGTTTCATGATTGTCTCCTAATTTGTGCTTAAGTGTGAAAAAATGCTTTTTAGGCCCTTAATTGGTTGATTTTAACTCACCTTTGATTGCACTAGATGCCTTGATATGTTTGTTAGTGATTCCAGGTTGAAAAGGCTAGGAATAGATCAAAGGAATGAAGAGAAAAGCATGCAAAGTGGACAAATCATGGAAAATCAAGGATTGAGAGAAATTCACTCCACGTGCACGCGCAATAGACGCGCATGTGTGAAACGATAAGGTCGCATGGCGACTCGTACGCGCACATGATGCGTACGCGTAGATAGTAATTTGTCAAGCGACGCGTACGCATGACCCACTTAAAGTGAATCTGCTGGGGGCGAATTCTGGGCTTCCCAGGCCCAAAGCGAACTCACCTATGATGCTATTTAACCCAATGAATGAAGAGGAATCAATCATCTAGTCTTAGTTTAGTTTAGTTTTAAGTTTTGGAGGGAAAGTTAGTTTCTAGAGAGAGAAGCTCTCACTTCTCTCTAGAATTAGGATTAGGATTAGGTTTTAGTTTTCTTCTTCTAGATCTAGATCTTCTTCTTCTCTTGCTTCAATTTTCCTTTAGTTTTATGAATTCTTATATAGATCTCTATTTCTCTTTCAATACAATTTATGATTTCCATGCTTTTTTCATGTTTGCTTTGATTTTCTATTATGGATCTATTGCCTTTGTAGTTAGATCTCTCTTTAATTCTTGCAATTTATGTTGTTTACTTTTATTGCCTTTTATGTGTTTGATAAAATGTTTCTTTTAGCTATGAATTAGATTTTGTTCCTCTTGACCTAGGTAGAGTAATTGGTGACTCTTGAGTTATCTAATTCCTTTGATTGATTGATAATTAGAAGTTGCTAATTGACTTGAATGCCACTAAAGCTAGTCTTTCCTCTAGGATTTGGCTAGGACTTGTGGAATCAAGTTAATCCATCCACTTGACTTTCCTCCATGGTAAGAGGTTAACTAAGTGGGAGTAATGGATAATTGTGGTTACAATTGAGGAGGATAACTAGGATAGGACTTCTATTTCTCATACCTTGCCAAGAGCTTTGTTAGTTGTTAGTTTATTTCCTTTGCCATTTACATTTCTTGTCTATTACCTCAAAAAACTCCAAACATACTTCATAACCAATAACAAGAACACTTTATTGTAATTCCTAGGGAGAACAACCCGAGGTTTGAATACTTCAGTTATTATTTTTAGGGGTTTGTTACTTGTGACAACCAAATTTTTGCATGAAAGGATTATTGTTTGGTTTAGAAACTATACTTGCAACGAGAATTCATTTGTGAATTCTAGACCATCAAAAATCCACTCATCAAAGGGATGTAGAACAATTCACGGCCGCCTTGGATGAGGTGGTAAACCGGTTAGCATCCCAATGCTTGAACACTCAAGGAACTCCCATGGCCACATGTGAAGAATCCAAGGAAGAGTATAGCAAGAATGAGAGATTGGAAACTCCGGTGGATAATGAGGGAAGTTGCTTTGTGTTGGAACAATTGGAGGAACCCTATGATTGATGAAGACAAGGAAGAAGTGGTTGAAGATTTAAGAGATGCGAAACCTCCATGGGAACATAGAGTTGAAGAAAATCCCACCGAGAAGATTGAATTTGATGCTAAGGAGGAATGTGCACAACCTCCAAGGCATATTCCATATGAAAAATTGGATGGGATAGAGCAAGAATTGAATTCCCTTGGCAATGAAGATCAAGCATCAAATCCTAGTGGTGAAGAATCCTTTGAGCTTGAAGAGCCTTCTCCCGATGAGATAGAAAGTAATGTGGAGGTAAATTTCCCTCATCCTCCCATCTATGATTTGAGTAAGGAAAAAGAGTTGGATAAAATTGTCGAACAAAGGATTGAGATTAGGAGATCTTGTGAGGAAGTGGAGGTCCTTAGAAAAAGGAGGATGGAATATGCTTTGTCAAGACCCTTAGAAGCTTCTTTACCTAGGTTGTCATCTACTTCTATATTTTAGTAGAAAAAATTCATTTCTATTAGCTTTATTATCCCACTTGAGTATGGCTTGCTTAAAACGGATGGTTAACTTAGGATGCTTTGTGGGATGAAGCGTAAAAGAAAGATGTTTCGTAGTTGGCGTTGCAAATCAAGGCTCATTATGGTTGATACATCAAACATGCAATATAAAGGTTGGAATAGTGCTCAACTAGATGGGTCTAAGAGGGTTGTTGGGCACTTCATTGAGAATTCATCTAACTTGCGACCCGGATGGACTAATAATGATCAACTTCAATATGGGTGTGAAAATAAAGTGCGGAATCCCGGATTACAAGAAGAGGATCAACTTTGGGAGCCCCAAGCTTGTGAAGAACTCCATCAAGACTTGGTGCAACACATGAGAAATCCTGGGGCACAATGGAGAACCAAGCATTGGTGGGAGTTCAAAGATGAATTTAAGCACAAGCCACCTTGAGAGGAGCTCTCCATAAGTCCAACTTAAGGATAATAAACAAAAGTTCTAGGTGGGAGATACCCCACCATGGTAAATTCTTTTCATTTTTCTCTTTTGTACATATTGGTAAAAGTAGTTTAATTTCATGTTTTGATTAGTTTGTTGAGTTTATTTGGTAGTTTAGTATGTTAAATAAGGTTTTGTGGTGTTTTGGTAGCTGTTTAGAGGTTTGGAATGCCTGGTTTGGTGCAAAAACATGAAAAATTTTGAAAAATAGAGCATCAACCCACGCACACACGTGCTATACGCGTACGCGTGCCTCAAGCTTTTCGGCTAATCCACGCGCATGCGTCATCCATGCGCACGCGTGGATACAAATTTTTCCATTCTATACATTTTTCCGAGAGTTGTGCCTACATCGCGCAAACATTGTGCCTTTGGAACAAGGCTACTCACGCTTACGCGTACAGGACGCGTACGCGTCGCTCTCCAAATAAGCCATCGACGCGCACGCATGACACACGTGTACACGTCGCACCCATTCCACTACCACCCATGCGCATGCGTGATGCACGCGCACGTGTGGATGCCCTTCCTTCACTCCACTTCCTTTCTTCTCCTCTTTCCATTTCTTTCTTTCTTCTTTCTTTTTCCCCTCTCCTACCATCATCCAACACTCCCAAACACCAACTATAACCAATTCTTTTAATTGGTTAGTTAGTTAAATTAGTTATATTTTCACTTCATTTCTATTTTCCATAATAAGTGTTGGATTATTAATTTCGTTTACTATACATTGCTTCTTATTATCAACTAAATGCTATCTTAGCATAATTTTTTTAGATATTCATTGTTGGATTTTATTGTCGAGGTTATATTTTGATACTTGGTTTTAAATTTTTCATGCTTAATTTTGTGAATACCAAGTACGTGACCTTGCCTCAAGCTTTTAAATCTTTTTGAATTGCATGATTTGGCCACCATGTAATTTGAATTCTTTTCTTTGATTAGGCAATTACTCAATGGATGTTGTGCATTTATCTTCATGCATCATGCTCCTTGGTCGCACGCATCCATATGTTTTTTTTTTCTTGAATGCTTTCGTGCTTCTTTATAGCTTGTCTCAACTTACAAGCTTACTTAAAGTATTTCAAGCACACTAGAATAAGTGAAATATATGCTTCTTTTGTGACACAACTTTTTATGCTAGTGTGTGTTCAAGACCGCATGCATCTTAGGACTCACACCCCTATTTTCATAAATGTCACACTAATTCACTCGCCTCATTCTAGCGTCTTACCTCATTCCAACAATGTACACTTCCTCGCCTTTGTATTTTCGCATCTTATGGTGCTATTTTCTATTTTACATGCATGATGCACCACAAGCAAAAATGGAAGTGGAAGAAAGAACACGTAGCAACCGGTTGATCTACCAGCTGAAGGTAGCAATCCGGAGAGTCGTCGTACCCCCTTGCTCATCTAACTTTTAAGTGTGGGGAGGTCGTCTGACCAGTCGGCGCTTTTGGGTGACAAATTTTACTTGCATTTTCTTATTTTTTCATATATATACATAATAAGCTTAGTCAAAATAATGAAATTTTTGGAGAAAATTATCTATAGGGTATTGACAACCCAATTGATTTGTCAATTGATTTGAGTGAAAATCTTTCATAGAACATGCTTGAATTATATATATATATTGTGGAACATGTTTTGAGCTAAGAACACACAACCTATTGAGTTTTGAGCCTTAATGGTGTGGTTACATCTTATAACCACTTATTCTCCTTCTTGTGTGCATTATTCTCTTTCTATGATTGTAATATTTGATTTTTTTGATTCTCTATGTCTATTATTTTGTGTATTCATGCATTTATATGATTGAGGCCATCATTTCATTTAGCTCACTTACCCAAATAGTCTTACCTTTTATCTTCCTTTGTTAGCCAATTTGAGCCTACGACTAATCCACTTGTTCTTAATTTAGCACATTACAAGCCTAAAAGTGAAAAAAATACATGTCCTTAATTTGGATCTTTGATTAGCTTAGGCTAGCGTGTGTGTATCATTCAAGTGTGGAAAATCTTGGGACATTGAGTGAATAAAAGGATAGTTTTGTATTTTTGTTGAAAATATTGAGAATTAGGTGCATACTCATGTATTAATCAAATGTTAAATCTTGTGCATTGATGTTCTTGTATATAGTTTGAAAGAACGAAAAATGAGAAAAACAAAAGAAAAACAAAAGAAAAAGAAAAAAAATAGAAAAAGAAAAAAAATAGAAAAAGAAAGAAAAAGAAAAAGAAAGAAATAAAAAAAGGGACAAAATGCCCCAAAGTGAAGCTTAATAAAAATCAATGCATATGAGTTGTGACCAAGAAAAGAATGCATGAGTATGTGGAAAAGTGAGAAGAATGGGTACTTAGGTTAGCTTTGGAATTGTATAGGTTGTCATAGGTTAGGTGGGAAGTTTAAGTTGATCAAAGATTCAAATCTCAAGTCCACTTGGCCAAATATGCATCCTACCTTGACCCTAGCCCCATTACAACCGAAGAATAAGACCTCATGATACTTGTATGCATGCATAAAATATTTGTTGATTGTTAGATAAAAAATAAATCTTAGAAAGCATGATTAGGGGAGAATTGAGTGAATCGACCATAAACACTTTAGCGAATAGAGTGCAAACACTTTCGGTAAGGATTCGATTGCTCAATTACATGTTTCCACCTATGATCATCACTTTTCTTGCAAGTTTGTAAACTCTTTATTAACTCAATTCAATTGTGGTTTGGCATGGTTGTTACTACCTTTAGCCCTTGTGCATATATGCTTCTTGGGAATTGATTTGTTTTGACCAAGCAATTGCATTCATTTAGATAGTTGCATATAGGTAGATTGCATTTAGTTAGTTTACATTGAATAAATGTTGATACCCTTTATTTCCTTCTTGATTCTAGGATGAAGACATACTAGGTTTAAGTGTGGGGAGGTTGATAAACCCCATTTTGAGGGTTTATCTTGTAGTAATTTTAGGGGATTTTATCACCTTTTACCCACATTTATCCAAGGAAATAGCATGGTTTCATGATTGTCTCCTAATTTGTGCTTAAGTGTGAAAATATACTTTTTAGGCCCTTAATTGGTTTATTTTAACTCACCTTTGATTACACTAGATGTCTTGATACGTTTGTTAGTGATTCCAGGTTGAAAAGGCTAGGAATGGATCAAAGGAATGAAGAGAAAAGCATGCAAAGTGGAGAAATCATGGAAAATCAAGGATTGGGAGAAATTCAGTCCACACGCACGCGCAATAGATGCGCACGCGTGAAACGATGAGGTCACATGGTGACGCGTGCACGCACATGACGCGTACGCATGGATAGCAATTTGTCAAGCGACGCGTACGTGTGCTGTACACGTACGCGTTGATGTTCGCACGTGACCCACTTAAAGTGAATCCACTGGGGGCGAATTCTGGGCTTCCCAGGCCCAAATCCAACTCACCTCTGATGCTATTTAACCCAAGAAATGAAGAGGAATCAATCATCTAGTCTTATTTTAGTTTAGTTTTAAGTTTTGGAGGGAAAGTTAGTTTCTAGAGAGAGAAGCTCTCACTTCTCTCTAGAATTAGGATTAGGATTAGGTTTTAGTTTTCTTCTTCTATATCTAGATCTTCTTCTTCTCTTGCTTCAATTTTCCTTTAGTTTTATGAATTCTTATGTAGATCTCTATTTCTCTTTCAATGCAATTTATGATTTCCATACTTTTTTCATGTTTGCTTTGATTTTTATTATGGATCTATTACCTTTGTAGTTAGATCTCTCTTTAATTCTTGCAATTCATGTTGTTTACTTATATTGCCTTTTATGTGTTTGGTGAAATGCTTCTTTTAGCTATGAATTAGATTTTGTTCCTCTTGGCCTAGGTAGAGTAATTGGTGACTCTTGAGTTATCTAATTCCTTTGATTGATTGATAATTAGAAGTTGCTAGTTGACTTGAATGCCACTAAAGCTAGTCTTTCCTCTAGGATTTGGCTAGGACTTGTGGAATCAAGTTAATCCATCCACTTGACTTTCCTCCATGGTAAGAGGTTAACTAAGTGGGAGCAATGGATAATTATGGTCACAATTGAGGAGGATAACTAGGATAGGACTTCTAGTTCTCATACCTTGCCAAGAACTTTGTTAGTTGTTAGTTTATTTTCTTTTCCATTTACATTTCTTGTCTATTACCTCAAAAAAACCCCAAACATACTTCATAACCAATAACAAGAACACTTTATTGCAATTCCTAGGGAAAATGACCCGAGGTTTGAATACTTCAGTTATTATTTTTAGGGGTTTGTTACTTGTGCCAACCAAATTTTTGCATGAAAGGATTATTGTTTGGTTTAGAAACTATACTTGCAATGAGAATTCATTTGTGAATTCTAGACCATCAAAAATCCACTCATCAGTGCTTTTAAAAGCCATGGAAGGAGTCCTCGAAAAGCCCAAAGATCCTCCGGCCTTGCACGGCTCGGAAGGACATATACCCTTTGTTTGTTCTACCCTCCAAGGAAGGGTTTGTTAATAAGAAGAGATAGAGAAATACGTTCATGGAGACCGGGAGCTCCAGATATTTGCACACCAACTCAAAGCAGCAGATTGTGGCCCAGCTGTTAGGGTGGAGTTGCGAAGGAGCAACATCGCAGCGATTTAACAAAGACATCACGAAGGAAGAAAAGGGAAGTCAGATGCCCAGGGTAGTAAATTTTGGTTTATAAACCCACAACCAATCAACTACCCGGGGGGGTCACCATGTTCTTATGACAAACACACTTCCGATCGTTAGGAATGTAGACCTGGTAGTTCGCCTCCTTCGAACTTCCCCCACACAAGGAACTGGAATCCCGAAGTGCTTGGAGCTCCTCTTTGGTTATCCTAGACGGCGTATCCTTCACATCCGAGGTTATCCAAGCGTAAAAATCAATGACGTTCGACGCCGGTGGTTGAGCCATACCTACAGCAGGGTCACCACTCAAGTCAACCCGGGAGATCGTAAACTCGAAGGATAAACAAAAATGGAACTACAACTAACCACGCTGCTAATCCATGATACTTATGCTAATCTAAATCCTAGATTTAAGAAACAGACACCTAAATGGTACCCCCTAGAAACTATCTAACATAGGCTATGATGATTTAAGCAAACATAAACCAAAATGGAAAATGGCATGCGTTGATTGACAAAAATAACAAAAGCAACGATCACAGAACAGTAAAGTAGCAAAAGGAGCATGAAGCACCTACCAGAAAAGTGTGCAGGAAATAGGAAAGAAGCAAATGAAGAAGAGCGCGCAGAAGTCCCGCAAGGAGTAAAATCAGATAACAAAGCAGTAAACAAAAGCAAATGTGGTAATGAATGAAAATTAGGAATAAAAGGAGTTTTGTAGAGAGGCAGAATGGTAACTGTCAGAGAGGGAGCACAAAAAGACATGTAAGACCTAGAACTTTTGAAAAGTCTTATTATGATCAAGTCTCAAATCATATAGTTATTTACAGCCTTAATTTCAGAAATTATTTTAGTAATGATAATTAAAGCAAGTTTTGATTTATTAGATTTGAGATAAGTTATGATTATTATCCAATTTTACAATTATTGGATTATTTTCTATATTCAGAGTATAAAGTTGATAGTTATGAAATAATAAGGATTTTATATGATTTGGATTAGATAATTAATATTTTAAATATTAATATTGCTATTTTGGAAAATGAAGAAATTAAGTATATTATTTCTAATTATTTGGTTGGGGCATTTTATCGAAAATAATTTGTAAAAATGATGAGCAAATAGTATTTTCTATATACAATTAGTGTTGGATTTAATTTGGGTTTCAATTACTATATTATCCTTACTTTTGAGTGAAATTACAAAAATTCCCCTAACCCTAATGGAGTCCACATTTTCCCTTCCAAAAGCCAACCCTAGCTGCACATTATTGATGATAGTAGCAGCAGCAGCCACCCCCCATTTTCATGAACACACACGGTCCCCTGTGAAAGAAAAGAAGGAGATCCGGAGGGAGGGAGGCCGTAGCCACCATGCCCGCCGCCGCACCACCGTTCCCTCGCCATCGAGCTCATGACGTCGCCGCCCAGTCGCGTCCAGTCCATCACCGGTTGTTGTTGCCATCGTCTACAATGGAAGAGAGGGAAGGAGTCAGACGCGCGGAGGAGGGAGAGCAAGATCTGAGGGCGAGCTGAGGTCTAACCACCGCGTCGGAAACCTCTCGCGTCGCTGTGACCTCCAGCCGGTGTGCTCTGTCGCTGGGAAACTAGTTGCTGTTGGGGTCTCGCCGCCGCCGTCCCTGTTGTGATTGGTGTCGCGCCGGAGGACCACCATCGCAGGAGAAAGGGAGGGAGCTCGTGGTGAAGAGAGAGGGGCGCTGTCCTGCGCGCCGCCGTCGCACCTGGATACCGCCGCTGCTACCGCGAACTCGCCGTCGCCGGAGCTGGGTAGTTGTCCTTGCCAGCAGCACAGAAGCAAGATGAAACCCTTCTATGTTTGCTGTTTCGGTTCGCCGAGAAAGAGCTATCGCCGCCGTTCCTGCCGCCGGCAAGCCTCGGTTAGCACCGCCGAAACTCCGACCATCACCGTTGTTGAGGAAGCTCACCGGAGTTGCTGAAGGCTGCCGCCGCTCTGCCTGGTTTTGTGTTGAGTCACGCCGCCGTGCCTGGCTGCCGGAAAACCCCGCTGCTGTCGCCGAAAAACTCTGTCGGTAAGGGTTTTTGAATTCGGTCTTCATTCGTTTAAGATTTTGAAAGCTTTAACGTCTCTGTATGTGGGTTCCAGGCGCCATTGCCGGAGTCCAGTCGCCACTGCTACTTGAGGTGGCTGCCAGGCTGCTGTCGAACCGGTTCAGAGATCGTCGCTGTTTCGGTTCAGCTGCTCCTTCTTCGTTCGGTAAGCATTTTCGATTTGAAAGCCCCTTAGTTACTGAGTATATTATTTCTAATTATTTGGTTGGGGCATTTTATCGAAAATAATTTGTAAAAATGATGAGCAAATAGTATTTTCTATATACAATTAGTGTTGGATTTAATTTGGGTTTCAATTACTATATTATCCTTACTTTTGAGTGAAATTACAAAAATTCCCCTAACCCTAATGGAGTCCACATTTTCCCTTCCAAAAGCCAACCCTAGCTGCACATTATTGATGATAGTAGCAGCAGCAGCCACCCCCCATTTTCATGAACACACACGGTCCCCTGTGAAAGAAAAGAAGGAGATCTGGAGGGAGGGAGGCCGTAGCCACCACGCCCACCGCCGCACCACCGTGCCCTCGCCATCGAGCTAATGACGTCGCCGCCCAGTCGCGTCCAGTCCAACGCCGGTTGTTGTTGCCATCGTCAACAATGGAAGAGAGGGAAGGAGTCAGACGCGCGGAGGAGGGAGAGCAAGATCTGAGGGCGAGCTGAGGTCTAACCACTGCGTCGGAAACCTCTCGCGTCGCCGTGACCTCCAGCCGGTGTGCTCTGTCGCTGGAAAACTCGTTGCTGTTGGGGTCTCGCCGCCGCCGTCCCTGTTGTGATTGGTGTCGCGCCGGAGGACCACCATTGCAGGAGAAAGGGAGGGAACTCGCAGTGAAGAGAGAGGGGCACTGTCTTGCGCGCCACCGTCGCACCTGGATACCGCCGCTGCAACCACGAGCTCGCCGTCGCTAGAGCTGGGTAGTTGTCCTTGCCAGTAGCAAAGAAGCGAGATGAAACCCCTCCATGTTTGCTGTTTCGGTTCGCCGAGAAAGAGTTATCGCCGCCGTTCCTGCCGCCGGCAAGCCTCGGTTAGCACCGCCGAAGCTCCGACCATCACCGTTGTTGAGGAAGCTCACCGGAGTTGCTGAAGGCTGCCGCCGCTCTGCCTGGTTTTGTGTTGAGTCGCGCCACCGTGCCTGGCTGCCGGAAAACCCGCTGCCGTCGCCGGAAAACTCTGCCGGTAAGGATTTTTGAATTCGGTCTTCATTCGTTTAAGATTCTGAAAGCTTTAACGTCTCTGTATGTGGGTTCCAGGCGCCATTGCCGGAGTCCAGTCGGCATTGCCGGAGTCCAGTCGCCGCTGCTACTTGAGGTGGCTGCCGGGCTGCTGTCGAACCGGTTCAGAGATCGCCGCTGTTTCGGTTCAGCTGCTTCTTCTTCGTTCGGTAAGCATTTTCGATTTGAAAGCCCCTTAGTTACTGTTCTGTTAGCATACGCTGAGGTTTGTGGCATTAATTGCTATACGATTGAGTTTCGGTTGTTGTATGTTGCGATTAGTGTTGCTATGGTTATTGTGAGCGTGGCTGGGAGCTGAGGTTTTGGTTGCCGTCAGTTCGGGTTGAGGCGGAAATGGACTTGATGAGGCGTTTGGATTATGGAATTGCGTTTTGAGGTAGGAGCGCTTTCCGAAAACTATAGTTTATTATTGAAATTATTACATATGGGTACAGATGTGAGATATTGTGTATTTGCTGATTGGATCTGCCTTATGTATCAATTGATTGACTCAAATGACTATGGATGTTGGCTTGGCTGAATTGTTGTGTGGCTTGTGAAATGTAATGTTTGAAGTTGATTCTTTAAATATTTGAAATGAGTTTAATCCGTTGAGGATTGGTTTGAATTGAGTCAATTATTTTGATGATGTGAGAGATAGAATACTCTTGAAATTCAGCCTGGGTTGCTTTAACTGATTTGGTTTTGATAAATGATTTATTGCTGAACCGATTCTTTAAAGCTTTATAAATGAGTTAAATCGGTTGATATTGAGTTGATTTTTGAAATGGTTTCCTTGAGGTATGCCATTGAGGCGACTGTTGGATTTAGCTTGCTTTTGAATTGATTTCTGGTTTTGAGCTGTTGAAAAGGATTGAGAAACGGTTTAGTTGGGACCCGAACCGGGTGGCAAAAGTCCAAGTTTTAAGGGAGGTGCTGTCGAAATTTCTATAAAATCCGAGTCTTTATTGAAATGTTGTCTGGAAAATGATGAGTTAAAGACTTCTACTATTTTATTTGAATTATCGAGAAAAGGATGATTCATGCTTTCGAAATGAATTAATAAAGAGGAAATTGTGATTTAGTCTTACTTCTTAAGAAAGGCATTGTATCTCTTTCAGGAGAATGTTATTTAGATGAAACTTGTGTTTTAAAGCTGTTTGGATGTAAAAAGGGTTTATGCCTTTGAATTTGACTTGGGGGTTTCAATTAAAGAAGTTTCAATGACTTTGAAAGAACCTGAAGGTCTATTGACAAGTTTCATTTTGAAATGTTTTGAGAAAGGTTTTAAGTACTCTTTGAATTCTGAATTCTTGCAAGACTAAAACAATTTTGAACAGTTGAAACGTTCTAGAATTTATCATGGGGGTTGAAGTTGGTTTTGCCTAAGTAAAAGAAGCGGCTTTGAAAGAAGTAAATGACTACATGACTCGGTTTGGCTTAGATCCTATTTGCTTACTCAAATCAGAAAGCCAATGTTTTAGTGATTTTAAATGAATTTGGCGAAATGAGTTATGTTATTCTCCGCTAAAGACTTGGGACGATATCATCAGCCACTAGGGACAGGCATGCATCATATGCATTTATGTGACATTGTTTGGGTGTGCATATTATACTTGGTTTGCCTATGTGATTAATTGCTAACTGTTCTACTTGCAATAACTGTTTGTTTGTGCTTGCATCTTCCTATTTGTGTTTGCTATTGGGACTTTGTTGAACTGTGGTGATTGGTTGTTGTTGGATTGTTTGGGCCTAGGGCCGTAGTTGGGAATGAGATGAACTGATGGTTGATTTCGGTTTTGTGTTTCTGGTTTGGAATAAAATATGAAATGTTGTTTTGGTTCAGCATAGATAAACTGTTTTGAAAGGCTTTTGAGTTTTTGAGAATTGAACGGTTCTTCCTTCAGAAAAGATTTTTAGACTTTACTTTTATTGTAAACCGTTGTTTTTGAAAGAGGCATAAGATGGTTATTAATCACTGGTACAGTTTATCCTCACGTATCCTATTACAGTAATTCCCAAAAACCCTCTACTGAGAACCCTTTCGAGGATGATGTTCTCACCCCCCTACATTTTTCCCCTTTCAGGATATGAGCGCAGAAGTTACGAAGAGTTTATTTAGTTGTTGTTGAGAACTCTGTATTGCTTTAGTATATTTTGTACCCTTGCCTTTATCTTGATATGTTCTGTAAGAGGGATAGGAATTGTATTGGATAATGCTTGTAATATTATTTATATATGTGTATATATATACGGATGTACGCTTTATGAGTTTTTGTAAGTTGTATGGTATTTATAGATGTACGTTACCGAACGAAAGAATTCTTGGGAGCGGTATTGCGGTTTAAAGTTTTAAACGGGCTCATATTTTAGTATTAAATAGTATAAGTGTCGTCGTAATGTCCGAGTTATCAGAGTCGCGCAGCCGGAAGTGTGAGCTTTGGTAGTTATGGTGTTACATTATGGTATCAGAGCAGTTCTTCCTGTAGAGCCTGAGGAATGGACTGACTATGCTTCAATTGCATACTCTGAGTGTTTGTCATGTATTAGGTCTTGTCGAACGACGAGAATTAGAGCTTTATGCACATGACGATCTATTGATTTAACGCTGTTAGTCTTGCATTGCATAATTCTTGGTATTAAGTTTGGCCGGCTTAATACTAGTGAATTATGTATATGAAAGCACTGATGGGTTATCATAGATGATATATGAGTTTCGAGTAAAGCGAATTGCGAGTTTTGGGAACGTTGGAAACTATTTCTCGAGGCTATTCAGTTGTGTGTCTTGAATTCTGTTCGAGTCGACCTGTTCCTTCATGTCCTAATTTGAAGTTCTTGTTTGTTAATCCTCTTGAAAAGTAGCTTGCGTTTTCAACTCTATTTCTCTATTCATATGCATTCTTGTTTGATCTTAAGTGCCTATGCTTGGTTGAAATCCTTGTTGTATCTACCTTTCTCTGTTTGAGTTCTTCTTGGTTCATGTATCCTTTGATATGACTTTGAACTTGTCTTAATGTGCTGTGACTTTTAACTCCGGGTTCCGAGTTCATTCTTAGAGAACTTGTTGATTCAGTTTTCCTCTTATTTGACAGTGATTACAGCTAAGTTTGAGATTTTTATAAAGTTGCTGTTGATTAGATATGTACTTATCTATATATGAATCTTTGAAGATTTCTTATACAGTTTAATAACTATTTATCTCTAATACCTCGCATGTACTTTTACTGGTTTACAGAACTGCACTTATTTTAAAGGTAAATTGACTTTCTAGTAATTCTACTATAGCTCCAGTGCACATCTTCATTTGATTATGTATTTGGATATTTTTCAAAATTTTGAAAAGAAAGGATTTACCACTTCTGTCTCGGTTGAGTTTCGTTTGATAAACTTTACTCAATTCATTTTGATTTGAGTTTGATTTAGCATACTACATGGCTTATGCCATTGTTGTTCTTTTGAAAATGTTGGACTCATAGCTTTCTTCCTATGAACGGACTAAATTCTCTATTAAATCTTCCATCTCCATGAATGTCATGTTTGATCTTGTTTTTGACTGATCTTTTACATCTTGTGACTATTGCCATTGATCTTGGTTTTTTCTTTTTGTGAAACTCATTCGTATATGAGTCAGTTTGATTTGTTTCAAGTTAGTGCATTGTTTATTCTCCCATTATCTCTACAAGAGTTTTTAGTCAAAGAGTTATCATTGAGAAATTACAAATGATTGAGTTGTCTTTTTCTATGACTTTTGTATTCTTTTAGATCAATTTAAAACTTGTTTGATGTTTCATGTCTAGTGGCTCTTGTTTGAACTACTTTAATTTAAGATCCTTTCTAGTATGGCTTGATTCCTTTTTTAAGTACCTCCTAATTTTTTTGAATATCTTTCTGAGAAGGTGATTTCAAGAACACTTTTGGAGTCTTGCTTTGAATCTTTTAAAGAAGTATTGAATTCTCTTGTAAGAAGTTTTTAACGGAATTTATTTTCTGTTGCTTGATTGAGATTGAAACCATTGTTCAATTTTGGCGAAGTTAATTCAAAGTTGGCAAGCGCTATTTTAAATGAGGTTTTGAAAAGTTTCCTTGTTTAATGGAAACCTGTTCGTTTGTAACGCACCACTTGTCTCCTTACCAGATTGTAAGCAAAAATTTTACCTCGGAATTTCTTTTCTAAAGAGAGTTTAACTTCCTCTTTTGTCCCCGCTATAAATGTTATACACGCTTGTTTGAATATGGGCTTTGGGAATTTTTGAACAAGCATTTGATTTCTCTTCCGAGTTTTATGAATTACTTTTGGTTAAGTTGTGCACCTAATTATCTTTCTAAAATATTTGAGGAAATATTTTAGCTCTTAGCGAAACTTGTGTGCATTTTGTTTTTAAAACTCTACATGATTTACTTCAACATGAAATTGTATTGGAGTAAAGCCACGATTATGCTTTTGTTACTCTCTTGGAGGATGTTATTACTTAACCTTTCTTTTAGACTACGAAGTGGTTTTTCCGCAAGTTTTGGTTCCTTTATGAACAATGTATTCGGAAGTACCTTTAATCGTGCTCTTGAGTTCTGTGAGCTTTGTCTTGGGTTTGAAATATTCTCTTCTGTAAACCTCATACTTCTTCGACCCAATTTGAATTTGGTTCAAATTAATGTGCTGATTCTTCTTATTGGACCTATTGAATTTCTTTTATCCAAGGGTTATCTTTGAAGTTGTCAATTGATTTATTTCTAGCAAACTTCATTGCTTGAGCGTCTTTGTTTATCTGGAAATTGGATACACTCTCTCAAATCTATGAGTATTATTGTTGACATTTATCTCTCATTCCTAAATCTTGTATCCTTTTGAGTAGACTCGAGAATTGTTTTGATATCACATGCGACTTGTAGACGTAGTAACGCGATACGTTAGTTCTTTAAGACGTGATGTGTATACGGAAGTTGAAGCGGTAGGTGTGCAACGTATGAGTTGTGGGCGTTTTGTTCCTTGCGAACGGGTTGGTGGTTGTCAGGCTTGTGAACAAATTTGGGGTTTGTAAAGTGCTTGATGGAGTTGGAAAGTTGAAACTTTGAGGTTGATATGAGATTAGTATGCGGAGGTTGAGCACGTTGTTTTAACTCCATTCTGTTTGATAGCCTTTGATGCCTTGCCCTTCTATCACATGATTGACCCATGTTATCTTTTGCATTGAGCCTACCTAGTAACGTTTGCCTTGCAATCACACTCCTATCTTTGCACCCTTATGCATATGACAATCAAAGTATTTGAAAATCGTATATATGATTATATTTTGAGATATTTTTGTTTCTTCCTTAAATGTGTTCAAGGGTGAACTGTTATGGAACTTCTTTCGTTTTGTATCAATTTTCGAGGGCGAAAATTTTTATAAGGTGGGTAGGATGTAAGACCCAGAACTTTTGAAAAGTCTTATTATGATCAAGTCTCAAATCATATAGTTATTTATAGCCTTAATTTTAGAAATTATTTTATCAGAGGGAGCAAATAGTATTTTCTATATACAATTAGTGTTGGATTTAATTTGGGTTTCAATTACTATATTATCCTTACTTTTGAGTGAAACTACAAAAATGCCCCTAACCCTAATGGAGTCCATATTTTCCCTTCCAAAAGCCAACCCTAGCTGCACATTATTGATGATAGTAGCAGCAGCAGCCACCCCCCCTTTTTCATAAACACACACGGTCCCCTGTGAAAGAAAAGAAGGAGATCCGGAGGGAGGGAGGCCGTAGCCACCATGCCCGCCGCCGCACCACCGTTCCCTCGCCATCGAGCTCATGACGTCGCCGCCCAGTCGCGTCCAGTCCATCACCGGTTGTTGTTGCCATCGTCTACAATGGAAGAGAGGGAAGGAGTCAGACGCGCGGAGGAGGGAGAGCAAGATCTGAGGGCGAGCTGAGGTCTAACCACCGCGTCGGAAACCTCTCGCGTCGCTGTGACCTCCAGCCGGTGTGCTCTGTCGCTGGGAAACTCGTTGCTGTTGGGTCTCGCCGCCGCCGTCCCTGTTGTCATTGGTGTCGTGCCGGAGGACCACCATTGCAGGAGAAAGAGAGGGAACTCGTGGTGAAGAGAGAGGGGCGCTGTCTTGCGCGCCGCCGTCGCACCTGGATACCGCCGCTGCTACCGCGAGCTCGCCGTCGCCGGAGCTAGGTAGTTGTCCTTGCCAGCAGCAAAGAAGCGAGATGAAACCCCACCATGTTTGCTGTTTCGGTTCGCCGAGAAAGAGCTATCGCCGCCGTTCCTGCCGCCGGCAAGCCTCGGTTAGCACCGCCGAAGCTCCGACCATCACCGTTGTTGAGGAAGCTCACCGGAGTTGCTGAAGGCTGCCGCCGCTCTGCCTGGTTTTGTGTTGAGTCACGCCGCCGTGCCTGGCTGCCGGAAAACCCCGCTGCTGTCGCCGAAAAACTCTGTCGGTAAGGGTTTTTGAATTCGGTCTTCATTCGTTTAAGATTTTGAAAGCTTTAACGTCTCTGTATGTGGGTTCCAGGCGCCATTGCCGGAGTCCAGTCGCCACTGCTACTTGAGGTGGCTGCCAGGCTGCTGTCGAACCGGTTCAGAGATCGTCGCTGTTTCGGTTCAGCTGCTCCTTCTTCGTTCGGTAAGCATTTTCGATTTGAAAGCCCCTTAGTTACTGTTCTGTTAGCATACGCTGAGGTTTGTGGCATTAATTGCTATACGATTGAGTTTCGGTTATTGTATGTTGCGATTAGTGTTGCTATGGTTATTGTGAACGTGGCTGGGAGCTGAGGTTTTGGTTGCCGTCAGTTCGGGTTGAGGCGGAAATGGACTTGATGAGGCGTTTGGATTATGGACATGAAACTTGTGTTTTAAAGCTATTTGGATATAAAAAGGGTTTATGCCTTTGAATTTGACTTGGGGGTTTCAATTAAAGAAGTTTCAATGACTTTGAAAGTACCTGAATGTCTATTGACAAGTTTCATTTTGAAATGTTTTGAGAAAGGTTTTAAGTACTCTTTGAATTCTGAATTCTTGCAAGACTAAAACAATTTTGAACAGTTGAAACGTTCTAGAATTTATCATGGGGGTTGAAGTTGGTTTTGCCTAAGTAAAGGAAGAGGCTTTGAAAGAAGTAAATGATTACATGACTCAGTTTGGCTTAGATCCTATTTGCTTACTCAAATCAGAAAGCCAATGTTTTAGTGATTTTAAATGAATTTGGCGAAATGAGTTATGTTATTCTCCCCTAAAGACTTGGGACTCTGCCGTGATTGGTTGTTGTTGGATTGTTTGGGCCTAGGGCCGTGGTTGGGAATGATATGAACTGATGGTTGATTTCGGTTTTGTGTTTCTGGTTTAGAATAAAATATGAAATGCTGTTTTGGTTCAGCATAGATAAACTATTTTGAAAGGCTTTTGAGTTTTTGAGAATTGAACGGTTCTTCCTTCAGAAAAGATTTTTAGACTTTACTTTTACTGTAAACCGTTGTTTTTGAAAGAGGCATAAGATGATTATTAATCACTGGTACAGTTTATCCTCACGTATCCTATTACAGTAATTCCCAAAAACCCTCTACTGAGAACCCTTTCGAGGATGATGTTTTCACCCCCCCTACATTTTTCCCCTTTCAGGATTTGGGCGCAGAAGTTACGAAGAGTTTATTTAGTTGTTGTTGAGAACTCTGTATTGCTTTAGTATATTTTGTACCCTCGCCTTTATCTTGATATGTTCTGTAAGAGGGATAGGAATTGTATTGGATAATGCTTGTAATATTATTTATATATGTGTATATATATACAGATGTACGCTTTATGAGTTTTTGTAAGTTGTATGGTATTTATGGATGTACGTTACCGAACGAAAGAATTCTTGGGAGCGGTATTGCGGCTTAAAGTTTTAAACGGACTCATATTTTAGTATTAAATAGTATAAGTGTCGTCGTAATGTCCAAGCTATCAGAGTCGCGCAGCCGGAAGTGTGAGCTTTGGTAGTTAGGGTGTTACAAGACAGGGGCACAATAGTCTTTTCCCTTGGATTTTTAAATCAATCATAATGAGCATTAAATGCTCAGCACGAAGTTCGAAGCGATGCACCAAGCTACGAATAGAGGCAATGCACGCGCAGGGGGTTGCGGTCTCCATCGACATATTCCCGACTTAAAGAGAGCTCGACCATGGAAGAAGCGAGTAGCATGAACGCGCCAACCACCGTCTTGCTTCATGATTGGCACGTTGGGCGCATTGTTCCAGCCAGACCCATTAGTGATTCGGGTTCGAACACCGAGGCACCGACCCAACGGGTCCTCCAACCCGCAAATTCCCTTTTTTCCTCTTCTGTGATCACAGCACCCGAGTTGGACCCGGATACCAAGTCGCTGACCCGACGTGTCCTCCAACCTACAAGATTCCCTTTTTTCCTTCCTGGTCACAGCACCTGGACAGTTGGAAGGAAGCTTCCAGAAAAGAGGGTCTGCTCATGTGGGACCCACTCGAGCACAGACTATATAAAGGGAGGGCCCTACCCCTCCCCAGAGGTACATCACCTACCCTAACCCTAATGGCCGCTTTTGTACGGACACTAACTTGAGCATTGGAGTCCTTGCAGGTGGCCTCCCTCCGTCTCTCACCACATCAGCCCGAAGGAATCTCATTCTTGGAATCCATCCAGGTCCAGCTACCAACAACCCACCAACCTCTGATACCCACCATATCCGACCCATTCAGGACATGAGCAACCGAACAATCACCCTCATAAAATCGTTGTTTGAGGTCCTTCCATAGTGTATTATTGCACCACAGTACACTCTATAAAATTTCTGAGCTCAATGATCCATGTAGCCATGACAGCACAAAGGTATTGTAACGGTCCCAAGCATCATACAAATCATCTGTTGGAGCTGGTTTGAGGAACGTGCCATCGATGAATCTAATTTTATTCTTCGATTTTAGACAGATCCAGATCTAGACCGGGTGTGGTAGTTCAATGTGGTCAGTGAAGTGGTTGTGGGAGCGATTCCAAATGTCTTACTTGGGTGAAAGTAGTAACAACTTGAAGGATCTTGAAGAAGGTTGGTGTTAGATCTAGAAGTGACTTGAAAAGTTTGAAACTGAGCCATCATCTTTGCAAAGTTCTATAAATCTGCTGCAGTTGGATTCATCACCTCTTCTACCTCATTCATTGCCATTGATGAATAAATCGGTTAGATCTATCTCTCACAAGCTACTCTCTCTATAAGTTCTCATATGTGGTGAAAGATTCACACTTTGTTGCAGACTCTAGACTCACCGCACCATCACAAAACTCTGTTCAAACCTGCAGAGTTGAGTGGTGAAACAGTAGAGCAAGCACCATATGAAAGGGATGCTCTGAAAAGAGAGAAAAAAATAGTTGAGGGATGAAAATTTTCATTATTTTTGTCATTACTATTATTCATATATATACAAGAGTATTAGACACCTTACCCTAATAAATATACTCTATCTAACAATCTATATATACTAGAATACTTTAGGAACACGGAATACCTAATTAACAAGATAAAATTGCTGTCCACGCGTGCGCGTCCTCTGCGCATGCGCGTGGGTAGCAAAATATCAATTCCATGCTTCAGCGCCACTCATGCATTCGCGTGCTTTCTTCCAGATTCTTCACTATATTAAAAACTTGCTTCCTAAGCCTTTAAATTGTATGTTTTTAATTTCCTTTTAAGAGTTAAATTTTTTGGTCAATATTAACTATTTCTTAAAATATTTTTTATTTTAAAATTTAAACATTTGGTTCAAATTTCTTGAAATAGCTCTGGTAGCTTTTGATGTTTGTTTCTACCAATTGGTGAAGCTTAATATTGGTCAAATTCTGCTTTGAGTGGTTGAACTGTATTAGTCTTTGGCATTTGATAATTTGTTGAGGATAAAAATGAAGTTTGGACTCTAGTGCCTTATCCGAATGGTAAGAAGGTAGCAGGTACCAAGTGGATCTTTAGAAATAAGTTAGGTGAAAATGGTATTGTTGTTAGAAATAAAGCTAGATTAGTAGCTCAAGAGTATGACCAAGAGGAGGAAATTGACTTTGATTCCGTGTCCAAAAGTCTTGCTCCGTTCGCGAGTTTTGCGTCGTGTTTGAATTTGGAGCGTTTTTTGCTTTTTGCCTCCTTTATTGTCGCGCTTTATTCCTTGTGCCATTTGTGATGATATTTTTTTTTTTTGTGGGAAAATAAAAGAATTGTAATATTTTAATTACGACCCGACTTCTTGTTGTGAAGTTTTCTTTGTTTGTTGTATTGTAGGTTATTTAACATATAACCTTAATTACCGATTATCCCGTAAAAAAAATATAAAATATTATTGGAAAAGTCTAGGGGGCCAGCAATTTTATTGCATTTTGGCCAGCATGTAACCAGCAGAGAAAGGTGAGCCATTGGATGAAATCTCACACCAATCTCACACCATCAAATCATCATTAATGACTAGTTGATGGCTACCAATCACAAATGTTGCTGGCCCCTAGCATTTATTTATGTGCATTTTAAACAAGGAGATGGCCATTTTATGAGGGCTACAAAATATTCAATCAATCGGAAAAATCAACACGACTATAAAATGTTCACACGCGAATTTAGACCTTTTTCTTCATGCTTCATTCTTTATCCATTGAAGATACATAGATGTTACATGTCAGTAATTAAGTAAAAGCTCTAACTCCTAACGCTACATGAGTTGAGTGAGATCATTATACAACAATTCAAGAATGTTAGAGCTTCCAATAATCCTGCTCTAAGATTAAGACACTGAGTGCCTCCTACTTCTAGAAGGTGTAGATTTTGTTTCTTCAGCAACTGTAGAAGCAGGGCTTTCTGATGTATCATCACTAGTTATCTCACCACTTCTATCTTTGCTTGACCAAATCTTAGACAATATTTTCTTTGACATTAGACCCTTCATTTTATTAGCACCAACTCTCTCATTATTATTATTATTATTATTGGTTTTGTTACTATCATTGCTGCTCCTTCTGCTACCTTCACCTGAGAATTTCAGAGCTTCCTCCCACTCCTCTTCTGTATTGGTTGTAATAGACCTCGAGCTCTCGTGCGATCCACTTGGAAGCGAAGACCTCATAGATCCTGCACGATCCGGTGTGCTATTGCCTTCTGAGCACGATGTAGCTCTTAGCTGTTCGAAGAAGAGAACCTGCACGACAATGCGCATCGGAAGCCTCTCGTTCTGTATGGCATGCATGCAGGCTTCTGCCGATAACTTCCTGCAGTCCATTAGCCTACAGATCCTTTTCTTGTCGCTCTTGCTGATTTCAGGATGTTCCTGCATCAATTCGGTTTTAACCGTTAAATATTAGATAATGACTCTACCAAATAAGTGTAATGCTACATCTAAATTTTTAGAGTTGATTAAAACAATGCTGCGCATAATGCTGATTAAGAGCTCATTATCAATGTGTTAGGGAATAACTTAAAGAGTATATACCCAAATTAGTCCCTAAATTTTGGATAAGAGATTTTAGTCCTCGACACATTTTTATTACTTTGGAAGTCTTGAGATACACCAGTGAGACATATATTGATCCTTTTATCACTATCAATAAAATTTTTAATATGCTTATTGTACAATAAATTCCTAACAAATTTTATTATAAGACAATTAGATCTCAACAAATACCTTTATAAAAGAAATTAATCCTCTTTACAAAAGGATCAGTCCGTCTCGAAGACCTCTAAAGTAATAAAAACTTATTGAGAATTAAAGTGTCCGACTTAAAATATGTTGGAAACCAATTTGGGTGTTTACTCTAACTCAAATGTACCCACTTTTAACATATGCATGATACCCTAGTTAATCTCTGTATAATAGAAGTTATTAATAATATAAAGTTATACTACATATATACGATTGGATCGCCTTAGTTAGCTTAGTGCATAAACCATTGAGATGTCCAATTTAGGAAAGATGTTGAAAATCTTAGTGGCAGAAAAAACAATATGAAAATTTCATAAATAGAAATCTTACTGCACTTGACATAATTCAAGAGATGACAAATCAGGAAGTTACCTTCAAATACATATCGATGGCGCGATAAATTCCGTCGTGAGTTGCTCTTGGGAAGCTTGAAACTAACTCAGCAAGATGAATGAATTTAGCGAGAGGCAAATTCAGATCGCGAGCAATCTCAGCAAGATATCCATCCACCAGTTTTGCAACCTTAATCTTTGCAGTATCTGATATAATCCGAGTGCTTTTCATATCCTGCAATTCATCTTCCAACAGAGAATCAGCCTCACCATCATGCTCGCATGCAATGATGAACTCTTCAACTAGCCTTTGCACGGTATCAACATTGAAAATTGCTTCGCCAACAGGGGTACGAATCAAAAGATCAGCCACCTTTGCCTCCTCAAGACAATGACCTACTCTCTTCATTAATTTTGATCGCTCCGACTCTTGGCATTCCAACAGAATGCCTGCTCTTAACAGCTTAAGCAAGAAACCGAATGGGATACTTCTTGTATCCGGTGGCAATAGTCCAATGATAGTTTCCAACAACAATTTATTCTTTGCCGTATCGCCATGGATCAGACCTTTGTTGAAACCAGGAAGCTTTCTTGAGGCATAAGCATTAAGCGCTTCTCCAATTACATAGCCTGAGACATTGCCTTTACTTATAATCGTCTTCACGACGCGTTCATAGAGATCGAGTTTGAGCTCACAAAGGTCTTCCACCCACCAGTCCTTTGGAACCATCTGTTGTTTCCTCACGCCATTCCAAGGCGAATCGTTACCATTGCCATTTTCGGATGGTAGCTTCTTCCTGTTATAAGTATATGACCACTCCACCTTAGATGTGTCAATCAAAGCCTTGGAAGCTATCGAGTTGAGGCAGTGACTCACTATCTTAAGTTCTTCAGACCACGGAAGAAGAGACTTGGTGGTCTGAAGAACAATGATTGAGTCTTTCCAACTCCGGAAAATGCTCGAGTTGAGAAAGACATCGACCTTATAGATAAGATTTCCCTTCTCAACAGTTTCGTACATCTCAAGATACTCTGCAGCGCAGCGAGCCGCGACGACATTGTAGGCATTCAGAGTGACTGTCATACCGTAGCAGAACTTAGCACAGATTTCGAATGCAGCAGGTCCTCCAGGAATGTCATGGATATGGACTTCATCATTGTTCTCTTCTGGGTTTGTAATAAGCTTCTGAATGCGTGCACTTTTCGATAGAAGAGGAAACTACAGATATTGAGTAACAAACATGCATTTAAGTGTATTTTCAAACTACTTTAAGAAAAATAATGACATTGCATGATCTGAAATTATCTAATAGATGAAAAACTGGTAAATGGTAATCTTCATAATACATTAACTGTGAGTAAGAATAGAATAGAAATTTTCATGTAATTTACTATTTTTTTTTTATACATAAATTCAATCCATAAATTAGAAGTTTACTTTTGCAATGTGAGCTATATATCATCATATTACTATTACTCTTACTAGTTACTATACTAGCTCAATGTCAGATTGAATCATACCTTATGGAGATAAAAATTTACATCTCCAACTTTAACCGTTAAGTCTGTTGCTAACTCGGTCGCTACATACCTGTAAAATACATGCTGGTTCATGTTAGTTTCAAATACAAGAAGAAAGATAAAATTCACAAGAAAATAATAATAACAATAATTAACTTTATGCAGTTTAAGATACTCCAGCATGCACATATTGACTATAGAAGGAAAGAACAGCGCTGCATGAAGTCTGTTTTTCTCATTGCTTAAACCTTAAAGCACCTGCTGTTATTACTTAACAAAGATAACACAGATCTACTATCCTGTTTTTAAGATCCTCACTTGGACTCTTAACTCTTTACATTACCTAACATTAATATTTTTAGATATAAAAATTGAGAAGCATAGATCAAATTACATAAAAAAAATTCTGGAGTCGGAGCCTTTTCATTCAGGGATTGATATCATTTCCATCAAAATTCATTGTTCAGAGCAAAACGAAACAAAAAGAAAAATGGACTATGAGCAGGAACCAAATACAAAACAAGAATCACAGAGAAATAAAATTAATTAGCACACAAGTAATTAATAATCTTCATACCTTATATTATCACCATCATTCTGAAAAGAATCTGGCTTAGAACCAAGCTTCATAAACTTCATCTTACTAAGCTTTTCTCTCCCTACTAAGGCTGTGAAAGCCAAAAACCACTCAACTCGATTAAAAGAAAAGATTTCCTATTGAGATCGAATCTCTTTTCCCACAAATCGAGGCACCAAAGATAGTTTATTTTAGACTCAACGAAACAAGTTAACAAAAACTAAGACATTTGCCAACCGAAACTAACCATCTCCAAAAAAAAAAAGAAAGAACAAAACTGTATCTATATATATTTATACATAAATACATGAAATGCGAGACACCCCCACTTGCCTAAAACTGACAGCACCGCCCAACCCCATGTTAAATATTTATATCTATGAATCTAGACATTTGCCTTTTTCTTCTTTTCTTGCCTTGTTGTTGTTCCCAACAAATGAGAACGGATTTGAACAACACGAGGAAAGCAGTTTTCTTTTTTCTTTGGCTTCGAATGAAATGGTAGAGAAGCAAGTAACCAATTATATGCGTGACACGTTTCAGTTGTGTTCCCCCATTGAAGCCATGCACCTGAAGCAACACAGAGACAGAGACAGTGTTATGTGAATCTGAGAGATGAAGCACCATAGAAGCAGACCAAAGGCATCAATTTTAACACCTTGGTTTCTCATCTAAGCATCATTGCGCTCACTACACTTCAAACCATTTTTCCTTATAATAATAATATATTTTTCTTCTTAAATTAATT
>NC_029785.2:24646594-24647837 GCF_000816755.2 Arachis ipaensis
TTTTTTTTATTTTTCTTTCATCTCATATAAAAAAAAATCTTTAAACTTACGTCTTTACCGTATAATTATTCAACAACAATTAAACAAAGTTCACAAAACTTAGAAGATATGCTCAGTTTACATATTTCGAAGTGACATCTTATTTAGATGTTGTCTGAAAAACATGTCAAATAAAAGTATAAGAAAATCACTGGAACACCGACGTTCCTAGAATACTTGAAACTTTTTCAATTTCCAAAAGTATATCGTTTAGTTTAGTTTTTCTGAAACTAAATTATTAATGTTTAAATATTGAGACTAGCAGAGTTACAGTAGCACCCAATTACAACACAAATACAAAAAATCTATACCAAAAAATGGAGTCTAATTAGAGTAATGATCAAAGAAAAAAAAAACAAAGAAAGATGAAGGGATTAAATAGACGAACCTGAAGGGGAAAAGCATTAATATCTCTATGAAGCTGGTAACGTTTCTTCTCTTTATGAGGGAACAAATATTGTTGAGGAATTAATTAATTAAGAGACCCAAAGAAGAAATTTAAGGACAAAGAGTGGAAAACAATGACAAGTAGAAGAAGATAAAGAAGATAAGGGGAGAAAAAAAAAGTTGAAAGTGGAAGGAAGCTAATCAAATCAAAGAGATCACAAAATCTGAATGCATGTCAATTTAGAAAGAAGAGACCAAACATGGAGAAACAAAATTAAAGCTAAGCACCAAAAAAACAAAAGCAAAGAGGTTCAAAGCATAAACATAAATATGAGTAGAAACTAGAAACACTCAGTATTATGAATGAAGAGAAGAGAAAGAGAAAGAAAAGAAGAAACAGAAACAAGACAAACAAAACTGAAAGGACCACCCATTTGAGAAAGAAAAAAGATGAGCTGTTAAGTCTTGTTTGACAGCCACAGAAGCAACACAAACAGAAAAAGCCAACCAACTTCAGAATGTTCTTTCTCTTTCTATGTCTCTCATCTCTCTCTTTCTCTCTCTCTCTGTTCAGAGCTTTTGAATCAGCACCCTATTAGGTATTGCCCCCCACCATTATTATTACCTCCGCAATCATATAACTTTTTCTCTTTCTCATTCTCCTCATCCCTTCTTAAAACTACAAAAACAATTGAAAGCATTGAAAATGAACAACATAATAGTCCAACTTGGCCAACTTACTTTTTAGTTTAAATAATTAAAAGAAAAAAAGTAATATCTTTCTTCTATAAAGAAATACTACTTTCTTTACTTTCTT
>NC_029785.2:24648203-24657990 GCF_000816755.2 Arachis ipaensis
ATATCAGAATTATATATAAAGTGAGAATGGTAAAGAGAAATAGAAAAAAGGGAGAGAGGTAGATGAGAAAATTTAAGAAGAGAGTTTATTAATTTTAAAGAAAAATATTTTTTCTCAAATTTAATAAGAGTGTCATGTGATACATTTTTTTATTAAATTAGATAATAATATAATATATATATATAGTTATATTTTAATTTCAATTTTAATATTTCAATTTTAATTTTAATATAATTAAAGAATGTCATGTTGTACATTTTGATTGTTAAATTTGTAATTAGTCATTGATAATGATATATAAAAGAGATAAAGTAGTTGAAAAAATGAGAAGGATAGATAAAGGGAGAGGGAAAAGGGGATAACTTTTTAATTTTGGAGGGAAAGATTTGATTTCAATTACAACGAGGGATATGTGGCACATTTTAGTTGTAGAATTAGTAGGGATGAGAAAAGAACTCTTTATTTTTGAAGGGAATGATTTGATTTTAATTGTAATGAGTGAGTGACATGTGGCATATTTTAGTTGTAAAATTAGTAGGAATGAGGATAAAATTCTTTAATTTTAAAGGAAAAATTTGATTTCAATTATAATGAGAAAGTGACATGTGACACATTTTGATTGTAAAATTAGATATATATAATAAGGGTCCTTATACTGTACAGATGAAAATTTGTACAGATTTACAGAGATTCTATTTTAACCATAATTTTTTTGACATGTGTCCATCTTTTGTCTTGTAAATGAAAAGTTGGCTCATGGCTTGGCTTTGAAGCCTGAAAATAAAACAAGCCTATTTATTTCAAAATTTGTGTAGGATTCACCTACAAATACATTGATTTTTATACAAGTGTCTCAATAATTGATAGCATTGTTTATTTTATTTTGTTAATCCAAATAACCCAATAATTTTTTTCTTAGTATTTTATAATAATTTTGATCTCACATTTAAATATATATTTGACATTTTTTTTATCAAAAAAATGTGATACTCATATTACTATCCACTACAAATATTTTTATTGCAGATGACCAATGCGATTTTTTTAAGGTTCTTTAAGAACAATTAAAATTAAATAAATGGTCAAATTAATCTCTATAAAAAATTACTTATTCTTTAAATTGGTCCTTGAAATTTTTTTTAATCAAATTCGTTTTCTAAAGATTTTAAATTAATCATGTTAATTTTTTTGTCACTTTATTTATTGATGGTATCAAAATTTACTAATATAACATATTAAGTGACATTCTAACATACACATATGAGTCTTAATTAACTATTAATATTATTAGTTTATGAAATTAGATTAAATCAACCCCAAATTAAGGAATTTCAATGCCTCAAGTTTTCTCCTCAATTAGATTTTGATTTAATCTAATTTTATAAACTAATAATATTAATAGTCAATTAAGACTCCTAAATATATGTTGGATGTCATTTAATGTGTTATATCAACAAACAAAATCATTTAATTTAATCTAATTAATACAGTTATTACGGAAAAAAAAATAAAACTAATATAAAAAAAATAAAACTAATATAAAAGAAAAGGCCTAGTACAGTGCTTCTTTTATTCATAGTTGACAAGTGCTTCTTCGTAATTTATAGAAGGCGTAGTGCTACATTCTATCAAGGCATGCCACCACAGGGTGTTTTGTTGGTTTGCTAGTTAATGTGCTATTTATTATATATATATATATTATATATATACACATATCATGATTTTTTAATTTTAACAGTATAGATTTTGAATTTATTAATATACTTATAGAAAAAAAGGTGTAAAATGTATATTTAACTATGAGACTAAAATTATTGTAAAATATTGAAACAAAAATTTATTGAGTTATTTGAATTAACAAAATTAAATAAATACTGCAATTATTTTGAGAGACATGTATAAAAGTCAATTAATATGTATTCATATTATATGTGAACGTGAACAAGCTTCTAATATTAATAAATAGACTTGCTTCGTCTTCAGACTTGAAAGCCAAAGCTAAAAGTCAACTTTCATTCATAAAAGGATGGATACGTGTCAAAAATTGTATGAACAAAAAAAATCTCTTTAACTCTATACAAATTTACATCTGTATATTATAACTGTCCATAAAATAAATAATAGATATATTCATTGATATATGAAACTAATATAATGTGAACTTTAGAAGTGAATACTGAAACTTATTAGTTCAGGTCAAAGTTGGAAGTGAACACTAAACGATGTAAAGTGATATTAAAATGATTGTCCATGATCAAACAGGCACCTATCAACGTCTTTCGATAGATATCCCTATAAATTTAGGTGCCCTTCAATTGTAAAATGAAGGTAAATTACCTTATTAATACATTTGTTTATCAAAATTTTCAAAATTATAAAACCCAATTGGTTTCTACTTTTATTGTTAGTGTCAGAAGTTTTGAAGAAAAAATGAAATCATACACTGCTGAATTGGATTGGGTATGATAGAGACGAAACACATGGATAGTTCTTATCTTCATCAAGGATGCTACCGGAATTTTCCTTGTAGACCTAAAATCCTTGTTTGAGGAGATACTGAGGCCTTAACTAGATGGGAGTATAGAGAAATTCCAAATTGGAGATGGTATAGATAAATACATTAGGATCAACAAAGACTTCCTTTTTTTTCCTTTGATGGTTAATTATACTCCAGTAGTTTTCCAAAAGTAATAACGACCTGTTTAATTTGTATTGAAATCCTTCGATAAGTTGAGAATTGACTGAGTATTTATATCTTACCAACTTGCTATTGAATCAATTGTTAAGTCGATTGTACCGTTGTTGATGTTAAAAAACAAGTTTAAGAGTTGTTGAATGTTGGTTCATCCATGAGGTAACTTATTTATCATGGTTATCTAATATTCTGATAGTAAAAAATCTAGTGAAAAATGGCATATATGTGTATACTATAGATATTTAAACAAAAAGTGTCCAAAAGACATATTTTCATTATCTAACATTAATAATTTAATTAATTATGTAACATGTTTCAATTTTCAAATATTTTGAATGCGTACTTGAGATATAATCAAATTTTAATCATAGTTATAAGAATTATATCAAATCGAACAGTTCGATCAAAAAATCGATAAATCAGATACAAAGTCGATCTCGTTGAGGCATCTGACTGTAGAAGAAAAAGAATTGGTAAGAATCAGTTTGGATCGGCCGATTTTGATAAAAACTGGTGAACCAACACTTTAAATAACCCGGCCGGTTTCGCTATTTTTATTTAAAAAAAAAATCTAAACGAAGTCTACCCATCCCACTCTCTCAGTCTCACTCGGCCTCCCCTGAAGTCTCAAATTTCAGAGTCCAGAACTCACGATTGCCTACTCTTCTACTTCGTCTTATCAGCTCTGGTGCGTCTCCGTCACTGCATCATCACGTATATGGCTCTCCTGCACTATGTCGTCGCGTAAGTGGCTCCTGCATTGCGTCGTCGCATCTCCTTGCTCTTGTGCGTCTCTCGTCGTCATCGTTACTGCCTCCCCCTCGGCATAGTTTGCTTTGCCGTGCTCGGACAGGTTGGTTTTCTCTCTTCTCTGCATTCTTGAAACTCACTCTCTCAAGTTTTTATTTTTTAGTTTTTTTTTAGTTATTCAGTTGAATTATAATTTGATTAAGTGAGTAAGTAATTAATAAGTACCAAATATATACCCTTATTATGTACATAAAAAGGATAGAGAGATGAGAGATAGAGAGAGAGTGGAAAACACTGAGTTGGGTAGAGTTAGGAATTTTCAGATCAAGGATCCTAGGATTTGGAATCGAGAAGAATATCAATGCTTGGAAAATGATTCTTTCACCGTTTTTGTCAACAATCTGCCACAAGATATTTCGAAGAAAGAACTTTATCACTTGTTCCATTGGACAGGATGAATCAATAACATTTATCTTGCTCGAAAGGTAAAAAATGGGAAGATTTTTTTGTTTGCGTTTGTTCGCTATACAACAAAAGGGGGGTTGTGAAGGCTATATCAGAAATGTCTCAAACGTGCATAAGGGGAAAGACAATCTACGTAGGTGAGGCTAAGTATAGAAGGCCAATGGAAGAGAAGAACACTGGGCTACGCAAGGGAGATATTACAAGATCTGTTGAAGAAAGTAGGCAACCTCAAAGAGAAAAAGGTCTTATAAGAGTGGAAGAAATGAAGAAGGATACTTCTGTCAAGGACCCGCATGAGAATGGTTGGATGAAAAAGATTGAAGTCCAAATAGCAAAACAGAATTTCGATTGGCTGCTGAGGAGCTTGGTCGGAGGAACGATGATGGCTATTAATTTCAAATCGTTAGAGAGAGCAATCAGAAAGAACTTCCCTCATATTGTTGAAGTCAGAGAACTTGGAGCATATAAAGCCTTATTAGTTTTTGATTCTATGAAAAATGCAGAGGAAGCGTATACCTTCAAAATGAATAGCTTTTTGCAATTCTTTCATAGCATTTGGCGATGGGAGGAATCAGAGCGCAGTGAGACTAGAAGAGTCTGTTTAGAATGTTATGGAGTGTCCCTACATATTTGGTCAGTGGATACATTTAACACGATAGGCGGTCTATGGGAAAGTAGTAAAATGTGATGAACTAACAAAGTCCGCCTTATCTTTCAGTGTTGGCCGAGTGTTAATTGACACTTGTGTGTTTGACATAATTAAGGAATGGGTGCATATCACTGTGAGAACTAGTGGCTTTGATGTCTTTGTAAAGGAGGTGGGATATGAAATATATGAGAAAAAATTCTTGACGGAAGATGCAATCGTTAGGCAAACATGTGGAAGCTCTAGTTCACATGGTGGTGGAATGGTGGCCATGACGGCGATGTGAGATCCGACGGCTGAGCTAATCATGACACGGGCTAACGAAAGTGATGAAGATAAGGGTAGAATGGTAACATCAGATTTTTTTTTGAACGAATGCAATCAACAGAATTTAAATCTGCATCAATTACAGGGGATAATGGATTTGTCCAGAATTAAATAATTTAATGGGAAGGCTGATTATGAGAATTTTGATGATTGCGCAGAGAATGAGTCGGAAAGAACGGTTACACAGCTTTGCTTGGATGCAGGAAGTGGGTCCAAGAATTTTGAAGCCAGGATCCAAGGACGTGAAGAGAAGGGGGTGGGTTTTACAAATAACAAGGCCCAAAAGAAATGTTCTAAGTCAAGGCTCCTTCTGGGCCATCAATTAAGTGGGCCACCGTATCTTGTCCAATTTGGCCTGGACGTTCAACATGATAGAGCCAAGGAAGCTGGGCCGGTTCAAAGGATGCTCATGGGATCCAGTTCGGTCCAGGCGGGGCCCTCCATAGTGAATGATGATCAATGTGGCATGGGGGGAGCGCTCCATCTCTCATGCACTCCAGTTCACGCCGCTTCCAAGGACTGCGATTCACGCTCCTGTGCGCTGCGAGGTGGGGTGAAGCTTGGTCAAGGCTTGCACGGCTTGGAAGCGCCGGATGGAATCCAAGCATGGGGCAGTTTTAGTATAATTGAGGAGAGCTTGGTAGCGCCGAACATGATGAGAGGGTCAAATCAAGGGTTGGACGTGGAGGAGTTGGCTGAAGGAAGAATGGATCGGGCAAACCAAAGAGGCCAATTATTGCATTCGCAAGAGAGTGAGAATGTAGTGGTAGTAGTAGCAGGTGAAGACAAAGCTGTGAAACATGAAAACGTCAAAGAATAGGCTAATGAGGATGTTGGGTCTGAAAAAGGAGCAGAAGTCACAAATCAAATTGCTGACCAGAGGTTTACGGAGGAAGGACAGTTGGCCGAAAATAAAGAAATATGGAAGTTAGCCGTGGAATCTGGTGCCATTTTTTATGATGAAGAAGAGGACATCATGGCGATTTTACAAAGCCAAAATGAAGACCTTGCGGCAAAGAAAAGGGTGGCAAACCAGAAAGAGAAAGCTAGGAGGAGCAGGCCCAAACATCATAACAAGGTGTGTAAAAATTCGTTTAAATGATTTATAATTGCTGGAATGTTAGAGGCCTAAGAGGGGATGGGAAGTTAAGTATGGTGAAAGAGTTGAAGAGAACGTATAGATTAAATATGCTAGGTTTGATTGAAACTAAGAGGGAGGTAATGACTAAGTTTGATGTAGTACATTTGTGGGGTTGTGACACAGTGGATTGGGATTATGTAGAATCAGTAGGTGCGTTTGGCGGCTTATTGTTAATGTGGGATGATTTGTTGTTTAAACAGTTGAACTGCTATAAAGGGGATGGTTGGCTATGCGTTGAAGGTTTATTAACAAAAAATAACTTGAACTGTGCATTCTGCTTGGTGTATAGAGCACATACACGGAAGGAGAAACTGATGATGTGGGAGGAGTTAAGCTACATTGTGGGCTTATGTCAAGTTCCGTTTTGCTTCTTGGGAGACTTTAATGAGATACTAAGGTTGGAGGAAAGAAAGGGCGCTGTTAGTTTGCCGGCTACGGCGGAAGATTTTAAGGAATGGGTGCAAGATTTACAGTTAGTGGATTTGGCGTTAACTGATCGACAGTTCACATGGTTTCGAGGTCGTTCTTGTAGCCACATTGATCGGATTCTTGTTAGTATGGAGTGGCTTGAGGAGTTTCCAGATACTCGATTGAAAGGGGGACCAAGAGGTCTATCAGATCATTGCCCGCTGATTCTAGAAGATACAAGACTGAGTTCAGGTCCAAGACCTTTCCGAAGCTTGGATTCCTAGTTTACACATGACGGGTTTTTGAGGATGGTGAAGGATGAGTGGTGGAATATGGGTGAGGCTCAGTTCACTAATAAGCTACAGGCCTTGACGATACCACTGAGGAGATGGCATAAGGACAATTTTTGAGGCATGGATGACAGTATAAAGAAGTTTGAGGAGGAGATTAAGAAGATTGATGATATGGTTAGTGCTGGTAGCTATGATGGAACAGTGGAGGCCAGACGGAAGGCTCTTGTGACTTGTTGTGTGAAGTGGTATGCTAGAAAGGAGATCCATTGGAAGCAGATGTCTCGCTTTCAACATGCTAGAGATATGGACAAGAACACTAGATACTTCCATAACCTGGCGTCGGCTAGAAGGAGAAACAACAGAATCGATTCTCTAGTAATTAATGGAAGATCAGTGAGGAACCAGGCCAGAATAAAGCTTGCTATTACAGGATTTTATAAAGATCTGTATCGGCAGGAATTTGCTCCTAGGATTGGGATCCGAGATGGGTTGGTAAAACAGATTGATGATGAAGATGCAACATTGTTAAAAGTGATGCCATCACCGGAGGAGATACGAGAGGCAGTTTGGGATTGTGAGTCTAGCAAAGCGCCGGGTAGTGACGGATACAATATGAACTTCATAAAGAAATATTGGGATGAGATTGGTGGAGAATTTATTACAGCTGTGTTGGGATTCTTCCAAAGTGCAAAGCTACCAACGGACGCTAATGTAACATGGGTAGCGTTAGCTCCAAAATTTGTGGGCGCTAAGAAAATCAAAGACCTAAGGCCGATTAGCATGGTTGGGTGTGTCTATAAGGTGATATCCAAAGTACTGGTGAGACGGATGCGTCCTGTGATGCCAAATTTAGTGGGAGAGACTCAGTCTGTGTTTGTAAAAAGTCGCAAAATACACAATGGTGCTCTCATTGCTTGTGAGACGGTCCATTGGCTGAAATTGCGCAAGAAGTAGGCGACAATTGTCAAATTGGACTTTCAGAAAACATACGACAGGGTGAGGTGGAGCTTTGTGGATATTGTGCTACAGAAGATGGGTTTTGGTATTAGATGGAGGACGTGGGTGAAGGAATGTGTGACTACAGCGTCTATGTCAGTGTTGATTAATGGGTCACCATCCAAGCCGTTCAAGATGGAGAGAGGTCTGAGACAAGGAGATTCTCTTTCTCCTTTTCTGTTCGTTCTTGTCGCTGACGTCTTGCACAGGATGGTGGATGAGGCAGTCAGGAATGGGTGCATTTCTCCATTGTTGTTGGGGAGTGACAACATAGAGTTGTCGCATCTCCAATTTACAGATGACACCATATTATTTTGCCCACAGGAAACGGAGACACTAGTGAACTATAAAAGACTTCTGCGTTGTTTCGAGCTGATGTCTGGCCTGAGCATTAACTTTGATAAGTCAAGCTTGATTTCGGTTAACTGTGAGAAGGAATGGATGACAAATATGTGTGGTTTGTTGGGATGTGCTGAAGCTACTTTACCTATCAGATACTTGGGAATTCCTCTAGGTGCAAATCCTCGGTTGGTGAAAACCTGGAAACCAATCATTGACAAGGTGGAAGATAAGCTGAGCCTAAGGAAAGCGAAGTCTCTCAATAAAGCTGGTAAGCTGGTTCTCATAAAATCTGTTCTTAATAGCATGTCAGTATACTACTTAAGCTTGTATAAAATGCCAAAGGTGGTTGCAGAAAGGATTATAGGATTACAAAGAAGGTTTTTATGGAGTAAAGAAGATGGGAATAATGGTATACCTCTTGTGAAATAGGAATTGGTGCAAGCTCCAAAAAAGTTGGGCGGTTTAGGGCTGGGGGATGCTTTGATTAGAAATGTGTCGCTTCTGTTCAAGTGGTGGTAGCGCTTTTCGAAGGAAGATTGCCCGTTGTGGAAGAAGGTTGTCTATTCTTGTAATCAGCTGAACCCATCTGTAAAGTTGTCAAAACAGCTTTTACCATCAAGAGGTGGCCCGTGAAAAGATATTTGCCAACTTAATATTAGAGAACAAGAAGTACGAGATATGATGATCAGTGGTTTGTCTATGGAGTTGGGAAATGGCAGATGTATTAGATTCTGGCAGGATGATTGGTTACAAAGTGGCTCTTTGAAAGATAATTTTTCGAGACTTTTTTCTGTTTCAAATCAACAAGGATCTGTCATAGGGGACTTTGGGTTCTGGGATGGGTTAGAGTAGATATGGAACTTTCAGTGGAGGAGAGAATTATTCCAATGGGAGCTAGAGTTAGTCAATCAACTTCATGACAGATTACGGCTAGTCAGACTAGCATCTGATAGAGAAGATACAATTATATGGAAATTTAGCAGGACAGGTGTTTTTTCTACTAATTCCTTTATGCAGGTATTGCAAAAAGAGACTCTTTCGGAGGACATCACAAGCTACAGCTTCACTAGTACCATATGGAGAGGATTAGTTCCTCCAAGAGTCGAACTGTTTGCATGGTTCGTCTTGGTAGGCAGAGTCAACACTAAAGAAAGACTGAGTAGACTAGGAATTATACATCATAATGATAACATTTGTGTTTTGTGTAAAAAAGAAATAGAATTTGTACATCATCTGTTTCTTGGCTGTGAGTTTACATGGCAGGTGTGGTGCGCGTGGTTGACAAGTGCTGATAAAGCTTAGACAGTTCCAAGGACAGTCAAAGAGCTGTTTGAAAGTTGGACCGAAGTGCCTGGTGGTAACTCTGAACTAAAGAAGTGGTTTGTAGGATTCTTTGCAGTTATCTGAAACATTTGGCTGGAAAGGAATCGCAGAATTTTTCAGAACTCTGTGGCAGGAGTTGATGTTATTAAGAATATGTCATTTTTGAGTTATAGGGAATGGTGTGGGGTTGATCCGTTTGGTTGTTGATGGCAATGCCGGAGATGACAACGGAGTAGATTCTTTGTACTGTGTTTATGTTCTTGTTTTTGTTATTGTCTTTATTTCCTACTTGCTCCACTTTAGTGTGTTGAGCTCCTTTTGTTAAAAAAAAGTAATTAATGATGTTGATTATGAATTTATTTATTTTTTATTATTAATTATAACTTGTTGATAATTATAAC
>NC_029785.2:24658047-24680929 GCF_000816755.2 Arachis ipaensis
TAATTATAACTTTTTGAATATAATCTGTTGATTCTTGACACTATGACTGAGATGTGAGTGAGTCCTTCTTACACAGCTAAGCTGAAAAACTTTTGGACTTGTTGATTCTGGTTTTGACTCTTTTGGATTTTTTTGTATGCTGACAGGGAAGGTGGTGTTTGAAATCTGAGAAAAAAAGGGGGTTGATTTCTGGGATTTTCATAGATAGGTTGTTTGGCATAGCATTGATAGCAGCATGGGAACGCATGATGAGGTACCGAAGTGCCAAGCGAATTGGAAAGGTATGGTGATTGGCACTATTCTAATGGTGTTGATTTTGGTTTTTATTGATGAACAATGTTAGAACTATATGGATTTTTTGTTCTGAGCAATGTTGGGGAAAATGGTTGTGAATTAGTGAGGTGTAATTAGAGTTTGACTTAGTCAAATTTGGAATGAAAAATAAAATTAGTCAGATGAAAATACAGATTATGCTTGTTTGGTCATTTAAGAATCTTAGTTAGATTCTTCATCTACAGATCTACTCAATCCTTAAGTTATGTTTGGGAGTTTTTAGATGATTGAATATTTTTTGATATTCTTATTCTGTCAAATTAAGATATTATCGTAGTAATACTGACTAAGAGCTTATTTAGGTGAGCTTCTAAGAAAAAAAATTTTGAATTATCTTTTTTTTAAAGATCTTATAGAAAAGTAAAAGTAATTTTATGTTTGAATATCTCATGCAAAAAAACTTTTTATCTATCAATTATGTTTGGGTATAACAATATAAAAGTACTTTTTATTTATTTATTACGTGAAAAACATCTTATTTTTTTAGAAAAAAATCGTTTAAAAAAATGTAAATTATAACTTCTCAAAAAATTAAAGATGCTTTTTATTTTTCTAGTTCTTTTACTTTACTATTAGAAATTTACCAAACACGCTAAAAAATAAAAAAAAGGATATCTTTCATTGAAAAAGATCTTTTTTATTAACTTAATGACACCCAAACAAGCACTAATGTTATGTCTATCTTTGTATTAGTTATTTTTAAAATTTGAGACTTCGTTCTTCATAAGTGAAGATTTGTATTTCAAATTTTAATTTTAAATTTTTTATTATTTTATATTTTTATTTACGTGAGACCGATTTTATCGGTTCAACCAATAACTCAATGATTGAATCAATGAACCAGTAAACTAGTAGTTTGGTTGGTTCAATCACTGATTCGATTCTGACAACTATGATTCTAATGCACTGCCTTGATGAAGAAGAACTGTGTTTATCACACTAAAGTTATATATATTTTGCTATAAAGTAATGCTTTTTAGTTTAAAAATACATGAGTTACTTATTAAGTTCATGGGCATAATTTTAAAGGTAACGATATATAATGAAGTGATTCACAGGTTGTAACACCTTAACAGAACTGAGACTAGCAAGCCCAAAGATCTCCCTTTTTCAGTTATACCTTCAAAAGTAATAATGGAAGTTGCATGAGTTCTAGTCTAATGATTTGTGTGACAAATACCACACCATCATGGATGGACTCAATCAATTGAGTTTCTTAAAAAGGACATTCTGCCATTGAATCTAAAAGAAGCCAAAAAGATAAGAATCACGTAGCTGCCCCCCATTAACCATCATAAATGGGCAGTTATACAAAAATAGAGTCTTCCAACCATTATCAAAATGCTTTGGCTACCATAAGTTACATATGTGCATCAAGGGATTCATGATGGTTGTTGTGGCCATCATATTAGGGAAAGGGCATTAGCACAGAAGATAATTCGAGCTAGCTACTTCTGGCATATGGACTATGTTAAAAAGTGTACGAAATGCCAATATCACTTGGATTTACATCAAGTACCCCCTACATGTGTTGGTGTCTATTGTTCCAACAAGGCCATCATTTGCCAAATGGGAAGTAGACTTGCCCAGACCATTTTTCTAAGTTTTAGGGCAAATAAGGTTTTTGATAGTGGTAGTATACTACCTTATGAAGTGGATCGAAGCAGAGCCAATATCGAATATCACTTTTGCGAAGTGTCGCAAGTTTTTTGAAAACAAGTGATTACAAAATTCGATATTCTCGAGGTACTTGTATCTGATAATGGGACACAATTCTCAAATACAAGGTATTGATATTTCATGTAGGGTTTGGAAATTAGAAACAGATTTGCTTCAGTATAATATCTGCAGGCAAACAAATAAGTTGAGGCTGCTAACAACATTATCCTAAAGGGGTTGAAAAAATTATTAGAGGAAGCTAAAGGTTTATGGGCTAATGAGTTAGGTGTTGTTTTTGTTAAAAGATTGAATCAAATCAGCGAGATATTTTAGGATCACGAGAAATATTAGAAAAAATCAATGTTATCAATTTAGAATATTTCCATAAATAGATCCCTAGCTATCTATAAATTAAAAGAATTGTTGTAAATAAAAAATGAATCAGAAAGAAAATAACATTTCTCAATCTCCTCTTATTCTTTCTACCTTCTAATTATTCTTTCTTTTTCCCTTAAACCCTCGACAGCATCGTAAGATGGTATCAGAGCGGTGTTAGGTCTTGGGAACTCATAATTGGATCATCGTTTCTATACTCTCTCAGCCAAATTAGCCAAAACAAAATGACAACATCTGACGAAGATACCAGTGTTAATACTGGCAATAATTCAAACAAACCCGATGAGCTGACACTGCAGATCACAAAGCTGCTGCGGAGCAGCCTTGGAATGCAATCTTCACAAACCAACTCTGACAGTCTATCAATTGGTTTCCAATTGAATGGGGATAATTATCCTCTGTGGGCAACCCTAATGAGAAAAGCAATCGGTGGGAGAGGAAAAAAGGCTCACCTGACAGGGATACCCCCAGCACCAGCAGAAACAGAACCGACATATGAACAATGGGAGCAAGGAGACCAGACCGTTTTTACTTGGATCATCCAGAACATCGAAGCAAGCCTAATGAATAATGTCTCTCAATTTCCAACAGTAAAAGCTTTGTGAGATGGCTTGGCAACCATATACGGAAGCAGGATGGATCCGATATAAATCTACGACCTGCATCGACAAGCAAACACGTGAAAACAAGGACAAGGTACCTTAGAGGATTTCTGGAATAAACTACAAGCCATTTGGATGGCAATAGATAGAAAACAACCAAATCCCATGAAATGCCCAGAAGATATTACGACTTTCAATTGGTTAAAACAGGAAAAGAGACTATACCAATTTCTAACTGGTATAGATAACAAATTTGACACTGTTAGAAGAGATCTATTAAAACAAGAACCTGCTCCTTCAGTAGAATCTGCCTACGCCACTATTCGGAGGGAGGCGGCCCGACTTCAGATTCTGAAGCATACCACCGATGGCGTAAGAGAGGCATCACAAGGAGAGATCAGGACAGGCCTCGCTGCGAAAAACAGAACCGATCAAGGCGGTCAAGGGCATGGTCGCTCAGACACTGTTGGACGGTGGTCATCATCGCGGGGGAAAGAGAGAGAAGACAAAAGCCATCTTTACTGTACCCACTGCGGAATGAACAAACACACCAAAGAAACATGCTTCAGAATCGTAGGATATCTAGAATGGTGGGAGGATAATCACAAGAAATCAAAGAACAAATCTAGTCAAGGGAGAGGCGCCACCGCCGTGGGCATCCCGGAGGTTACCAGCAGCAGTGGCACCGGAGAGGAAGAAGGAGAAAACCGCAGGACACAGCACGGTAAGGCTTCGGTAGCCGTAACGCAACAAGGTAAGATAGAAAAAGAGGGCGGTAACGGGCTCTACCAAGATGGGTCATATAATGGCCTTGATTTAATTGCTGGGAATGGGGCCTATAACCAAGGTCCTATAAAAAAATCAAAAGAGTGGATCTTCGATTGTGGGGCCACTGACACCATGACCTATGAACTCGAGGATTTTGACAGCTTGACCAAGCCCTCAAAGGCTCACATTGAGACTGCTAGTGGCGATTTAATTGAAGTTAATGGGGAGGCTCTATTGTTTTTTTAAAAAAGTTAAAATTGGAAAAATGTCTCTATGTTTCTGATTTGTCTTCTAAACTGTTATCTGTTAGCCAAGTAACTAAGGAGTTAAATTGTGTGGTACTCATGTATTCCAACTTCTGCCTTTTGCAGGACATTCTTACGAAGGAGATCATTGGGCATGGTACTGAGCGAGATGGGCTTTACTACGTTGATGAGGTAGCACACCAGGGACATGCCATGCTTGCTCATGGAACAGTTACCAGGCAACTTTGGTTATGGCACAAACGTTTGGGACACCCTTCATTTGGGTACCTTAAGATTTTATTTCCTAGTCTTTTTTTGAAAAACACTGAAACTATTAAATGTGAGACTTGTATTCGTGCAAAAAATTATAGAATTACTTTTTCTCCAAGCAATACAAGAGTCAATTCTATTTTTTTTTCTTATCCATTCTGATGTGTGGGGTCCCGCACCGAAGTCCCAAAATAATCCCTTTCAATATTTTGTGTTATTTGTGGATGATTTTTCTCGTATGACTTGGATATATTTTTTGAAACATAAACCTGAAGTTCCTGATCGGTTTTTTTATTTTTACCAAATGATTCATACCCAATTCAATAAAAAATTTAAATACTCCGGTCAGATAATGGTGGAGAATTCATAAATCAATCAATGAAAGACTTCTTCCAAAAGAATGGGCTTATCCACCAAACATCCTGTCCAAACACCCCCAACAAAATGGTGTCGCCAAGAGAAAAAATCGTAAAATTCTTGAGATGACTCGAGCCATACTTTTTGATGCACAAATGTCAAGTTCTTTTTAGCCTGAAGCTGTTGCAACCTCAAGCTACCTTCTCAATCGCCTACCCACTCAGGCCCTCGGCAACAAAACACCCCTCCAAATCTTGGCCACTCAGACTGAGATTCCCCCCATTCTTACCTTGCCACCTCGAGTTTTTGGGTGCTCTGTGTTCGTCCATATCCCAAAAATAAATAGAAATAAACTTGAGCCTTGTGCAGAAAAGTATCTTTGTTGGGTATGCTACACACCAAAAGGGGTATCGATGCTACAATCCTGTCACTCGTCGCATTCATGTAACAATAGATTGTGATTTCTTAGAGTCTGAATTTTACTACTGTCGCCAACTTGGCGTTCAGGGAGAAAAATTTAGTGGATCGCTAAGTTGGCTAGATAACCTTTGTTGCCTTGAAACTGTTCAAACAGAGCGAGTAGATGGAGCCACCGAGCATACCTTACTCAACGAAGAAAACCACTCAATACACACAACCAGTGAAACTCTTTCTGAGAATGTTATACAAGAGGTAAGTGAATCCCACTCTGATAATTTACTCCATATTTTTAATGAAGCTGCTAACAATGACAGTATAGCTCTAGAACTTGAAGAATCAGAATGAGAACCCTTTACACATCCTCCAAGAAGAAACAGAGGTGTTCCACCCAACCGATACTCTCCAAAACATGTCTTCTGCAACTCAAAGTACCCGATAAAGACAACCAGAGAAGGAGTGACAGAGGTTGCAAAGGCCTTTTCTAGCATCCTCCTAACTGAAGACATCCCCAGAATGGTCCAAGAAGCAAGTAAAAGGACTAAATGGCAAGAAGCTATGAAGACAGAAATGGAAGCCCTGGAGAAAAACAAAACCTGGGAAAAATGTATTCTACCGGCCGGAAAAAAATCAGTTGGGTGTCTATGGGTATTCACCATTAAATACAAGACAGATGGCACTATAGAACGTTATAAGGCAAGGCTGGTCACCAAAGGGTACACACAAACTTATGGCATTGATTATTCAGAAACCTTCTCACCAGTAGCAAAAATTGATACCATCAGAGTCCTCTTCTCCGTAGCCACAAATGAAGATTGGCCTCTCCACCAATTTGATGTAAAAAATGCTTTCCTTCTTGGAGAGTTGAAAGAAGAGGTATATATGGAAGCTCCACCAGGATTCTCTGAAGGATTTGAGAAGAATGAAGTGTGTAAATTGAAGAAGGCTCTCTATGGCTTGAAACAATCACCGCGGGCTTGGTTTGGAAGGTTCACGGTTGCCATGAAGAAATACGGGTACAAGCAGAGTAACTCAGATCACACCTTATTCTTGAAAAAGAGAGGGGATTTAATAACATGCCTAATAATTTATGTGGATGATATGATCATAACAGGGAGTGACAATGAAGAAATTGCAAGGCTAAGAAGGAATCTCTTCACAGAATTTGAAATGAAGGACTTGGGTGGATTAAAGTACTTCTTGGGAATAGAGGTTCTAGGCTCCAATAAGGAAATCTTTATCTCTCAGAGGAAATATATCCTAGACCTCCTTACAGAGACAAGAATGGTTGACTGTAAACCTGAAGACACTCCTATTCAAGTTAATCATGGCTTGATACTGGAGGAAGACTCTAAACTGGCAGATAAGGAGCGGTACCAACGCTTGGTTGGCAAACTAATCTACTTGTCACACACCCGACCAGATATAGCCAGTAGGGGTAGTTAGCCAATTTATGCACCAACCACAGGAGAATCATACGGAAGTTGTCATGAGAATAATCAGGTACTTGAAAGGAACTCCAGGAAGTAGGATCTGGTTCAAAAGAAATGGGCACCTTAACATTGAAGCATACACAGATGCTAATTGGGCCGGTAACCCAAATGATAGAAGATCTACATCAGGCTACTTTACATTGGTGGGAGGTAACTTAGTCACCTGGAGAAGTAAGAAACAGAAGGTTGTTGCCCTCTCAAGTGCTGAAGCAGAATTCCGAGGAATTGCTAAGGGCATAACTGAAATCTTTTGGATTAAGAAACTCATATCTGAAATTGGGTTTCCACCTCAATTGCCAAGAAAATTAAAATGTGACAATAAAGCAGCAATAAGCATCTCAGAGAATCCTGTACAACATGACAGAACTAAACATGTTGAGGTAGACCGGTACTTTATCAAAGAAAAAATTGAAGAAGGTACTGTGGAACTCCCTTTTGTTAGATCAGAAGACCAATTGGTAGATGTCCTTACGAAAGCAGTCTCAGGCAGAATTTTGGCCGAAGTTCTCAGCAAGTTGAGCATTGGTGACCCCACTACTCATCTTGAGGGGGTGTTAGAAGATTGAATCAAATCAGGGAGATATTTTAGGATCACGAGAAATATTAGCAAAAATTAATGTTATCAATTTAGAATATTTCTATAAATAGACCCCTAGCTATCTATAAATTAGAAGAATTGTTGTAAAAAAAAAATGAATCAGAAAGAAAATAACATTTTCCAATCTCCTCTTATTCTTTCTACCTCCTAATTATTCTTTCTTTTTCCCTTAAACTCTCGATACCATCGTAAGAGTTTTATGGCCTTATATTGGGGATCTCCATTTCGTGTAATTTATGGTGAAAAAGTATTCGTGCCTACATAAGTTGGAGAATCAAGCCATATAATGCTACTTGAAAACCCAAAAGATGGGGTCAACTTGCTAAAAAAGGTTTGCTCAATTGCCAAACTCATAGAACAAGCCCTTAAGCAAATAATCTTATAGTAAAATCATCTTATGTCGGCATCTCAATAACCATGAGATGAGAAAATGACTCCAAATTAAAAGGGGCCCTTATGAATTAAGGAAGTACTGAAAAAAAGACTTGCAAGCTAGAGATTATCCAAGGTACCAAAGTCCCGTGCTGCTAGAATACAGTTCAATTTAGGAGTATTATTCTTATGGTTAATGTAAAGGCACTCTTTTTCTTGAAACAGATTTTTGATGAGGCTTATTAATAATTTATTCTACAATAAAGTTATTTATTTTGTTTGATTTCTTCCAAGATAATGAAGTAAATAATTTATCAAAGAACACTGATGTACATTAAAATTCTATCATTGATTAGTGTTTGTTAAAATGTAGAATACTTTGTGAAACAAATAAGTTAAGCTAAACAGATTAATGTAAACTACTTTGGTTCTGAGGGTTCACACTTCTTGTTTTTTGATTTGATGACTTTTCAAAATTACGTGAGATCAGACGGTTCCTTCTCAAAGTCACGGTAAAAAAGCTGCCAATTAGAGAAACATCCATTGAACTTAGAAAAGACAATCTTTTGAAATAGTTTCCTCTGAACCCCTCTTGGTCCATGCATTAATAGGAAGGCATTAATAAACTCTCCAAACTTAAAATCTTTCTTCAAAATGCAACCGAAGGACTCTGAGAGGTCGTCAATCCTCTAGGTACTCTCTTTACCCTTCTTTCTCTTTTTCTAATGAGGGAAAGGTAGTGTAAAAATAAAAAATACAACATGAGTCTGTACAATCATTATATCTATGTTAACCTCAGGATTGGGAGGAGCCATTTCCTAAGTAGCATATTAGGAAACTTGGGCCTTAACACCTGATAGGAGATGAAAGGTATCAGAATATAGCAAAGAGAAATTGAAAGAAGGAAAGAACCAAGAAGAAAGAGAATAACAGAAAGGGAAAGTTGGAAGGTAGAGAGAGAAAGGGAAGCTTCTAGAGAAGATTTGTGTAACTGAATTAGTTACTCAAACTTAGTTAGTTCAGCTCATTACATAGTGTGTAATATATAGCAAGATGTAAGGACAGTTGGCAGTGTATTAGAGTAACAGAATTCAGTTGAGTGCTATGCTAACTAACTCAACTAGTGCAAACTAACTCAACTAGATCTCATAACCTCTATCATGACCCCTGCTTTCTGACGTTCTCCCTTTCTTTGCTTTCTGGCTCTTTACATACACTTTCATACTCTATACTTTCCAAATCTCCTATCTTCCTCTCAGTGCCTGCCCTGTTGAATATGTCATCACTCTTGCTAAGAAACAGCTTTGCATCAGCTATGTTTAGCTTGCTTCGAAACTCCAAGAAGCTCCTGCTGGGCAGAGTCTTAGTTAGGACATCAGCGACCTGTATTGATCCTGGAACATGGCTCACCTAAATTGTTTTGTTAGTGACATAATCCCTAACAAAGTGCAAGTTTGTCTCAAAGTGCTTGGACTTTGAGTGTAAAATTAGGTTAGCTCCCAGAAGAACAGCATTGAAGTTGTCACAGTACATCATCGGAGCTGCTGCCAGTGGAATTTTTAGCTCATACAACCAGTTCTTAATCCAGATTAGTTCCGCTACCAAGTCTGTTATTGCTCGATACTCTGCTTCAGTGCTTGACCTTGCAACCACTAATTGTTTCTTAGAGCACCAAGAGATCAAGTTTTTACCCAAGAACACACAGAAGGCTCCAGTTGACTTGTGATTAATAAACCACTATTTTATCATATATTTTGGACTGCATTGAGTGTGTTTTGTCAACTATTCTCATACTTATTCATGTAAATTGCATGTTTTTAAGTTTCCTTCCTAATTTTGTGCTATAATTGAAAGCATGCTTCCTAGGCCTTTAAATCACTAATTTTTAATCCTCTGTTATTATCATTCGATACCGTGATATGTGCGTTAAGTGATTACAGGATTTATAGAGCAGGAATAGTATAGAGGATGAAGAGGAAGCATGCTAAAGTGTAAGGAACACAAGAATTTGAAGATTTGAGAGCTGGGAGCGACGCGCACGCATGGCCGAAGCGTACGCGTGATCAAGCTAGTTTCCCTGTGATGCGTACGTGTGACTGATGCATACGCATGACCAGGAGCATTGACCACTAACACGTACGCGTGACTGATGCATACGCGTGGCCTTGTGCATAGCGCACCGACGCGTACGCGTAGCTGACGCGTACGTGCGACGAGCGTCACATGCTGCAATTAACAGAACTCGCTGGGGCGATTTCTGGGCTAATTTGGACCCAGTTTCAAGCCCGAAAATACAGACTAGAGGTTGGGATAGAGCTGAGACTGAACACACACTTTCACTTGAGCTTAGTTTTTGAGTTTTGAATTCTAGTGAGAGAAACTCCCATTTCTTTCTAGGGTTTTTGGTTTTTCTTAGTTTACTGGCAATTAGATCTTGAGAGAAGATGTGTTCACCTTCAATTGGAGTCATTTTCCTTATAGTTTTCTTCTCTATTTCCTCTATTACTCTTTTCCATTTGATTACTTTGAATTCATGTTTGGATCTTGTTACTTTTAGATTTTGTTAATGCATTAAGAATTTTTTATAGCCATTGTTATTACTGTTTTGCTCTCGTTGGTTATTCTGTGTGTAATTTGAATTGAGTTATTTTATCATTTGTTATTATGTCTTTTATTTTCACCTACAAAGTGTTTGAGAAAATGTCATCCAATATCATAGAGTAGATTTTCTTGCTTGGTTGGGGGGTTGATAGTTGGAGCCACTTGAATTGTTATACTCAAGTATTAATCTGTAATTGAAAATTGTTAATTAGCCTGAAACTCACCAACTCTAGTTCTTCTTTACAAAGTAACTAGGACTTGTGGGCTAAGGTTAATTATTTCACTTGACTTTTCTTCACTTGTTAGAGGATAACTAAGTGAGAGCAATGAGCTTTACCATCACTATTGAGAAAGACAATAAGGATAGAATTTCCAATTCTCACCCCTAACCAAGGCTTTTTATATTGATTATTTTTACAAATCTTGCTAATTATTCATTGCTTTAATTTCTAGTTATTAATTTCCTTGTTCTCAAGCTCGAAAAATCTCCAGGAAAATCCTAACCAATAAATTGCATCTTGTGCCAACTCCTAGGGGAAACGACCCGGAATTTTACTCCCGGTTATTTATTTCATTTGTGACACATTTTAAATTTGATAGCGAAAATCTCGTCGGTCAAGACTGTACTTGCAATGTTAAATTTAGAAAAATACTTTTGGTAATTCTTGACCGGCATTTATCCGCCTATCAGCGATCATCTAGATTCCCTCCCCAGTTTAAGTCGTTGTAGGTTGTGACTGCCATGTCCTTGGTTTTATGCAGCTACAGGCCATAAGTGAGTGTTCCACTAACACATCTTAACACACGTTTTACTAATCTCCAATGTTCTTCCAAAGGATGCTGCAAAAACTGAGAAACCTTGCTGGCACAGTATGATAGCTCAGGTCTTGTGACAGTGAGATATTGTAAACTTCCAACTACGGATCTGTAAAGCCGTGGATTAGTGAAGACAGGCCCACCAAATGTAGATAGCTTGACAGAGGAGGGTAGTGGTGTGGTGCAAGGTTTGCACCCAGTCATGCCAGTTTTAGCAAGAAGGTCTCCAACGTATTTTTCTTGTGACAGAATCAAGCCTCCTTCCTTAGTTTTTGTGACTTGAATGCCTAGAAAGTAGTGAAGTTCTCCCATGTCTTTCAAGGCAAATTGGTATTTAGCTGTTGAATAATTGAGCTATGGCTAAGCTGGAGTTTCCTGTGATAATTATGTCATCTACATACACCAAGACAAAAATGCAGCCTTCTTTGGAGAACCTGGTGAACATAGACACATTTGACTTGGTTGCTATAAAACCAAGGCGTCCCAGAGCAGTGGATGGTTTATAATACCAAGCATGAGGAGCCTGCTTTAATCCATATAAGACCTTCGTTCGCTTGCAAAACAAGCTGCCATCACCCACAAAATATTCCTAAGGTTGCTTCATGTATACCTCTTTACCCAAATCTCCATGGAGAAAGGCATTATTGATATCCAACTGTCTAATGCTCCAACTACATGCTAGTGCTGCTGTCAAAACTATCTGAATGGATGCAGGCTTCACAATTTGGACTGTATGTTTCAGTGAAATCAAAGCCTGGTCTTTGGGAGAATCTCTGAGCCACTAATCTCACCTTATACTTCTGCAATGTCCCATCAGCATTGTACTTCACTCGATATACCTACTTACTTTGAATTGCTTCCCTGCCTTTGGGAAGTGGTACAAGCTTCCAGGTTTGATTCTTTATAAGTGCATTGTACTCCAAATTTATTGCTTCTTTTCATTTTGGGTGAGCTATTGCATCTTTTATTGTTCTATGTTCTACCGAGGCATGAAAAACCCTTGGTTTTAGACAACCAGACTTGCTTCTTGTAATCATTGAGTGTGTGTTGACAGAGGAGGACACAACAGGTAGAATAGGTGCTGCTAGGAAGACAATTTCTAGATCAAAAATTAGAATTAGTGTTGCAATACTTGAGAGAGCCACTGACTGGGAGGAAGAATTGGGTTGAGAAGGGGGTGCTGGGTTGGTCGTTGGTGGGACTAGAGATTGGATGCCTAAAGTTGGCTGAGAGGCAGAGGGTATTGCAGCAAAATTGGGAGGTGTAGGAAACGGGGGAGGGTTTTGTCTAGAGAGAGCTAGTGAAGGCCCATGAAGAGGAACAATTAGAATTGTTGGAAACTGCTGCAGGGTGGGTGGTGGAGGACTTAAGTCTTCATGAAGAAACTTGCCATCTTTGAAAGGAAATTTTTCTTCATCGAACACAACATTTCTTGTAATTATAGTCTTACCGCTAGAGGTTAAGCACTATAACCTTTGTGGAGTAGACTGTATCCAGTGAAGACACAAGGGGAGGATCTAAATTCCAACTTGTGCTTTGTTGTAGGGCCTTAGGTAAGGAAAGCACAAGCAGCCAAAGACTCGAAGTCTAGTGTAATCAGGCCTTTTTTTAAAGAGCTTTTCAACTGGTGACTGATCTTCTAGAGTTGGTGTTGATAACTGGTTGATGAGATTAGCAGCTGAGGCAAATGTTTCTCCCCAAAAACGTATTGGCATTCTAGCTCTAGCCAGCATAGATAGTTCTTTTTCTACAACATGTCTATGTTTTCTCTCTGCATTGTCATTCTGCTGATGCACATGGGGATAGAAGAATCTGTGAATTAAGCCTCGACCCTGCAATTTTCTAGACAAGCTTACATACTCAACAACAATATCCGTTTGTAGCATCTTAATCTTCTTATTTAATTGCAATTCAACTATTTTTGGAAAGCTTTAAAAATTTATTTAAGTTGGGACCTTGTTTTAAGCAGATGGAGCCAAGTAAACTTAGAGTAGGCATTAATAAAGTTGACAAAGTAAAAATTTTTTATTAGAGTCAAGCATAGGGACAGGATCCCATATGTCAGAGTACACACGTTGAAGTGGTTCAGCATACACAGTATGAGAAATTGAAAAAGATAGCTGATGAGACTTGCCAATGCAGCAAGCTGGACACACTGACTTATTGACATTAACAGGAATATTACAAGACTTTAAAATTGCTGAAACAACATTATTTGAGGGGTGTCCTAGTCTATTGTACCATAAAAAGAAGTTATTTATATTTGACATTGTGGAGACATAACAGGTAGCTTTGGGAAGTGAGAGAGTGAAGTTGAAAAACTTATACATTCCTTTGTCAACTCTGCCATGAATGACAATCTCCTTAGTTTCTTGGGTTTTAACCTAGCAGCCATCAGCATGAAATTCAAAAAATACTCTATTATCACAACAAAACTGGTATACACTAAGTAAGTTTTTGGTAATATTAAGGGCATGAAGAAGTTTTTATAACAGAAGTTCTCTACTGCTTAAATCAAATTTAAAGCTAGATTTTCCAATTAGGTTGATGTGCAAACCTGAACCGTTTTCTATTATCACTTGATTTGTTCCTTCAAAGGTTTTTCCTTCTGTAAGATTCTGCTCATCTGAGGTTGTGTGGTGTAATGCTTCTGAGTTCATATACCAGTTTTGATCATCAATTGTTGAGGGAGTGGCTAGTAGTACTTGAGGTGTTGAATTGTTGTTAGAGTTCTAAGCTGCATATTGGGAGCTTGAGTTGCTGTCTTTTTCATACATGTACCAGCAAATTTTGGCTATGTGTCCAATTTTGTCGCACACTTGGCAGATTGGCCTTTCACTTGATCTTGCATTGTTATTCATGAATCTTGAGTTATCACCTGAATTGCTGCCTTATTTGCTGTCAGAATTGTTGTTCTGAAACTGACCACCCCTAAATCTTGTATTATTCCTGTAGTTCTCATCTCTATTGTCATTGTAAGAGTATCTACCACCTCTTGATCTTCCACCCCTGTTTCGGTAATCTCCTCCTCTAGAGCCTCCTCTCATGTTATATCCTTGTGTGTGCTGGGCTAAATTTGTTTGAACAAAAGACTCCAATTTTCTGAATCTTTCTAGCATGCTCTCATGAGTTAGAAGTAATGCTTCTAGTTCACCTACTGATATGATTACTGGTTTTGCAACTACAGACGTGATGACCATTGTATACTCTTCTGCCAAATCATTCAGTATAGCATTTACATAATCACTTTCACGCATTGGTTCACCAACAGAGGCCATTGCATCTATGGTGCTTTTTAGGGCCAACACATATTCATTCCCCAAATTTCCTATCTTGATGTTACTCAATTTGTGTTTCAATTACATTATTTTTGCTCTAATCTGAGACAAAAAATTATCATCGAGTCTTTTCCATACCTCATATGCATACATGCACCCAACCATTCGAGTTGTGAATGTTTGGTCATTGAAGCCAGCAGCCATGACTTCAGCAATGAATCTTGTCTTCTTCACACTACATATTCGATATTTGTTTCTCCTGAGGGCAAGAATTGTACTGGAATTCCTTTTCCAGTGATGTGGTGCAGCAAATCGTGGCCTTCAATGGTTGATTTAGCTTGGTCCTTCCATTGCAAGAAATTATCCTCATTTAATTTCATTGAAATCGGGGATGACGTGAAATTTGGAGGCATCAGTGCCTGGGAGACTGAGACGTTACTGTTCTGAGATTCAACAGCCATGACAGTAGAGGGATTGTGGACTCTGATACCATGAAAGGTATCAGAATGTAGTAGAGAGGAATTGAAATAAGGAAAGAACCAAGAAGAAAGAGAAGAACAAAAAGGAAAAGTTGGAAGATAGAGAGAGAAAGGGAAGCTTCTAGAGAAGATTTGTGTAACTGAATTAGTTGCTCAAACTTAGTTAGTTCAGCTCATTACATAGTGTGTAATAGAATTCAACTGAGTGCTATGCTAACTAACTCAACTAGTGCTAACTAACTCAACTAGATCTCATAACCTCTATCATGACCCCTGCTTTCTGACATTCTCCCTTTCTTTGCTTTCTGGCCCTTTACACACACTTTCATGCTCTATACTTTCCAAATCTCCTATCTTCCTCTCAATGCCTGTCTTGTTGAATCTGTCAGCAGCAAAGTTAAGTAATAGTTTCCAACGAATCGAAGTTGGTTAATTGTTGTTAACCCATTGTTGTGTTTATCAAAAAATTTATACAAGGAAAGCAAAGTGAATTAATAATATAGCAAAAGAAGAAGAGTACAATTTTCAAGGATAATAAAAGCAATATACCTATAGTAGCTAAGGATGTCATTTCATTGGCAAAAATAATTTTTGGGTTCAGAATCTTCACTACATCTTTTTCATCATCATTCAATGATTCCTACTCTATTTTAGGGGAAGAAGAATTAAAATGACAATAAAGGTTGAATCTTTTTTTATTTTCTAAATTCATGAAAAAATGTTGGAATTTGACAACCTATTCAATTTTACAATACATTGCTTTAAAATCATGATAAGAATCTTCAAAAATTGAAAAACCTTTACGACTAGAATGAGAATGATATACAAATTTCTAAAACCCGTGGCGACATTTGGTATGGTTAACTTGAAAAAACAAAATAAGAAAACACAAGTTGAAAGAGAAAGGCCAAGGAAACTACAAACTAACTCGAAGGTGTAAAGAATCGTTAGCTATTAAGATGAAGTCACATAGACAGACAAAAATGATATTGTACATTCACAGCCAATTTAAAACATTTTCAACTCTATGGTTAAAATAGCAAATTCGTTTTTGGGAACGGGAAATAGAAAGTTTATAGCACTTCACGAGATTTTGTGAAATATAACACATTCCTTAAATTTTTTAGATATTTTAGAGTTACTCTTGATAGGCTACCTAAAATAGCGTGATCCACCCATTGGTGGCATGAAGAAACTCAGTTTGGCAAAATAAATTCCTATGCAAGAGTAGCTCATCTAGTCGGAGATGTGGCTTCTTCAGTTGGGATAACTCTGCTATGCACCATGATAAGAAAAAACCTACAAAGGTGCTACTATTGTCTTTAGAATAAGGAAAAAGAACCTAAAATGTAAAAAGAGAAGTAGTGAAACTGCAAACAGATTCATCAAAATAAAATTAAAATAAGATACAAAAAAATATGCACATTCGAAGCAAAAAAAAATAAAACAAGGAAGAAGCAGAAAAAATAATAAAAACTAGCATTCTGAGAAAAGGCACAATGAACATAAATGGAGTATTTAAAAAATCGTAAGTAAATGCATTCAACTAACATGAAATTTGGAATGAGAAATAATTTTTTTATCTGAAAATGAGGTAGATAATACTGGAAGTAAGGAAGTGCCACTCAATAAATCCCAATAACAAAAAGAAATTTCTGGAAGAAAAAAGAGTTCCCTAGAAATGAGGGAGTATTATTAGAAAAAGTTATTTTTGAAAAGTATAAAAAAGAGTAAATAAAGTGAAAAGTGGGCTTTTAGATGCAAGTAGTTAAATCAAAGTTGAAAGTTGTTTGAGGATAATAGAAGGTTCTAAGTAGGGACAGTAAACGGGCCGAAACTTGTCGGGTTTGCTCGTATAACTTGCCAAAAAAGGCAGGCCATGCTAAAAATTTGAGATTGCTATGATTAAAAAAACCCGTCTAACCCGCACCGCCTAATCCATGGGTTTTGGTGGGGCGGGGTGGGCTTGGCCGGCGAACTTTTGCCTTTAAGATGATAATTGAATTTGGAACGTTTCTTTTATACTTGTATTTAGAATGTTTGTTCGTTTTACTTTAAGTTATAATTTGGACTATGTTTGATTGATTAGAGATTTGGACAATGTTTAATTATATATTTTGGGTAATATTTATTTTGCTTTGGACAATGTTGGTTTTATTATTTTGTTTTAAAAAATTTTATTGATGATTATATTTATGAGATATTTAGAATTATAAAGATTATATTTGTGAAATTATATTTTTTAATATTTAATAGTTTAATAATTAAAAAAACAGAGAATTGGCAGACTTATCCAACCAATCCACCATTAAGCGGGACGGTGTAGAAATTTCGGACTGCCTTAATAGACGGGGCGAAAATTTTGGCGGGGTGGAGTGGGGCGTGTCAGGCTAACCCGCATGCTACCCCTAATCCTGAGGGCAGTTTCTTAAAAAAATAAACGTGTCAAAAATCTTAAAAGAAAAAATTTGTGATGTTTGAGTCGAGATCAGAAATCCGAAAAATCCTCTTTGAAAAAGAAAGACATACCGAGTTTGAGACATTGATTGAAAAAGAAAGACATACCGAGTTTGAGACATTGATTTGGACTGATCGTAAGAGTATTGGATAATGATATTGAGAAGTCCAAAACGGTTTGAAAGAAACCATTAGAAGTAGATACTCAATGAGTGGTCAACTCACTCGTCTTCTTAAGCAAGTATTGGGGGTTCGAATTCCACCTTGTGTATGCAGTAAACCATTTGCCAGCAGTAGACCCTTAAATAGAGTTCAGATCCACGACAAATTAGTCCTGAACCTGTCGAGTTAGAAAATACCGTAAAATATCAAAAAAAAAATTCTCGGATCCTTGCAAGAGAAAGAAGATTGGATGCCTCAAAATTGGCACTTGAAAATAAATGTGAGCTGTCAAACCGTTATTCGGTATTACGATGATGCTAACAATGGATATGAATATAATCATGATACCTCTTAAAGGAAGGAAACTATTTGCAAGAAAAGAAGGGGGAGAACGCTATAATGAAGGAAAAAACAACCGAAAAGGATAAATCTGATATATATAATTACAAAGAATACATACTTAAATAGCAGAATATCCATGTAAATATCCTCCGAGCATAATCTTACATCAATACGAGTTAATGAGTTTCTAAATTTTATTAAAGTCTGAAGATCAAAATACTCCGAATAGCTCCATTTTAATACTTCCAATGCCTACCAACAAAGTTGAAATAGAAATAGAATATAATCGTTTGGTTTTATTATCCTATTCTATTCCCAAACAAATCCCTATACAATGAATGCTTATGATTACTTTTTATTTTTCTCGCCTAATAGAAAAATGTTATTCATCCAATAATTATTCAACCTTTAAACATCTTTTAAATTCAACTACTATATTATATTATTTTTAAATTAAAATATAATAGTTAATCAATAATCTAACTATTGTCAATAATTTACAAGATTGCTCTGGGTTTATTGATCCTTTGGTGTTAAAAATCCGAGATATCATGTCTTGGAAATGGCGTGCTGATCTTCGGTTGATCTTAAGAGATGCAAATACAGTAGCAGACATCATGGCAAAGACTGCAATGAGGACTATTTCTCCCATGGAGCTTCCATTGCCTTGGAAGGAGTTTGAGAGTAGTATTCAGCGGAACTGCCTTTCTTAAGCAGTTTCTTGTTTTTTTTTCTTTCTTAGTTTTTGTTTATTTTCTTTTAAGTCACCAAAAAAAATAATCTAACTACCTCCCCTACTCTCAATCATTCTATTCAGAATCATGATCAGCATAAGAAAAATCTACATACTGATGAAAGTTACTACCTAAGGAGCACATGTTCAGGAACTCACTCCAATGCAAAGCACTGACGGATGATAAACACTTGTAAGATATGAAAGAGACACGGCTCTCATGATAAACACTTGTAGCTGCGGGTTTTTCACGGAGGATACAAAACAATTTCTCCTTTTTGCTTATTGTCATCACAAAGGGTATTTCACCTTCATTCTTCTACTCCACATCCACCACAGTTGAATTCAGGAAGAAGGTTCAACGAAATTAGGAAAACACTTCCTAAACTAGCCAGTTTACAAATTAATTAATTCTCTTATATTAGGCATCACAGCATTATTTAGTAAATCTTTTTTAATAATTTTACTAATCATTTGTCATGAACATTATTTTGTTGGTATTTTTTATTATTTTATATATGTTCATAACACATCTAAAATAATAAGATAACATACCATATTTTTTATATACATCCAAAATTCGTTTTAATTTGTGTTTATATATTTTTAACATAAATATTTTTTTAACAAATCTAAATAATAACATAACACATAAAATGCTTTTAGTACATATCCAAATTTTTTTAAATTCGTACTTATATTTTTTTAACACATCTAAAATAATATGACAACACACAAAATACTTTTGGTATAAATCCAAAATTCGTTAAATTTCATGCTCATATGTTTTAATGATTGTTTAACACATCTAAAATTATAAATTACTCACTAAATAATTTTTTAACACATTCGAAATTTATCCTAAAAAAATTGTATTTTTTTTTCAAAGATAAATGTTATTTTATTAATATAAAATAAAAGTGTTTTCATAAGGAAGTACAAAAGAATTGGGTATTCCCATTTATCATCAACTGTGACTGAAAGAATAAGAGTTTAGAAAAGAGTAAAGTAAGAGTAAAGAAAATTAGCAGCATCTATCAGGTATAGCTCACGAGTTCACGCACTAAATTGCTGGCTTCTTTCACTATCTCTGGTGCCGGGTTTATTACCTTCTCAAAAACACACCGATTCTTCACTTTTCAAGTGCTCCAACACAGCGCCGCTATGAGGAGTGTCTTTTGTCTACCGTCAAATTGAGCTGCTGCCCAGGATAAGACTCGTTGCCATCAATTGAAAAAGGTCTCTTCTTCTCTCATCCATAGGTCAGGGGTTATTAAGTTTAGGCTCCATATTATTGAAGACAGGGGGCATTGGAACAAAGCATGAGAAATTGATTCAGCCTTCAACATGCATCTTGGACAAGTGGCAGGAGTAGATGCGAACCGGCTGTGAACTTGTTACAACACCGGAAGCTTTTCATGAAGACTTTTCTATAGAAAAACCTTAATTTTATGAGGTAATTTCAATTCTCAAATGCTATTCCAGACTCTGTTGTTCTGTATGTTCTGGGGCCTCAATGAAGTAGGAGAATGAAAGAATCCATAAGCAATTTTGTATCCTGACCCAACTTCATATATACCAGATTTTGTCTAGCACCAATTAACTTCATCCTCCTCCTCTGTTGGTTTGATTGAAAAAATTTTATTCCATATATCAACTGAAAAAATTGACTCAATCAGATTTCTATTCCAGCTTCTATCAGGATTTAGTAACGCACTAACGTAATACACTTGTAGATTTGGCGGGATTGTGAGTGCATTTTGAGGTACATTAAGGGACACTGGTGGTGGGAGCCAGGGGTCATGGAAGATGCGAACATTAGTACCAGAGCCTATTTTCCATAACAAGCCTTTCTCGATCACCTTGCGCCCTTCAAGAACACTTCTCCAGCCCCACGATGGTACGCTTCCTATCTCTGCATGTAGGAAATCTGTATATCTAAAATATTTAGCTTTGAGTATTCTTGATAGAGTAGAATTAGGGTATTTCATTAGACTCCAATATTGCTTGCCCAATAACGCCAAATTTTGCGCCCTTAGGTCCTTGATCCCCAGCCCTCCATCTTTCTTCGATCTCGTCATTGTGTCCCATTTAATCCAAACCATTTTTCGTTCTGCGCCTTTTTGACCCCACCAAAATTGCGAGAGCATGCTATGAATCTCAGTCAACAGCGTGTCCGGGAGCTTGAAACAAGAGAGTGTATAAATAGGAATCGCCTCCCCACCGCTCTCAATAGCGTGTGCCTGCCACCTGATGACAATAGACTTATTTTCCAACCCATAATCCTCTTCTGAACTTTATCTTTGATAGCTCCAAAGGTTGCTTTCTTTGATTTTTGAACTATAGAGGGCAGTCCCAGGTATTTGTCTTGTACTCCAATATGTTCAATATTTAGTGTTTTGAGCAACTGCTAGTCTTGTGTTCTGAGGTGTGTTGTGACTGAAAAAGATAGCCGACTTATTCAAATTGACTTTTTGCCCACTGAAACCCTCATAGATCTCTAGCAATTCTAGAATACTTTGGCTTGTATTAGGTGCGCTCTTGCAAAAAAGGATTGAATCATCAGCAAACAAAAGGTGATTAACTGTTTGGCATCTCCGATTAACTTGAACTCCTTGAATTAATCTGTTTTGCTCTGCCTTGTGTAGCAAGAAGGAAAGCCCTTCTGCACAAAAAAGAAAGAGATATGGAGATAGGGGGTCACCCTGTCGGATGCCCCTATTTAGCCTAAAATAGCCAAAAGGTTGACCTTCCACAACAACAAAGTAAGAAACAGTCGTTACCAATTCCTTAGTCCAGTTAATCCATTTAGCATCAAAGCCCAGCTTATCCATAATATACCATAAGAAATGCCATTCAACCCTATCATAAGCCTTGCTCATGTCTAGTTTAATAGCCATCTCATGCTCTGCTCCACTTCTCTTATTTTTCAAATAGTGCATACATTCGTAGGCAATTAGAATATTATCTGAAATGAGTCTACCTTTGAGAAACGCACTCTGATTTGGACTTATAATTTTATTCATAATACCTTGTAATCGGTGCACCATAACTTTAGAAATAATTTTATACATAACTGAAGACAAACTGATCGGTCGTACCTGAGTCATGTCACTGGCATCTGGCACCTTTGGAATCAAACAAATTTGAGTATGATTGAAGCTTTTTAGAATTCTGCCACTGTGAAAGAAACTTCTCACTGCCTTAAAAACGTCACCTCCAACTATATCCCAGAAAAAGTGAAAAAACTTAGTTGTAAACCCGTCATCACCAGGAGCACTCTGAGCATGAACACTAAATGTAGCTCTTTTGACCTCACCCTAGTTACTGGCCTTTGGAGCCTACGGTTCATGGAAGCTGTAACCTTAGGCTCCAAATCCTCTAAGTATGGATTCGGATCAGCCGAAGAAGAAGAAGTAAAAATATCGCAAAATTAATCTTCAGCTACCTTTGCAATATCCTCCGGTTTCGATGCAATCTCATTGTCCATCCCCACTAATCTCCAAATTCTATTCCTTCGCATCCTTGATTGAAATTTCTGGTGAAAGAATCTAGTGTTCTGATCTCCTTCTTTTAGCCACTTGAATCTAGATTTTTCTCGCCAATAGCTCTCTTCTTTTAAACATGCCAGCTCCAACTTCTCCTCCAAACTGGTAACCTCCTCTCCCCATTGATTCCAGCCACCCGCAACTCCTCTAGTTTAGCTTGAAGGTCCTCAATTTCTTTCTGGGAGTTTGCTTTGTGATTTTTCTGTCATTGAACTAGTCTATGTCTACAAACTTTCAACTTTTGGGCCAAGGAGGACATAGTCGAGCCTACAACTTCCATTCTCCACACTTCACTGAAAATTCTCTTGACATCCTCTTCTCCATACCAACGTTTCTGGTATTTAAACCGCCTTTTACTATGCCAAAATTGAGGTTCGGTTTCCATCAAAATTGGAGCATGATCCGAGCCTGACTCTGTGAGCCTGTGCACCACTGCATTCGGAAACTTCAACTTCCATTCCATCCCAACTAAATAGCGGTCAAGCCTCTCCTTCACCAAATCCTCTCCTTGTTTTCAATTTGTCCATGTGAAAGGGCACCCCACCATTCCAATATCCACTAATTCGTTACTGTCAATAAAATTAGTGAATGTTGCAATGGTGGTTGCTTATTTTTAGCCTCCACCCTCCTTTTTCGCTTGGCTTGTTATAGCATTAAAATCACCTGCTATTACCACTTTTTCTTCCAGGTGTTGGCTCATTGTTGTAAGCTCCTCAAACTGTAAGGATTGAATTTGTTCCGAACAACTCAAATGGACACCAACGAACGTCCATACCCCCATTATTTCCGAACTGATAGGTGTTCTAGCTTAAAACATGATACAAATTAAACCTAATTTTTATAAGGTTATTATCTTTGTTGATTTATTAAAATTTCCAATACCTTTTCTACTTTCTATAATTTTTTCAAATTATTATGTGCAGAGTGTTACACAATAATAATAATAATAATAATAA
>NC_029785.2:24681110-24685566 GCF_000816755.2 Arachis ipaensis
ATATATACATATATATAATAGATAGAATTGTAGAGGATGAGAAGAGAGACGCGTGACCGTAAATGGCTCGTCAATCGAAGTTCCTGAGAGAAAGTTATGGTGATTTGAAGTTTGATGAAGTTAGGATTTTCTCTCTTCTTCATCTCTTCTCTATTTCAGCACCCCGCACCCTTTTTTTAGGGTTAATGAGCTGAAATGCTCATAACTAATATTTATATATGTTGGGTCTTAGGCCCACTTGGACTCGGTTCACTTGGTTTAGTCTGTTGGCCCATTTTTAGGCCAAAACCTTTAAGATTAAAGTTTTAAATCGTATTTTAAATATTTCTATCTTCCCAAATTATAAATTCTTATTTCTTAAAATTATTCACTTCTAATTAATTTTCTCAACCAAAGTACTGGACAGATCGCAGTCGGTACTGCCGGTCAAATTTTCAGTGCGCATTTTTACGCAGAAAACTATATTTTCTAACTAAAAAAATTCACTGAGTCCAAATATCATATTTAAATTATCAAATTCCGATTGATAAATTTTCTAACTATATTCGCTCCTATTAATTTATTATTTAATTAATTACGGTTTGACCGGATTTTTACATCATGCATATATACATATATATAATTATGACATGTACATCTCCTAACTAATAATACTTAATTATAATCACTATTAACTATCTTTATTTAATCTTCATTTATTACCAATTATCCATGCATGTTTCATTCTTTTTGAAGAAAGAAAGGAAAAGAAAGCACCAAGAGAGAAAGAAAACAGTGAGAAAGAATGAGAGAAACCATAGCACCGTAAAACTTCCGATTTCGATTTCTTAAGATCCGTAACTCCAATTAAAAATCTAATCTGGTAAAAGTGTTCGTATCCTCCTCCTCTACATGTTGGCGTTACTTTTGTCCGGTAGAAGTTGACGGTGACGTAGCTCCTCTTCCCCTTGAGTTCGGCCAATTGGAGTTCTAGGAGGTACAGACAACTTCTGACGTTTTCTTTTTCAGCAGCTCGGTCAGAAAACTTCTCCAAAATTTTTGTTGATTTTGATTCGGTACGAAGGTAGGGAATTTCATGTTAAAATTAATTGTTTTAATTTATAAATGCCATGGAAGTCTAGTGGATATTTACAAATAATTTATGATTGTTTGGAATTACTGAATGATAATTTTGAATTGCATTTATGACTGAATGTGATGAATATGTATTTGATTTCTTGATTGTTTAGGAATGCTAAGAATTCTGATGTTGAGTTGAAAAATCGGTTTGATTTGTTGGTATTGAACTAAGATTTGAAAATGATTTCTGATTTTGGAAATGTTTGAAAAGAGGTTGAGAATGGTTCGGTTGGGACCCAAAAAAGGTGGCAAAGTCCGAGTTTTAGGGGAGATGCTGTCAAAATTTTATTATAAAACTTAAGACTTTGTTTGAAATATTTAGAAAAAAGTTGGACTTGAGAAATTGTATTATTTGGCTTTTGATTTATTAAGAAAAGATTTACGTTTGGATTTGATTTATTGAGAAAGACTTTATGTTTTGAGTTCGATTGTCGTCCTCCCTAAAGTCTCGAGACCCTGTCGTGAGATTTATTTAATAAATGATTCTTTTATAGAGGTTTAAATCTGAAATGGTTTTGATGTTGGGTTGGAAAAATCATGGTTAAGAAAGAATTGATTTTTGTATGAAAGAAGAACTTGCTGTAAGTAAAGTGATTTCGGAGGTTTGGAAAGGTTATAAAGAGAGGTGTTGGTTTTAAATAAAAATGACTTGAATCCGGTTTATTAAGTAAGGGGACCTCTGCCATAAAAGAGCAGAGAGCAGTGACTGAAAAGATATTGAGTGTTGTTGGGCCTTAGTGCCAAGTGTCTAGTGAGGACGACGATACGTAACGCTCACTTGACACAATAGAGACGGCTTAGTGAGGACGGCGATACGTAACGCTCACTAGAGGCCGTGGGCTTTATGTGTGAATGATTGTGCAGGAAGGCCCGTGTATATGGAATGGCTTCTAGGAGAAAGGGCCACATGCAGAGGTCATATTCGACATACTTCACCTAAAGAATCAGTGCCTGCAAGAAGTAGAAACTTGCAGAGGTTATGCCGCTGGAATGCCTTATTTTACTTGCGAGTCAGATTGCGTCGAATGCGGGTCGAAACCGACAAATGAGCTCATTACCTGTGATAGCACTATACATGCATCATCATTGTTTGAACATTTGCATTTGATTGTGTTTGCTTATCTTGTCTCTCTGTGATTATGTTGTTCGTCTTATTGCTATTTATTTGTGTGTTTATCTGTTTCTTGTGCTATTAGTTTGTGTATTGAGGTGACTGAGAACTGAGGTTGTGATTGAGATTTGTCTTAAGTTCGGAAATTTAAATATGGTAATTAATTATATAAAATAATAGTAAAAAGTATTTTCAAAAGGTTTGATAAAAATATAGTTTTATTGAGTAAAGTTAATTATTTTCATTTTATTTCATTACTTTTACGGCATTCCCATTCCCTACTAAGAACGCGTAGTTTGTTCTCACCCCAAAATCTTCCACCCTTTCAGTGACACAGGTTCGAAGACTCAGTTTGAAGCTGCGGGCGATTATTAGTCTTATTTGAGTTAAGTTATGTGTTGAGTCGTTTTCCTAGAATTCCCTCGCCTTTGTTAGTTAAGATTTTATTTTATGCAGAGGGATAGGAGTTGTATCTAAGTTTCATTTGAATTCTTTTTTATGATATTTATTATTCTTACTAACTATGTGACTAGTATTGCTTGGAGATCTTTGATATATGATTTTAATTAATAGAAACAAAACTTTTCAGCTTTTTCTTAAAAATTGAAACGGGAAATCAAATTAAAGGCTTAGTATTAAATAGTAAATATGGAAAATAGGTCAGTAACGCCTCACTTTTGGTACAATCATGACGTGTTGAAAATTAGGGTGTTACAAGGTTCAAGTTGGCAATAGTCCAGGTATCTCTATTTCTCGTATTGATAGTTCTTTTTTGTATTTTTTGGATTCTAAACGTTGGTTTTCATTGTAACAATTAATTCACACACCTCACATTACTAAGAATCTAATTAGTGTATCTAAGTTTGATGAAGATAATTTTATTTACTTTGAATTTCATGTAACTTACTGTGTTGTTCGTTATCAGTTCACCCAAAAAATTTTACTACAAGGTTTTAAAAGAGGAGGCCTTTATCAGTTTGTGAATGGGAATGTGCCTCAAAGTACATCAGTTTCTAATCCTCCTCATGTCTTTACTATTTCTTATTCTATTTTTAATTTGTGACACAAACGTTTAGAATATTCAGCCACTAAAACAGTTTAATTAATTCTCAATTAATGTAATATAGCTCACAATACTTTTAATTCTGATTTGGTTTCTAAGACTTGTAATAATTGTGCTGAAACAAAAATGCATAAACTTCCTTTTTCAGATTTCACTACATCTTATACTTCTTCTTTATAATTAGTTTAAATCTTTATCTTTGTTCTTCTTTATAATAATCAACTGCAGTTAACTAGCAATTTTTTTTATTTTTTAGAGAGAATGTGAACTCAAAACCTAATAAAAATTCAAATCTAAAATATCTAACAAAAAATAATAACAAATATTTAAAATGATTTTAAAACTTTCAAAAATTATTTTGAAAATTCATTTTAAAACTTTCAAAATTATTTTAAAAATTTTTAATAAAAAAAATTCAAAACATAACAAAAAAAACATCCAAATCCCAAAAAACATCTAACACCAAATAATAACAAACATCCAAAATAATTATAAAATTATTTTAAAGATTTCAAAATTCATTTTAAAATTTGGAAAATCATTTTATTAAAAATTCCTAATAAAAAAACATCTGAAACGTAATAAAAAAATATCCAAAACCTAATAAAAATGAGATATCCATTTTTTTAATTCTAAAACCTAACAATGAGACATTCAACAAAGTATTAGAAAAAACATCTAAAAACTAAAAAAAGAAACATTTAAAATTATTAAATAAATCATCTAAAATTCAAAAATAATAAACATCCAAAACATAAAAAAAATATCTGAAACTTAAGAGAAAGAAACACCCAAAACTAATAAAAAGAATCCTCTAAAACAAAGAAGAAGAAGAAGAAGATGGTTCTGAGGTACTTGAGCTTGTCCCCGCGAATTGTATCGAGCATGTTCATCAGAAAGTGCTTTTCCAAAGAGCTAAAAATCGAAGGGCTAAAATTTAACTCTAATTCAACGTATGATTCCGATACGTGGTATCTGATGGGATTCATCTTTAATCTCTAACTTGAAACGACGCCACCGTTTGCACATCTGGGGACTCGTTGTGATCACCGGGTGACTGGCAGGCATGGTGGAGGTGCAGTTCCTAGATGATGTCACTGCGATCATGGGGCGTCAGGGACGGACCTACATTGAAGGAGGAGGGGGCATCTGCCCCACAAAGT
>NC_029785.2:24685645-24687267 GCF_000816755.2 Arachis ipaensis
CGGAGTTTTTGAGGATAAGGCATCTTGGCTTTGTATTCCTCAACCTTGGTTGCTGCAGGTTTATTTCCTACAGAAGTGGTTGGAGAAGCCTTTTTAGAGGGGTTGTTATCAGCACTTGTGTGTGTATGATCCCTCACTGGCGTTTGAATGCCAGGGTTGGAAGCTTGATTGGCGTTGGACGCCAACTTCCTACCTGTTTCTGGCGTCTGAACGCCAGAAATGAGCTTCCATTGGGCGTTTGACGCCAGCTCCTTTTCTGTTCCTGGCGTTTGAATGCCAGAACTGCGTGTGGGTTCGGCGTTTAACGCCAACCGTGCATCCTTTTCTGGCGTTTGAACGCCAGAGTTGTTCCTCTCTGGGCCCTTACTATCCTCAGAGAGATTTTGGATAATATTTTGCTCATCCTCTGTCAGTTGTTCTTTTCTTGGCTTTCTGCTGCTCTGAAGTGAGGTATTTAATGTTTTCTCACTTCTTAATTGAATTGCCTGACACTCTTCTGTTATCTGCTTTGATAACTGCTGTTTTGTCTGATTCAATTGTGCCTCCATATTTTTATTAGCATTTTTAGTGTCTTGTAACATCTACTTGAATTCTGCTAGCTGTTTTGTTAGAAAGCATAATTGTTGATTGAGTTCAGCAACTTGTTCTGGAGGACCAAGTTCAATAGACACTGCTTTGGCTTCTTCTTTTATGGAGGACCCACTACTTATGTACAGATACTGATTTCTAGCAACTATATCAATAAGCTCTTGAGCCTCTTCAATAGTTTTTCTCATGTGTATAGATCCACCAGCTGAGTGGTCTAGAGATATCTGAGCTCTTTCTATAAGCCCATAGTAGAAGATGTCTAATTGCACCCACTCTGAAAATATTTCAGAGGGGCATTTCCTTAACATCCCTCTGTACCTCTCCCAGGCATTATAAAAGGATTCATCATCCTCTTGTTTAAAGCCTTGGATGTCCAACCTTAGCTGTGTCATCCTTTTTGGAAGAAAATGTTGATTCAGGAATTTGTCTGATAACTGTTTCCATGTTCTTATGCTTGCTGTGGGTTGGTTATTTAACCACCTTTTAGCTTGATCTTTTACAGCAAACGAAAACAGTAACAGCCTGTATACATCCTGATCTACCTCCTTGTCACGCACTGTGTCAGCAATTTGCAAGAACTGCACCAGAAACTTAGTAGGTTCTTCCTGTGGAAGACCGGAATACTGACAATTTTGTTGCACCATGACAATGAGCTGAGGATTTAGCTCAAAACTGCTTGCTTTGATGGGAGGTATACAGATGCTACTCCCATATGCAGCAGTAATGGGGTTAGTATACGACCCCAGAGTCCTTCTGGACTAAAGATGTGTGTGAGGATTTTCGAAAAAAATGAAGGGAGAGAAATTGGTTAGGAAGTTTTAAAAAAGATATGTTTTAAAATTAAAGAAACTTGTAAGAAAATAAAATAAAATAAAATAAAATAAAAGATCTGAAAAAGATTTGATTTTAAGATTTGAGATTAGAAAAGATAAGATAAACTAGGTAAGAGAAGATAAGGAATTTAAATTAAAAAGTTTTGAAATTTAAATTTTAAATTTGAAAATTAAATTTTGAAATTTGAAATTTGAAATTTG
>NC_029785.2:24687384-24697177 GCF_000816755.2 Arachis ipaensis
ACAGGAGAACACCAAACTTAAAGTTTGGCACAAGATTTATTCAAAGAAAAATTATTTTTGAAAAGATTTTAGAAAGAAAGACTCAAAAGAGCAACTATTCACAAGAACATAGATACAACGCTCTAGCCAATTGATTTATAAATTTAAAGTGTTTTAATAAAGGTATTTAATGTATAAAATATCTTATTTATATTTTTTTTATACTAATAATTCAAAAATGCACAAGAAAAACAAGAAAAATCACAAAACAAGAAAAGCTAAAGATCAAACAAGGAAAATAAACAAGAACAACTTGAAGATTAAGAAAGAACAATGAACACAAATTCAAAAATTTAAAAGAAAATAAAAAACATGCAATTGACACCAAACTTAAAATATGAAACTAAACTCAAACAGAAAAACTCAATTATCAGTTTATAAAATTTTTAAAAAATTTAAAAAGACAAAATAAGGATTTAAAAAAAAATTTCAACCAAAAACAATAATAGAAGACTCTAAACCAAAAAGAAAAATTTTTCCTAATCTAAGCAACAAAGAAAATCGTCAGTTGTCCAAACTCGAACAATCCCCGGCAACGGCGCCAAAAACTTGGTGCACGAATTGTGAATCACACTTTTCACAACTCGTACCACTAACCAGCAAGTGCACTGGGTCGTCCAAGTAATACCTTACGTGAGTAAGGGTCGATCCCACGGAGATTGTCAGCTTGAAGCAAGCTATGGTTATTTTGTATTTCTTAGTCAGGAAATCAATTATAATTATTAGTTTGGATTGTGAAAAAAAAAGAGCATGAATTAAATACTTGTTATGCAATAATGGAGAATATGTTGGAGTTTTGGAGATGCTTTATCTTCTAAATCTCTGTTTTTCCCCTGTCTTCTTCTTCATGCACGCAAGGTTTCTCCTATGGCAAGCTGTGTGTTGGTGGATCACCGTTGTCAATGGCTACCATCCGTTCTCTCAGTGAAAATGGTCCAGGTGCGCTGTCATCGCACGACTAATCATCTGTCGGTTCTCATTCATGCTGGAATAGGATCCATTGATCCTTTTGCGTCTGTCACTACGCCCAACCCTTGTGAGTTTGAAGCTCGTCATAGTTATCCAATCCCTGAATCCTACTCGGAATATCACAGATAAGGTTTAGACTTTCCAGATTCTCAAGAATGCTGCCAATGGATTCTAGCTTATACCACGAAGATTCTGATTAAGGAATCCAAGAGATACTCATTCAATCGAAGGTAGAATGGAGGTGGTTGTCAGTCACGCGTTCATAGGTTGAGAATGGTGATGAATTTCACGGATCATCACATCCATCAAATTGAAGTGCGAATGAACATCTTAGATAGAAACAAGCGTGTTTGAATAGAAAACAGAAATAATTGCATTAATTCATCGAGACACAGCAGAGCTCCTCACCCCCAACAATGGAGTTTAGAGACTCATGCCGTCAAAGAGTACAAAGTTCAGATCTAAAAATGTCATGAGGTACAAAATAAATCTCTAAAAGTTGTTTAAATAATAAACTAGTAACCTAGGTTTACAGAAAATGAATAAGCTATGATAGATAGTGTAGAAATCCACTTCTAGGGCCCACTTGGTGTGTGCTGGGGCTAAGACTTGAGTTTTACACGTGCCTAGGCTGTTTCTGGAGTTAAACGCCAGGTTGTAACCTGTTTTGGGCGTTTAACTCCAACTTGTAACCTGTTTCTGGCGTTTTACGCCAGAATGCAACATGGAACTGGCGTTGAACGCCACTTTACGTCATTTATCCTTGAGCAAAGTATGGACTATTATATGTTAATGGAAAGCCCTGGACGTCTACTTTCCAACGCAATTAAGAGCGCGTCATTTGGACTTCTGTAGCTCCAAAAAATCCACTTTGAATGCAGAGAGGTCAGAATCCAACAGCATCTGCAGTCCTTTTTCAGCCTCTGAATCAAAATTTTCTCAGGTCCCTCAATTTCAGCCAGAAAATACCTGAAATCACAGAAAAATACAAAAACTCATAGTAAAGTCTAGAAATGTGATTTTTATTTAAAAACTAATAAAAAATATAATAAAAAGTGACTAAAACATATTAAAAACTACCTAAAAACCATGCCAAAAAGCGTATAAATTATCCGCTCATCACAACACCAAAATTAAATTGTTGCTTGTCCCCAAGCAACTAAAAACAAAGTAGGATAAAAAGAAGAGAATATACAATGAATTCCAAAAACATCTATGAAGATCAGTCTTAATTAAATGAGCGGGGCTATTAGCTTTTTGCTTCTAAACAGTTTTGGCATCTCACTTTATCCTTTGAAGTTCAGAATGATTGGCATCTATAGAAACTCAGAATTCAGATAGTGTTATTGATTCTCTTAGTTCAGTATGTTGATTCTTGAACACAGCTACTTTATGAGTCTTGGCCGTGGCCCTAAGCACTCTGCTTTCCAGTATTACCACCGGATACATACATGCCACAGACACATAACTGGGTGAACCTTTTCAGATTGTGACTCAGCTTTGCTAAAGTCCCCAATTAGAGGTGTCCAGGGTTCTTAAGCACACTCTGTTTTTGCTTTGGACCTCGACTTTAACCGCTCAGTCTTAAGTTTTCACTTGACACCTTCACGCCACAAGCACATGGTTAGGAACAGCTTGGTTTAGCCGCTTAGGCCAGGATTTTATTCCTTTAGGCCCTCCTATCCACTGATGCTCAAAGCCTTAGATTCTTTTGATTACCTTTGCCTTTTGGTTTTAAGGACTATTGGCTTTTTGCTCTTGCCTTTTGGTTTAAAGAGCTTTTGGCTTTTTCTGCTTGCTTTTTCTTTTTCTTGCTCTCTTTTTTTTTCTTTTTTTTTTTTGCATTTTTTTTTTGCAAGCTTTGTTCTTCACTGCTTTTTCTTGCTTCAAGAATCATTTTTATGATTTTTCAGATTATCAAATAACATTTCTCCTTTTTCATCATTCTTTCAAGAGCCAACAATTTTAACATTCATAAACAACAAATTCAAAAGACATATGCACTGTTCAAGCATTCATTCAGAAAACAAAAAGTATTGCCACCACATCAAAATAATTAAACTATTTTAAAATTCAAAATTCATGTACTTCTTTTTCTTTTTCAGAAAACATTTTTCATTTAAGAAAGGTGATGGATTCATAGGACATCCATATCTTTAAGACATAGACACTTAGATACTAGTGATCATGTAATAAGACCCAAACATAAATAAACATAAAGCATAGTAAACGAAAACAGAGAAATAAGAACAAGGAGATTAAGGAACGGGTCCACCTTATAGTGAGGGTGGCGTCTTCCTCTTCTTGAAGAACCAATGGTGCTCTTGAGCTCCTCTGTGTCTCTTCCTTGTCTTTGTTGCTCCTCCCTCATAGCTCTTTGATCTACAGTCAAATGATCTACCACTGAACTATGGACCCTTGAGATGAATCTCTCCATCTCTCATGACTCAGAGGTGGAAGCTTTTGCCTTCCCTTTCCTCCTTCTAGAGGTTTCTCCGGCCTTAGGTGCCATAAATGGTTATGGAAAAACAAAAATCAATGCTTTTACCACACCAAACTTAAAAGGTTTGCTCGTCCTCGAGCAAAAGAAGAAAGAAGTGGAGAAGATGGAGGAGATGGAGGTGTGTGAATGGGTGGGTTTGGGAGGGAAATGGTTTGAATTTGAATGGTAAGGTAGGTGGGGATACTGTGGGGTCCACAGATCTAGAGGGGTCAAAGACTTATCATCCCTGCTCCATTTAGACGTGCAAAACTCCCTTAGAATGCATGTCTGGCGTTAAACACCAGCTTGCTGCTTGTTTCTGGCGTTTAACGCCAATTCCATGCTCTGTTCTGGCGTTAAACGCCAGTTTGGTGCTTGTTTCTGGCGTTTAACGCCAGCTTGATGCTTCTTTCTGGCGTTAAATGCCAGTAAGCTCTTCCTCCAGGGTGAGCTATTTTTAATGATGTTTTTCATTCTGTTTTTGATTTTTCAGTAGTTTTTGTGACTTCACATGATCATCAACCTACAGAAAATATAAAATAAAAATGAAAAACAGAAAATTAACATAGATAAGTAAAAATTGGGTTGCCTCCCAATAAGCTCTTCTTTATTGTTAATAGCTTGACAGTGAGCTCTCATGGAGCCTCACAGATAATCAGAGCAGGGTTGGGGCCTCTCAACACCAAACTTAGAGTTTGAATGTGGGGGTTTTGTTTGACTCTGTATTGAGAGAAGCTTTTCATGCTTCCTCTCCATGGTTACAGAAGGAGAACCTTGTGTCTTATAGTTTGCAATGTTTGCAAACCACAGAGCTTCCTGAATAGCAAACAATTGCTCATCCGGAAAGGTTTCAGAGATCTCAATAGGAGGGAGGGATGCTCCTGCTACTGGTTCTATCCGGGACAGGTGATCAGCTACTTAATTCTCTGTCCCTTTTCTGTCTCTTATTTCTATATCAAACTCTTGCAGAAGCAACACCCATCTTATGAGCCTGGGTTTTGAATCCTGCTTTGTGAGTAGATATTTAAGAGCAGCATGGTCAGTATACACAATCACTTTTGATCCTACTAAGTATGATCTAAACTTGTCAATGGTATAAACCACTGCAAGCAATTCTTTTTCTGTGGTTGTGTAATATTTCTGGGCATCATTTAAAATGCGGCTAGCATAATGAATGACATGCAGAAGCTTGTTATGCCTCTGTCCCAGTACTGCACCAATGGCATGGTCACTGGCATCACACATTAGTTCAAATGGTAATGTCCAGTCTGGTGCAGAAATAACTGGTGCTGTGACCAGCTTAGCTTTCAGAGTTTCAAATGCCTGCAGACACTCTGTGTCAAACACAAATGGCATGTCAGCAGCTAGCAGATTGCTCAGAGGTTTTGCAATTTTTGAAAAATCCTTTATAAACCTCCTATAGAATCCTGCATGCCCCAGAAAGCTTCTGATTGCCTTAACATTGGCAGGTGATGGTAATTTTTCAATTACCTCTACCTTAGCTTGATCCACCTCTATTCCCTTGTTCGAAATCTTGTGCCAAGGACAATCCCTTCAGTCACCATAAAGTGACATTTTTCCAGTTTAAAACCAGGTTAGTCTCTTGGCATCTTTTCAGAATCAGTGTCAGGTGATCAAGATAGGAGCTGAATGAGTCTCCATATACTGAGAAGTCATCCATGAAGACTTCTAGAAATTTTTCCACCATATTAGAGAAAATAGAGAGCATGCATCTCTGAAAGGTTGCAGGTGCATTACACAGTCCAAATGGCATCCTTCTGTAGGCAAATACTCCAGATGGACATGTGAATGCTGTTTTCTCTTGATCCTGGGGATCTACTGCAATTTGGTTGTAGCTTGAATAGCCATCCAAAAAGCAGTAATAATCATGACCTACTAGTCTTTCTAGCATCTGGTCTATGAATGGTAAAGGAAAATGATCTTTTCTGGTGGCTGTATTGAGCCTTCTATAGTCAATACACATGCGCCATCCTGTAACTGTTCTTGTAGGAACCAGTTTATTTTTTTCATTATGAACCACTGTCATGCCTCCCTTTTTGGGGACAACTTGGACAGGGCTTATCCAGGGGCTATCAGATATAGGATAAATAATTCCAGCCTCCAGTAACTTGGTGACCTCTTTTTGCACCACTTCCTTCATGGCTGGATTTAGCCGCCTCTATGGTTGAACCACTGGCTTAGCATCATCCTCCAATAGGATCTTGTGCATGCATTTTGCTGGGCTGATGCCCTTAAGGTCACTTATGGACCACCCAAGAGCTGTCTTGTGTGTCTTTAGCACTTTAAGTAGCGCTTCCTCTTCCAGGGAATTTAAAGCAGAGCTTATGATCACCAGAAAAGTGTCACCTTCTCCCAGAAATGCATATTTCAGGGATGGTGGTAATGGTTTGATCTCGGGTTTAGGAGGTTTTTCCTCTTCCTGAGGAAGTTTCAGAGGCTCTTTCAATTCCTCTGAATCCTCCATATCAGGCTGAACATCTTTAAAAATGTCCTCTAGCTCTGATTCGAGACTCTCAATCATATTGACCTCTTCCACCAGGGAGTCAATAATATCAACGCTCAGGCAGTCGTCTGATGTGTCTGGATGTTGCATAGCTTTGATAGTCTGCAAAGTGGGCAAATTGCTTATCCTGCTCCTCTTGGCGGAGTTTTTGAGGATAAGGCATCTTGGCTTTGTATTCCTCAACCTTGGTTGCTGCAGCTTTATTTCCTACAGAAGTGGTTGGAGAAGCCTTTTTAGAGGGGTTGTTATCAGCACTTGTGTGTGTCTGATCCCTCACTGGCGTTTGAATGCCAGGGTTGGAAGCTTGATTGGCGTTGGACGCCAACTTCCTACCTGTTTCTGGCGTCTGAACGCTAGAAATGAGCTTCCATTGGGTGTTTGACGCCAGCTCATTGCCTGTTCCTGGCGTTTGAATGCCAGAACTGCGCGTGGGTTCGGCGTTTAACGCCAACCGTGCATCCTTTTCTGGCGTTTGAACGCCAGAGTTGTTCCTCTCTGGGCCCTTACTGTCCTCAGAGGGATTTTGGATAATATTTTGCTCATCCTCTGTCAGTTGTTCTTTTCTTGGCTTTCTGCTGCTCTGAAGTGAGGTATTTAATGCTTTCCCACTTCTTAATTGAATTGTCTGGCACTCTTCTGTTATCTGCTTTGATAACTGCTATTTTGTCTGATTCAATTGTGCTTCCATATTTTTATTAGAATTTTTAGTGTCTTGTAGCATCTCCTTGAATTCTGCTAGCTGTTTTGTTAGAAAGCATAATTGTTGATTGAGTTCAGCAACTTGTTCTGGAGGACCAAGTTCAGTAGACACTTCTTTGGCTTCTTCTTTTATGGAGGACCCACTACTTATGTACAGATGCTAATTTCTAGCAACTATATCGATAAGCTCTTGAGCCTCTTCAATAGTTTTTCTCATGTGTATAGATCCACCAGCTGAGTGGTCTAGAGATATCTGAGCTCTTTCTGTAAGCCCATAGTAGAAGATGTCTAATTGTACCCACTCTGAAAACATTTCAGAGGGGCATTTCTTTAGCATCCCTCTGTACCTCTCCCAGGCATTATAAAGGGATTCATCATCCTCTTGTTTAAAGCCTTGGATGTCCAGCCTTAGCTGTGTCATCCTTTTTGGAAGAAAATGTTGATTCAGGAATTTGTCTGATAACTGTTTCCATGTTCTTATGCTTGCTGTGGGTTGGTTATTTAACCACCTTTTAGCTTGATCTTTTACAGCAAACGGAAACAGTAACAGCCTGTATACATCCTGATCTACCTCCTTGTCACGCACTGTGTCAGCAATTTGCAAGAACTGCACCAGAAACTTAGTAGGTTCTTCCTGTGGAAGACCGGAATACTGACAATTTTGCTGCACCATGACAATGAGCTGAGAATTTAGCTCAAAACTGCTTGCTTTGATGGGAGGTATACAGATGCTACTCCCATATGCAGCAGTAATGGGGTTAGTATATGACTCCATAGTCCTTCTGGACTGTTCATTTCCACTTAGGTCCATGATGGAGAAAGGGAGATGATGCGGATTGCAAATAATTTTTTTTTTGAAAACCAAAATTAAAGTTAAAACTAATAATTCGAAAATACACAAGAAAAACAAGAAAAATCACAAAACAAGAAAAGCTAAAGATCAAACAAGGAAAATAAACAAGAACAACTTGAAGATTAAGAAAGAACAATGAACACAAATTCGAAAATTTAAAAGAAAATAAAAAACATGCAATTGACACCAAACTTAAAATATAAAACTAAACACAAACAGAAAAACTCAATTATCAATTTATAAAATTTTTGAAAAATTTAAAAAGAGAAAATAAGGATTTAAAAAAAAGAAATTTCAACCAAAAACAATAATAGAAGACTCTAAACCAAAAAGAAAAGTTTTTCCTAATCTAAGCAACAAAATAAACCGTCAGTTGTCCAAACTCGAACAATCCCCGGCAACGGCGCCAAAAACTTGGTGCACGAATTGTGAATCACACTTTTCACAACTCGTACCACTAACCAGCAAGTGCACTGGGTCGTCCAAGTAATACCTTACGTGAGTAAGGGTCGATCCCACGGAGATTGTCAGCTTGAAGCAAGCTATGGTTATTTTGTATTTCTTAGTCAGGAAATCAATTATAATTATTAGTTTGGATTGCGAAAAATAAAAGAGCATGAATTAAATACTTGTTATGCAGTAATAGAGAATATGTTGGAGTTTTGGAGATGCTTTGTCTTCTGAATCTCTGCTTTCCCCCTGTCTTCTTCTTCATGCACGCAAGGTTTCTCCTATGGCAAGCTGTGTGTTGGTGGATCACCGTTGTCAATGGCTACCATCCGTCCTCTCAGTGAAAATGGTCCAAATGCGCTGTCATCGCACGGCTAATCATCTGTCGGTTCTCACTCATGCTGGAATAGGATCCATTGATCCTTTTGCGTCTGTCACTACGCCCAACCCTTGTGAGTTTGAAGCTCGTCACAATCATCCAATCCTTGAATCCTACTCGGAATACCACAGACAAGGTTTAGACTTTTCAGATTCTCAAGAATGCTGCCAATGGATTCTAGCTTATACCACGGAGATTCTGATTAAGGAATCCAAGAGATACTCATTTAATCGAAGGTAGAATGGAGGTGGTTGTCAGTCACGCGTTCATAGGTTGAGAATGGTGATGAATGTCACGGATCATCACATCCATCATATTGAAGTGCGAATGAACATCTTAGATAGAAACAAGCGTGTTTGAATAGAAAACAGAAATAATTGCATTAATTCATCGAGACACAGCAGAGCTCCACACCCCCAACAATGGAGTTTAGAGACTCATGCCGTCAAAGAGTACAAAGTTCAGATCTAAAAATGTCATATGAGGTACAAAATAAATCTCTAAAAGTTGTTTAAATAATAAACTAGTAACCTAGGTTTACAGAAAATGAATAAGCTATGATAGATAGTGCAGAAATCCACTTCTGGGGCCCACTTGGTGTGTGCTGGGGCTGAGACTTGAGCTTTACACGTGCCTAGGCTATTTCTGGAGTTAAACGCCAGGTTGTAACCTGTTTTGGGCGTTTAACTCCAACTTGTAACCTGTTTCTGGCGTTTTACGCTAGAATGCAACATGGAACTGGCGTTGAATGCCAGTTTACATCGTTTATCCTTGAGCAAAGTATGGACTATTATATATTACTGGAAAGCCCTGGATGTCTACTTTCCAACGCAATTGAGAGCGCGCCATTTGGACTTTTGTAGCTCCAGAAAATCCACTTTGAATGCAGGGAGATCTGAATCCAACAGCATCTGCAGTCCTTTTTCAGCCTCTGAATCAAAATTTTCTCAGGTCCCTCAATTTCAGCCAGAAAATACCTGAAATCACAGAAAAATATACAAACTCATAGTAAAGTTCAGAAATGTGATTTTTATTTAAAAACTAATAAAAATATAATAAAAAGTGACTAAAACATATTAAAAATTACCTAAAAATCATGCCAAAAAGCATATAAATTATCCGCTCATCAGAGCACGAGGTCAAAACAGGAGTTGATGTTAGGTGGCGTGTGTTTTTGTACCAAATCCTAATTTCTGAAATGTTGTTCAGGTTAGGTGCAGGTATAGTTGATTTCCTAAACTTTCTCTCTTCGTTATATGTCATTGTTATAAAACGGTTAAATCTAAAAAATTTAAGTCAAATTATTTTATGTGCCTGACTGTTTTCGATATAAAGAAGTGTTTGACTATATTTTTTTTTAGGTTTATAATGTTAAAAAAAATCAATTATATATTACTA
>NC_029785.2:24697277-24711444 GCF_000816755.2 Arachis ipaensis
CAATGTGATCAATACATTACTTTAAACTATATATATAAAGATGTCATAATCGACATCAACATGTATAGAGACTAGAGAGAACGCGAGTGCTTGCTACTTTGGGAAATATAACTAAAGTTTTTGCCATTTGAAGAGGATAATCATGAATAATTTCAGTTAATTGTTTTAGTCCTAATTACTAGTGGAATTTTGGCCTCTGCCATGTGAGCTAGGTAGTTGAAGCTCATATTCTAAATGGAAAAGTCTAGGGCCATCAATTTGGTTGAATTTTGGCCAGCATGTAACCAGCAGAGAAAGGTGAGTCATTGGATGAAATTTCACACCAATCACACACCATTAGATCATCATTGATGGCTATTTGATGACTACCAATCACAAAAGTTGCTGGCCCCTAGCATTGCTCATTCTAAATTATTATCATATCTATTTCCAAAAGAATTGTCTATCCAGCACAAAACCGAGTTCCTAGCTTGGGGTCTTTAGGAGGGGACCATTATATCTTAAAGTCCTTAAATTAAGGCCACGTTCAATTGCTTTAACATTTTTGGGTATTAAGAACAGCCTTGCTTGATTGCTATAAAGCAACTTCTCCTATACTTTACGATTAAAGGAAGAGACCCCAAAAGCAAAGAAAGATACATAGAGCCTAATTGATCTTGGAAACACATACACATGCACATGTGGAATAGTATGTGGTCTGCCTGATTTTTGTGGGCCTTTGTTCTTTCGGGTTCTCCACCTTCCTGACTTCGCTTCATAAGCTGCTTTTTCATAACTTGGGTCTTGTTCATAACCAACCCCCCCCCTTTTTTTTTTCTCCTCCTTAGTATGAGACAATCTATCTTTGACTATTTTTTATTGTTTACATCTTTTTATATTATCTGTTATTAATGTTGTATTTATGTTATTAATGCATTTTCCAACCATATATAGGCAACGCATATCAAATCCTTTACATAGAATAATATAAATTATAGATATTTCCAATAATCAATCATTTTTAATTTTGAAAAGGCACAAAAGTATTTGTTTTATTACAAATATGAATTATTAAAGTCAATAAGACATGCATTTGAATATTTTTCTTGAATTTAACACATAAAATAAGAGTTTAAAAGAATTAATATACATTAATAGTTGATATAGTTGAAAAAGATTTTTTAGGTGTATTCAACTGTTAATTAAGGAGGTGAAAGAGGCGGTATAAAATTGTGAGTCATTTAAGGTTGTTGGAAGTAATGGTTATAATATGAACTTTATCGATAAAAAAGTATTGAGAAGAAATTGGAGAAGAATCCACTTTAGCTATGATGGTGTTAAATTTCAAAAAAATAGCAATAATAATTTGATAATAATTAACATTATAGTTTTAGGTTAAAATCCCAAAAAGTGTTTGTGATGTATGTGTTTTGTGAAGAAAATCAAGAATAGACCCAATTACAAAAGTCAGCATACATAGGTGGGACCAAGAATAAATATGAAAGAGAAACTATTCAAGGGTAGAAGATCACACTTTACTCTCTAAAGTGAAATTCAAACTTTAGAGGATCCAAATCCTGTCTAATGTGCCCAACACTCTAACCAAACACTCTCTTCTTTCTTCTGATTGTTACCCACGTGAATAACCTTAAATCAAGGTTGAAAAGTTTCAAAAGCAAGCAAAGAAAGGAAAGCTTAGTTTAAGGTTCCATCAAAATGAAAAAGGTAATCACCAAATCTAACTAACAAAGAGGAAAGAGGAAGAAAAGTCATATGCTAGTGCCAAAAGCAAAAATCAAATCAAAGGTTGAATAAGAAGAAAAATCAGCATAGCATTTCCATTTGTGTGCTACCATTCTAGCTTGTTGAAGTTGCCCTCCTCCTGCATGCACCATTCGAATAAGATGAAAAAAAATAGAGGTTGTGTATCTCTGTTGTAAATCAAAGGTCACAATTAAAATTTGGGGCCAAAGAATGGATCAGTGGTTTAGATTATTGAAGCCAAAAGATAAAAGAAAGAAGAGAAGCAGCTAGGTAAGAGTTCAAACTAACTCTAATCACTGTTGTTGTCCAATCTCTTTTTTGCGTTTCTGCTCTAAATTTTGGAGAAGAAGAACAAAGTCAGAGGTGTTCAACCAAGTTCAAGTTTTGGAAGCTTTACTCTTATTTAAAAGGGTGAATAAATGGCCAGAAATTGAAGCAAGGAGAATGAGCACACTGTTTGAGTCTTTATAGCTTTCGAGCTTAACCTTCTTCTCCTTCATGGTTTTACATTAAATTTTTTTTTCTTTAATTTTTATCTTTCTTTATTTCTTATCAATGGAAAAAGGCATTAAGTGAGGTATCAATAAAAGCTATTGAGAGAAAAGACAAAGAAGGTATTCATGGAGAAAAGCTAGAAAAATATTTTAATCTCTTTTGCATGTATTTCTATTTTGTATTCATGATCTTGAGAAGATTTTCTTACTAAGTTGGATGAACACTTAGCTGTTGAAAGTCTAGGGAGTGAACCTAGCCAAATCAAGTTTGGGTAAATATTTGGTTTATCCCAGATAGGATTGGGTAGAATTCTAGAGAATTGATGATTGTAATCTTTGTGAAAGATAGTGGAGATTCCACCACTATTGTGGTGGAGACTGGATATAGGCCATATTGCACAAGGTGATTGAATCAGGATATATGGCTGTGTCATTTTCTCTTCTCTGCTCTATTTCTGTATTCATTCGACATGAGAGAAAAAAAATTGTCTCCTACATAATTGATGCGTGAGCATCTACTCTGTCTTTTCCTAGTGAATTTGCACTTGAATTGCTAAGTTTAATCAAGATTTAATATATTTTAGCCACTTTGAATGCTACTTTGAGTCGTGTGCAATTCTGTTTATTTCAGGTAGCATTTTGGACAAATTTCGTAGAGCTTAAGCCAAGGCTAGAGAATGGAGGAAACGGAGAATTGATGCTGTCTACTCCATGCTGAACTTGGAATTTTCCAAGTTCAACGTGGAGCACTAACCCTCCATCCAGTCAATTCGGCCTAGGAATCCACACACTTAAGGAGAACCATGTACTATCTCACGCTGAACTTGGGAAAATCCAAGTTCAGTGTGGATTCAAAGGAAAAGCATGGAACTGACACTGCCTCCTCCACGCTGAACTTGGGAATTTCCAAGTTCAGTGTGGATTCAATGAAACTCAACAAGGAAGTCGCTGCCCATCGCACGCTGAACTTGAAGTTTTCCAAGTTCAGCGTGGACCCTCAACACGCAAGTGGTCCCCAAGCATTCATACGAAGCTGCGAATAAAGCTAAATTTATTTTGATTGAATTTGTATTTTATTTTAAAATAAGTAAAGATATTATTTTATTTTTAGAAAATATAATTTTCATTAATTAGGATTAGATATAAAAGGAAAAAGACTCAGCCCTTCGGACTCCTCTCTTCTCTTCTACCTCATTTCGCACTTTATAGTTTTACAAATCCTTATTTTCTCTTTGAACCATGAGCAACTAAACATCCACTATTAAGGTTAGGAGCTCTGTCTATTGTATGGATTGATACTATTATTTTTCTATTTTAATTCATGTACTGATTTATATTTCAAGAATTGTTTTCGTTCTTTATTTTATGAATTTGGGTGGAACGGAAGTATGACCCTTGTTCTAATTGAGTTCTTGTATAACTTGGAAAAGCTCTTTACTTGAACAACAGCTTGAAAATATATTATCCTAAATTACTAATTATCTGGACTTAACGGGATACGTGACATATAATCCTCTTATATTTGGGTAATTAGGATTTTTGTAGCATATAACTAGAATTGAACTTCACCCTCTAATTGGAATTAAGTGACCAAGGAATTGGCGGTTGATGAATTTTAGAGGAGACTAAAAAGGTCTAAGGAATTAGGGTTTAGTCACATATAGTTTGCTATGAATTAAATCTTGCATGATTAAAATAGTTAGTAAGAAAAGTCAATCTGGAAAATAGATATGTCTGAAGCCTTAACTATTTCTCCCATATTATTTATACCAATTTACTGCTTGCTTTTTGATATTTTGAATTTACTATTAATGCGTTTGAACTCTCAAAACACCATTTTCTATTTGTCTAACTAAGCCAATCACTTAACTATTGTTGCTTGATCCATCAATCCTCGTGGGATCGACCCTCATTCACCTGAGGTACTACTTGGTACGACCCGGTGCACTTGCCGGTTAGTTTGTGGTTTTAAATTCTGCACCAAATAATCAATCTAGCAAATGTCACAGTAACTCAGAATGCTTAAAAGTAACTTGTTTGCTCTGTTTCTAATCAATCGGTAAGAGACAAAATAAAATTGTATCCTACATAATCAACATTGCAGACTCAATAGCAATACTTAGTTAAATCCAGTTCAAATTTAAAAGTGTACAAGTTTAAAGGAGGCCATAGATACAACCCCCTTCTCTAGGCAAGTGAGAACCTTCAATTGGTATCAAGAGTTCGGTCTCAAGGAATCAAGATTCACAGCTTGGAGCAAAGATCCAATGGCCAACACATGGGTGCAAACATTGTGGCTTACACACTTACTGAGGGTCAGTCTAACAATAGACCTCCCTTTTTCAATGACAAGAATTACACCTACTGAAAAAAGAGAATGCGGATATTTGTGTATTATGTTGATTACAACATTTGGAAGATCATTATGAATGGTCCATGAGTCCCAACAAAGACAAGCGTTGAAGGAGTGGTGACTCCCAAAAAAAAGCCGAATGGAATGATGAAGACAAGAAGAAAGTGAAGCTAAACGCAAAGGCAATCAACATGATGCATTGCTCAATTAGCTTTTAGGAATATCAGAAGGTATCAAGGTGCAAAACAGTAAAAGAGATTTGAGATAAACTCTAAGTCACTGATGAAGGCACCGATCAAGTCAAGGAAACAAGGATTGATATGCTAAGAAAGGAATATGATATGTTCATGATGAAAGAAGGAGAAACCATCGATAAGATGTTTGAAAGGTTATTAATCATCATCAATAGCTTGAATGCTATGGGATGACTCACACCGAACAAGTGCTAGTGAGAAAAATACTTAGAAGTCTCACTAAAGAGTGGGAAATAAAAGTAATGGTTATCTCTAAAAGTAGTAATCGAACAAAATATCATATGATGAGTTGAGAGAAAAATTACTTGCCTATGAATCCACCCACATGAACTGAGACAAAAAAAAAAAAAGAAAGGAGTGGCTTTGAAATTTATTGAAAGAAGATTCCAATAACAGTTTTTTGGATGATAAAATTGTGTTTTTTGCTAGGAGGTTGAGAAGACTCATGAGAAGCAAATGAAGGAGTAAAGAATCAAGCTTAAAGGAACACAAGATGGACTTCAGCAAGATCATTTGTCATCATTGCAAGAAAGCTAGTCATTTCAAGTATAATTGTCCTAAACTTAAGAAGGAGGACAAGATAAAGAAGAGTCCGAATATGAAGCACAAGCTTTTTTCATGGCTGACCAAGATCAAGTGGAAGAGGTTTGCCTTGCATCCAAAAGGAAGAAAGATACGTGGTATCTTGATACCGGATGTTCAAGGCACATGACCAAAAAGTCCACATTTTTCATCAAACTCAATGAGTACAATGGAGGATTTGTGACATTCGGTGATGATGAAAAAGGCAAGATCATTGCCATAGGTAAAGTGGGTAAGAACTTTTCTACTTGCATTGACAATATGTTTTTGGTTAATAGATTGAGATATAATCTTTTGAGTATTAGCCAACTTTATAAGTTAGGAAATTAGGTAATTTTAAAAGATTAGAATGTCTTGTTGTTAAAGAATATTCTGATGATGTGTTGTTTATAGCTAAAAGATGCAATAATGTGTATGGCTTCATACTAAATCATCTTAAAAGTCAAAATGTAGCATGTTTTAATTACATGGATTCTGAAAAATGGCTATGGCATAAAAGGTTAGGTCATGCTAGAATGTTTCAAATAGCCAAGTTAGTAAAGAAAGAACTAGTAAAAGATCTTTTTAAAATAAAATTGACAAAGACATCACTTGTGATACATGCCAAATGAAAAAACAAATAAAAAGTTCATTTAAATCAAAGAAAGATATTTCTACTAAAAGACCTCTTAAACTGCTACATATTGATCTTTTTTGGGCCAATTAGAATTCAAAGTCTAGGTGATAAACATTATGGTTTATTATTGTGGATGATTACACCAGATTTAGTTAAGTTTTTTTTTTGCACATAAAAATGATATTTTTTTTTTTGATTTTAAGGTGTTTAGCAAAAAGGTTCAAAATGAAAAAGATTGAAGATTATTTCTATTAGAAGTGACCATGGAAATGAATTTGAAAATAATGATTTTGAAAAGTTTTGCAATGAACTAGGGATTTCACATAACTTCTCTTGTCCAAGAACACCTCAACAAAATGGTGTTGTTAAACAAAGAAATAGAAATCTTCAAGAAATGGCTAAATCCATGTTATGTGAAAGCAATGTCCCTAAGTTCCTTTGGGTCGAAGCGGTCAACATGGCGTGTTACATTTTGAATAGAACAATCATTAGGAAGTTTTTGAAGAAACACCTTATGAATTGTGGAAAGGAACCCTTCCAAATCTTAAATATTTTCATATCTTTGGATGCAAATATTTTATGTTGAACACTAAAGATAACTTGAAAAATTTTGATCCAAAGACTTATAAATGCATTTTCTTGGATATTCCACAACTAACAAAGCTTATAGAGTTTATGACAAAGATTCTTGAGTTGTTAAGAAATCCATACATGTTTTCTTTTATGATACTAATGCTGTTTCAAGTTTTTTAGAAGATGACCATGTAGGTGTTTAGATTAGTGATCTCAAAAATGAGAATTTGGCTCAAATTGATTATGATCTGCAGCAGAAAGTTTAATCTACTGAGACAATCGATTCTGTAGGAGACATTTATGTTTTATCTCCTGAAAATACAAAAAATCCTGAAAAGGACAGGCAAACAAACCAAACTCTATTTGAATATGATCCTAAGACTCCCAGACCAGGAGAATAGAAATTCTTAAAGAATTATCCACAAGAATTATTTATTGGAGATTTGTCACAAGGTATCACCATTAAATTCTCAAATAGAAGAAGGATAGACCAAACAATCTTGCACTCATTTCTCAAATCGAACCACAAATGTGAAAGAAGTTCTTGATGATCCATCTTGGGTCAAAGCAATAGAAGAGAAACTTATTTAATTTGGGAAAAATAAAGTGTGGACAATAATACCAAACTCCAATGGGAAGAAAGTGACCAGAACAAAGTGAATTTTTCAAAACAAGTTGGGAGAAGATGGAAGCATAGCAAGAAACAAATCAATACCCGTAGCTCAAGGGTATAATCAAGAAGAAGGAATCGACTTTGAAGAGTCATTTACACCGGTTGTAAGGATGGAAGCCATAAGATTGTTGCTTGCTTATGCCACACACCAAGGATTTAAACTTTTTTTAAATGGATGTTAAATGTGCTTTTTTAAATGGTATCATTGATAGAGAAATATACATGGCACAACCTGCCAATTTTGAAAATAAAAAATTTTTAAACCATGTTTTTAAATTATCTAAAGTTCTTTATGATTTGAGACATGCTCTTAGACCTTGGTATGAAAGATTTATCTCTTTCTTATTGGAAAATATTTTTCAAAGAGGTACCACAAATATAACTATTATCAAAGAATCTAATGATCATTTTATTCTTGTTCAAGTCTATGTGGATGACATAATCTTTGACTCGGCTAATGAATCATTGTGTTCTGATTTTAGTATATTAATGGCTAGTGAGTTTGATATGAGTATGATTGGAGAATTCACAATCTTTCTTGGACTCCAAATCAAACAAACTCCTAATGGCACCTTTGTGCACCAAGAAAAGTGTACCAAAGAATTGGTTAAAAAATTTGGTTTAAAAAATGCTAAGCCAATGAGCACACCAATGCATTCAAATTTTAGACTTGAAAAGGATGAAAATGACAAAGATGTGGATGAAACTAGATTTAGAAGAATGATCGGTTCACTTATGTATCTCACTTCCTCTAGACCAGATATAGTTCAAAGTATTGGAGTTTGTTCTAGATTCTAACCACATCCTAAAGAATCCGATCTTTCAGCCGTTAAAAGAATTATTAGATACATTCATGGCATATATGATTTTGGTTTGTAGTATCCTAAATCTGATAACTTTGGTGTAATGGGTTATTGTAATGTAGATTTTATCGATGATCGAGTAGACAGAAGGAGCACAACCGAAATCTGATGTTTCATTGGAAAGTCACTCAATGTGTAGTCTAGCAAGAAATAAGCTATTATAGCTGAGACTGAATATATTGTTGTATCTTCATGTTGTTATCAATTGTTGTGGCTGAAAACCTAGCTTGCTGATTATAAATTGAAATTCAATAACATTTACTTACCGTGTGATAATATGACTGCCATAAACATTTCAAAAAGTTTTATTTTGTACTCTAGAACCAAGCACATTGAAGTGAGATTTCACTTTATTAGAGAACACGTTCAAAGAAAAACATTGACATTCAATTTGTAAGATCAGATGATCAACTTGTGAATATCTTTACAAAACCTCTAGTTGAGGGCAGGTTCTGCAAGTTGAAAACATTCCTGGGTATTATGTGTTGATTCTCTTATCTAATTTGATGATGAATTTTTCTGAGTGTTTTTGTCTCTCAAGTCGACAAGAAACAAATCTGGACAAATGATGAACCCCTCTAGGTTTTCTTAATTAATGCTGACTATTGCCCTTTGATTCAAATTGGTCAAGCTGAACTCTTTTTGGTGGTCCTTTGTGTTTCCTTAAAACCTACCTTTGGGCCCAAAAGAAAGTTCTATTCTATAAAATGTGCCTCATCATTTTTTTATCATAAATAATTTTTTATCCTCTTTTACCGAGTCAAATTATTTTTACATTCTGGAAGATTTCCTTTGACATCTTTTCATATACTTACTTTCCAATATTAATAAAATTTTTTAATTGATTTTTTTTTGAAAACATCTTTTCAAATTATTTTGAAAGATCACCCTTTATTTTAAACCAGCATTCATTGTAGTTATTGAAAATTGCTCATCTTTCTATCCCAACTTCTACTATTCTCAAAAACTGCATTCATTAGTGTTCATTAAAATTAGAAAGAAGGTGACTGACTACCCGCAGAGGCTCTCTGGCAAACTGTCCTCCTAGAAACTCTCTTTCAAAAAATCAAGCACACACCCATATTCACATTCATTCTCACTCTTCTTCACACTCTTCACCCAAAGAATCAAGCACACACCCATTTCAATAGCGCCTTCAGACACTGGTACTTCTAGGGCAAATGTGGCCAAGGGTAAGAAGCTAATGACCGAAGAGGAACCACCAATGTCTCTTCCTCTTCGATCCTCTTCTCTTCCACAAGGACGTTCTGCTCCTAAAGCTTCCTCAAATCGTTCAACCAAAGGTAACTATCGCCCTTCTCTTCATTCTGTAAAGGAACCTGATGACTTTGATCCTATTGTTTTAAGTCTCATTTTGATAACCTCCCTCATTCTCACTTTGGCCTCTTTCGTTTCTCTTCAAGCATGAACTTCAAATTTCACAGGACAGTTGTAGCTAATCGTCTTTTATATTCAATATATCTGACTAATTTAGATGTATTGGCTAAAAAATGTTTGAACTTTGTTGAAAATATTGTGTACTTGGACTAGGAGAACTTTTTTAAAATTTGAAAACTAATTTACCCTGAGTTCGTTCGAGAGTTCTATGCTAACATGTACTATCATGAAGAAAATATTCATTCATATGTAACAGGCCTCAAAATTTACTTAAACAAAGATTCCATCAGTAAAGTCCTAGATTATTATGACCTAGGTGTAAATGCTTACACCTCTAGTAAGTGGGATAATGATCATGAAATTTTATACAAATATGTTTTGGCCAATATATGGGTGAACATTTTTTTCATGGATGGTGTCACTCCAAATCACTAGTCTCTAGTTCTTGTTAGAGCCCAGCTGCACCGGATCATCACTCATATTCTCTTGTCTCAAAGTGGTTTGTATAAAAGAGTTACTCTCTACGACACCTTAGTTCTGTATGTCATTCTCAACAAAGTTGAAATCTCTTTTGCATACTTGATGATGCGTCACATGTATGATTGCATCTGTAGTGACAAAAATATTTTTTTACCATATGGCATGTTCTTAACCTATTTTTTTGAACATTCTGGTGTTGATCTAACTGATGAGAAATAAGAGAATAGAACTTCTTATTTGAAAGGCAGTGGTGCAGTAAAGCAATCTAAGAAAAAAGGGACTAAAATTAGAAAGGATATTGTCATAGAAGAAGAAGAAGATGAAAGTTTTCCTCCATCCTCGACTATCAGTATATCCTCCTCCAACAAGTATTTAGTCAATGGCATAGTGAAAGATGTTCTCCAAGAATCTGTGAATTTGACCAAACATCTCATTAACTTGAGCCAATAAACAAGAAAATTAGCAATTCAAAATGAAAATTCATTGAGAAAGTTTTAGGGCCAAGTTAAAGTGCTTCTTAAGTGCATTGATTCATTAGAAGATGAACCGATACAATCTAATCAAGAAAATGAAGAGATCATGAAAACAGAGGATAAAGAATCTAATGTCTAGTCCATTGTCTTTATTGCTGCTGCCTAAAATCTAGTTTTTCTATGCCCGTGTTATGATCTTTTACTACTCTTTTTTTATCTGGATAACTATAATCTGAGTGGTAGGATTTAAACATTGAATTGTTGACTTTTTGTGCCTAACAACATTTTGTGTAGGATAGATTTCACTTCCTTAATAACAAAAGAGAGAGTAAACATGAAAAAATAATTAAATGAATTAGGCTAATAGGCTGATTATTGATTGGTGCTGTTTATTTAGCACTGTGCTGGTTGTGTAGCACCATTTTATGATTGTTTAATGTTGCATTATAGATTTAAAGTTTGATAGTTTATTAAGTTTCTTTTAAATATTTTAACAAGTTGGTCTTAATATTGGAAGTTTTGGTTAGATTGATAGACCAAGATGTTTTTGTATAATTGTAATGTTTTGGCATTATATTTGGCTATAATTTTTGTATTTGCATCAATGCTAATTTCAGATTGAAAAATTGCACACATTCAGGGGAAGCTACCTGAATGAAAGAAAGGAGAAGATTAACATAATTTATTGATTCATCAAAAGGAAGTATCATGAACTCTTCTCAATTCTTTATAATTTATTTTATATAATAATATTTGTCATCAAAAGGTGATTGTTAAGCTTGAAAAAAATAACAATAATAATTTGATGATGACTAATACTATTGTTTTGGATTAAAAGTCTAAAAATTATTTGTGATATGTGTGTTTTGTGCAGAAAATCAAGAACAGACCCAATTACAAAAGTCATTACTCATTTTTTTCACTAGGCCATTTCTAATGTGCCCAATACTCCAACCAAAACTCTCTTCTTTTTTCTGATTGTTACCCACGTAAATACCCTTAAATCAAGGTTGAAAAGTTTTAAAAGTAAGCAAAGAAAGGGGAGCTCAGTTTAAGGTTCCATCAAAATGAAAAAAGTAATTATCAAATCTAAGCAACAAAGAGGAAAGAGAAAAAAAAAAGTCAGATGCTAGTGCCAAAAGCAAAAATCAAATCAAAGGTTGAATTAGAAGAAAAATCAGCATAGCATTTTCATCTTTGTGCTACCATTCTAGCTTGTTGAAGCTACTCTCCTCCTATATGCACCATTCGAGTAAGATGAACAAAATAGAGGTTGTGTATCTCTGCTGTAAATCAAATGTCACAATTAAAATTTAGGGTCAAAGAATAGCTCAATAGTTCAAATTATTGAAGCCAAAAGAAAAAGAAAGGAAAAGAAGTAACTACGTAAGGGTTCAAGTCAACTCTAATTACTATTGTTGTCCCATCTCTTCTCTGCATTTCTGCTCTGAAATTTGTAAAAGAAGAACAAAGTCAAAAGTGTCCAACGAAGCTCAAGTTTTGGAAGCTTTACTTTTATTTAAAAGGGTAAACAGTCAGAAATTGAAGTAAAGAGAGTGAGCACACTGTTTGGGTCTTCATAACTTTTGAACTTAACCTTTTTCTCCTTCATAGTTTTATATTGAATTTTCTATTCTTCAATTTTTATCTTTCTTTGTTTCTTATCAATGGAAAAAGATATTAAGTGAGGTATTAGTAAAAGCCATTGAGAGAAAAGATAAAGAGAGTATTCATAGTGAAAAGTCAGAAAATTATTTCAATTTCTTTTGTATGTATCTCTGTTTTGTATTCATGATTCTAAAAGGATTTTCTTGCTATGTTGGGTGAGCACTTAGTGGTTGAAATTCTAAAGAGTGAACCTAGTCAAATCAAGCTTGGGTAAAAATTTGGTTTGTCTCAAATAGGATTGGGTAAAATCCTAGAAAATTAGTTACTTTAATCTTTGTGAAAGATAGTGAAAATTTTACCACTGTTATGGTGAAGATTGGATGTAGGCCACATTGTACAAGGTGATTGAACCAGGATATATGGATGTGTTATTTTCTCTTCTCTGCTCTGTTTCTGTATTCATTCGATATGAGACAAAATAAAATTATTTTCTGCATAATCAATCTAGCAGACGTCATAGCAACTGAGAATGCTTAAAAGTAACTTATTTGCTCTATTTCTGATCAATCGGTAAGAGACAAAATAAAATTATCTCCTGCATAATCAACATTGTAGACTCAACAACAACACTGAGTTAAATTCAGTTTGAATTTGAAGTGTATAAATTTAAAAGAGACCATAGATTCAACTCCCTTCTCTAGGCCAGTGAAAACCTTCAGATAATTTTTTTTGAGATGGCCAAACTATCTGTCTAGAAATTCCAATGTCACATAAGTAGTTTTGACTCCAAAATTTGTTGGGACAAAGGAGATAAAAAAAATCTAAGACTAATTAGTAAGATTGGATATGTATATAAGGTGATATTTAAAGTTCTAGCTAAAAGAATGAGGAGAGTAATGTTAAGATTAGTTAGAGAGAGAGAGTATTCTTGTAAAGGATAAAAAAATTTATGATAAAACTTTAATTGCACGTGAAATTGTTCAGTGATTGAAGTTTAGAAGAAGGTGTTGGCAATCATTAACCTCTGGACTTTCATAATGCTTATGAAAGGTCCAATGAGATTTTGTAATTATTCTGTTCAAAAAGATTATTTTTGGTCAAAGATAGAGAGAATGGGTTAAAAGTGTATCTGTTTGCCATCTATATCAGTCTTGATTAATTAGTCACCTACAAAATTTTTGAAGATGGAGAGAAGAATTTGGTAAGAAAATCCACTTTTGTGTTTTTTTTATTATTATTATTTATACTTCATGTGAATTTCTTAAACATGATGATTGGAGAAGTAATAAAAAATAGATGAATATCTTCTTTAATAATTGTGAGAGATAATATAAAGTTATCATATATACCTTTAATTCGTGTATAACACTATATTATTTTGTTTATTTGAAAATTGGATGAGACAGTAAAAAATTATAGACGACTTTTATATCATATTTTGAGATAATATTTAGGTTGAGTATCAAAAAAAATTGTAAAAAATTATAGACATGTAATATTTTGAGATAATATATGAAATAATTATAAATTTTAACAAATCTAGAGTCTAATACCTGCTAATTGTAAACAAGAATTGAGTATAATAAATATGTAATATGCTAGGTTGTAAGGCAATAGTGCTAGTGATGAAGCACCTTTATAAAATGTTATTGTCATGATTTTCCTTTCTTATAGTACTATATATGTTGCCGTGAGTATTCTATTCCATCAGCTAATGGCTCGTCAACGAAATCATCATTGTTAAATAGGATTGCCTTAACATATAAAGTAAAAATAATTTTGTGATTTTGAAATTAGTATAATTGTTTAAAATTGTTGTTGACAGAGGAAAACAAATCATGTTGAAAATGATATAATGGATGCTTTAAAAATTTCACATGCCAAACCGGTGAATATTTTAGTAGAGTTAATGCAAATTTAATATTTGACTACTTTTGTCAAATAAATTTTATTTTTTATGAGTATAAGTTAAATTTAAATCTTTTATATGTAGTTCAGTAAGTATTATCTTTCTTAAATAAAAATAGTAGTTTATTCATTTAATTGCTTGCCAAGAT
>NC_029785.2:24711531-24723034 GCF_000816755.2 Arachis ipaensis
ATGATACTATATACAATTTTTTTTATTTCTAAAAAAATTAGCCTATTTTTTTTTATCACTGCGAAATTTCTTTCGTCAAAAAATGATTTAGAATATTGTCGGGAATTTTTCTTTTTTTCGAAAAATAACGATATTATCTTATTGACATTTGACAGTAGTACCTTATCTTGAGAAATAATTTAGACTATTTTCTGGCTTATAGAATAATATTATTTCTGGCTTTTAGTAAATTCTAGCAAATGTTATCTCACTTTCATAGAACTTGAATTCAAGGCTTAAGGTAGGGGACGAACTTATCTATCATTTGACCCACTTTGATATCGATAATCATTGTTTTTTAATAAAATAATCATTAATAAATGAAAAATAAGGCTTAATAATTGAAATTAAATAATTGGATTGACGATCATAAGTAGTAGGCAGAGGGCAACTTGTGTATGTTGCTGATATTTCAGTAATTATCACAAGGCACGTGAACGCTGATTCTGATTGTGAAGAATACAGTGCATTTGGGGACTTGTATTAAGAATGCATAAAGGTAGGTTCAGCCATGAACTAATCATGAGCATACAAATTCAATCTTCAAAAAAACAATATGTTAACACTCAAAGAGGATTCAAGCAGAAAAGTTCATTGAATGTATAATATATTTGCCTTATCCACCGACTCAATTTCTTTTTTTATTGATCAACTAATTATTTTAAGAACATTAGGTAAAACATAAATAAATAAAGAAAAGAAACAAAATACAAAATATAAGATGTAAGTTCTCTTCTATTTTATAATAAACTTAAGCTACGAAGATCAATAAAGGTGATGGAACTAAAATTCTATTGTTTTTTTACCAAATTTTATCTATAGTGTTTTTTATTTAGGAATATGGAAACAATTGAATAACTTTCTTTGAGAATTACAACTTCTCTCTATCACAAGGAGATTACAATAACACTCTCTCTTGACAAAAGGAGAACACACTTCTCTCTATATATAGGAGAAAATTACTCAAAGAAATATTATGTTATTCTATCTGAATGACTTGATTGAAATGAATTAAAGAAAAACTCAATTTATATGTAAATTTCTTCAATATGAATCATCCGTCAATTAAAGGTATATAATTCTTCTCTTTTTCAACCATTAAAATTCTAAGGTTATAAACTAAGATTGTTTATTACCTTTCATTTTATTTAGTTATTATTTATTTATTTATTTTCTAAAATTAGCTTTACTAATTTTCACAATCTCCCACTTAAAGCTAATTTTGATAAATTTTCAAAATTTATGTTGCTCATGTATTTCATAGGCCGTATGAGGATCTACACCATTCAAACTTTTCTGTGTTGATTAGTTTTGTCATGGCATCTGCTAGGTTATCTTTAGTGTGAATCTTCTGCATATCAACACCTTCCTTCTTCTACTACTTCCAAACAAAGTGATATTGTACTCCAATGTGTTTTGTTCTTGAATGAAAGGCAGGATTCTTTGCACTGTGCAAGGCACTCTGACTGTCACAATACATAGAAATCTTCTGTTGTTTGTGCCCGAGCTCTTCTATCAACCTTTGGATCCAAATAGCTTTCTTGCATGCTTGTGTAGCTGCCATATATTCAGCTTCTGTAGTAGATAAAGCTACAACAGTCTGTATATTAGATAGCCAGCTCACAGCTCCTCCTGCAAGTATAAACACATAGCTTGTAGTAGATTTTCGTTTATCAAAATCACCTGCAAAGTCTGAGTTATTGACATATCCATTGACAATGAATTCCGATCCTCCAAAACATGATGCAACATTCGAGGTCCCTTTGATGTATCTCAAGATCCTCTTAATAACATTCCAATGCTCTTTACCTAGATCTGCCATAAATCGACTTACCACCGCAACTGCTTGAGCAATATCTGGCCTTCTACAGATCATGGCATACATAAGGCTTCCCACTGCTGATGCATACGGCACTCGAGACATTCCCATCCTCTCTGCTTTACTACTAGGGCACATACTTGAGGATAATTTAAAATTTATAAGAAGTGGGGCTGAAATTGGCTTACATTCTTGCATGTTGAAGCGTTGCAAGATCTTCTTCAAATAATTCTTTTGCGATAGCCAAATCTTCCTATCTTTTTTGTCTCAGTGAATTTGCATCCCTAAAATCTTGTTTGCTGATCCCAAGTCTTTCATATCAAACTCCCTAGTCAACTGTGTCTTCAATTCTTAGATTTGATCTTTGTTGGGACCTACCACCAACATGTCATCCACAGACAACAGCAGAATGATGAAATCATTATCACCAGACCTCTTGTAATAGATAGAATGATCTGAACTAAGTCTGTTGTATCCAAAGCTAATAATGAAAGAATCAAATCTCTTGTACCAACACCTTGGCACCTGCTTTAGACTATACAGAGATTTAGTTAACCTGCAAACCAAGTTTTCTTTTCCTTGTTCTTCAAAACCTTCTGGTTAGAGCATATATATCTCTTCTTCAAGTTCTCCATGAAGAAAAGCAGTCTTTACATCTAATTGCGCTAGATGTAAATCAAATACAACACACATAGACAAAAACTACTCTAATAGTAGTTAGTCTCACCACTGGAGAATATATTTCATTGAAGTCAACACCTTCTTTCTGAGTATATCCCTTGACAACTAATCTTGCACGATATCGTTCAACCTGATCATTACTATCTCGTTTGATCTTATAAACCCATTTGTTACCAATGGCTTTCCGACCTGCTGGAAGTTCAACAAGTTTCCAAGTATGATTTCTATGTAATGCCTCAATTTCTTCTTGCATTGCCGTCATCCGCATAGAAGCGTCTGGATTGCAAATAGCCTCCATAAAATTTATTGGCTTTCCATCTTCTGTCAAAAGACAATATGCATCATGGTTTGTCAAACATAATTTGAGTGCCATGATGGTGTTCTTCTTTGTCAAGTGGATCGACGAACTTCTATGTCATTGGCCTCTGCTTCTTGTTCTTCGTGCTATGGTTCTGCTTCAGAAAGATTACCTTCTCTGCATTTTTCATCTATTTGAACAATGGTTATCTCTTTAACAATGCTGTCATTTTCTTGTTCTTTTTGCAATTCATCTTCTACAAATATCACATCTCTACTGACAACTACCTTGCAGGCAGTGAGATCCTACAGGAGATACCCCTTAACTCCATCAGCATAACCCAAGAATATACATTTTCTAGACTTTGGGTCCAACTTTGTTCTTTCCTGGAAATTGTACATCACGTACACAGGACAACCAAATATATGTAAAGAAGAATAATTAGGTGGCTTACCTTGCCACATCTCCATTGGTGTTTTCAACCCAATTGCAGTTGATGGTGACCAACTTATCACATAACAGGCGGTTTTAACAGCTTCTGCCCAAAAAGACTTGGCTAAACCTGTAGTTTGCAACATAGCTCGTGCTCTTTCTAGGAAAGTCCTATTCATTCGCTCTACTACACCATTTTGCTGAGGCGTATATGCAACTGTGAATTGCCATTGAATACCTGCTTGCTTGCAAAATGTTAGAAAGTCACCATCGACATATTCTCCTCCATTATCTATCCTTAAACACTTGATCTTCTTTCCAGATTCAAGTTCTTACTTTGCTTTGAACTCTTTGAACATCGCAAACACGTCTGACTTCTTCTTGATCGCATACACCCGTAGCCTCCTAGAGTAATCATCAATAAATGATACAAGATATTTTGCTCCTCCTAGGGACATCTCCGGTGATTCCCACACATCAGAATGAATCAATTCCAATATGTGTTTGCTCTGAGCAGTTGACCCACCAAACTTCAATCTATGTTGCTTGCTTGTAACGCAGTGCTTACAAAACGGTAAGTTTACCAATTTGAGTCCGGGAATGAGATTACGCTCTACAAGAATCTTCAAGCCTCGTTCTGACATGTGGCCCAGTTTGCAATGCCATATTATCGTTATTTTTTCTTGGCTTGATGAAGCAACTGATGCTCCTGCCTCTTGTAAAGTATCTCCCACAAGCATGTATAGATTTGCTGCCATCTTTTCTTCTTTTATTACTACAAGAGCTCCTTTAACAACTTTTAAGATCCCACCTTCAATATGGGTCTTACAACCAAGTTCATCCAATTGCCCAATCAACAACAAATTCTTCTTCAAGCCTTTCACGTGTCTTACCCCTTGAAGTAAACGAATAGAACCATCAAACAATTTTTATTTTGACAGTACCCATTCCAACAATTTCTAAGGCATGATCGTTTCCCATAAACACCAATCCTTCCAAGACAGGTTCATATGTACAAAACCAATCACGATGAGGAGTCATGTGCCATGTTGCTCCTGAATCAAAAATCCAAACATCAGTGAGCTGTTTACTGCCTTTAGAACCAATTGTTGCTTCGCCATACAGGATTTCTCCATCATCAGAGGTTCTCGCAACACATCCTTGAGAACTTGATCCTTCTGGAACCTTCTCTATACTCTTCTTATTCCAACAATCTTTCTTGGAGTGTCCTCTCCAACCACAATTGTAGCATTTGACCTGCTTCTTACTTTGTGACTTTGGTCTACTTTGACTCCCACTGGAACCACGCTCCATTGATCTCCCTCTTGTCATCAACAATGCCTCTACTTGTTTTGAGTTCTCTAATCTATCTTCCTTATTCTTGCGCCTAGATTCTTCTTCAAGAACCGCAGCAGCCATGTATCAAAAGAAAGATAATCATTCAAAACATTATTAGTTAAGTTAATGATAAGCTGATCATATGAATCTGGTAGACTTTGAAGTAAGAGCTCTGCACGTTCGTTTTCCGCTTTGGTACATTCCAACGATGAGAGTTGGGAAAATAGCGTATTTAGATTGTTGATGTGATCTGTTGCCGATGTGGACTCACTCATTTGAAGAGTATAAAGTCTTCTCTTCAAGAATATCTTATTGTGAAGTGACTTGACTTCATATAATTTGGTGAGAGCATCCTAAATTTCCTTTGCTGTCTTTTTCTCTGATACACTTGATAAAACTGAGTCAGCTAGTGCCAAGTGTAAGTTTTCAATAGCATTGTTGTCCATCTCCTTCCATTTTTCATCTGTAATTCCAGTGGGTCTACCTTCAATTGCTGTCACGCAATTGTCTTTTCTCATAATGACTTTTATCTTCAATTTCCATATGGAAAAATTACTCCCACTGAATTTTGAAATTTCATACTTTGCTGCCATTTTATTTTAGATGGTAACTCGCAGCGGAAAAAAAATATTAATCAGTAACCTTTGGCTCTGATACCACTCTTAAGTACCAGACAAATGAGACAGCAAAATATAGAGATGAAAAATTAAAAATTTGTATAAAATATGGAAACAATTGAATAACTTTCTTTGAGAATTACAACTTCTCTCTATCACAAGGAGATTACAATAACACTCTCTCTTGACAAAAGGATAACACACTTCTCTCTCTATATATAGGAGAAAACTACTCAAAGAAATATTATGTTATTCTATCTGAATGAATTGATTGAAATGAATTAAATAAAAACTCAATTTATAGGTGAGTCTCTTCAATATGAACCATCCGTCAATTAGAGGATATAATTCTTCTCTTTTTCAACCATTAAAATTCTAAGGTTATAAACTAAGATTGTTTATTACCTTTCATTTTATTTAGTTATTATTTATTTCTTTATTTTCTAAAATTAGCTTTACTAATTTTCACATAAAAAATGATTCTTGAACAAAGGGATGGAATAATGTCACTTTCGACGCAAATGCGGTATGCTAAGCGTAAAGGTCGAAAGGAGAAAGAGTCGAAATAAAGAAGCTTTGGGTTCATATCATGCTATATTTTGATCTAGTATATCGACAAGAGTCGAAAGAGAATTTTGAGACCTCCCAAGTGAGCTTGTGAGATGTAAATCGTAGCTTAGTATGAAGTGACAAGTAACACTAAGGTAGTGGTCGTGAAAGGTATTTTGGCAAGAGTGAAAGTAAAAAAAGCAACATACAGTGTTTGGGAAAATGAAAGATATAAAATAACCCATTAGTCTTTCTTCTTTAGTAAATTTAGAGTACAGGCATCATTTTTCTCTTCTAGAATTAAATTAAGAAATACTCATGGTAACTATTCGTGCAGATGAAATTAGTAAAATTATCCGTGAACATATTGAACAATATAATACTGAGGTAAATATTGTAAATACTGGTACTGTACTTCAAGTAGGTGACGGTATTGCTTGTATTTCTGGTCTTGATGAAGTAATAGCGGGAGAGTTAGTGGAATTTGAGAAGGGTACCATAGGGATTGCTTTAAATTCCCTATTAATATAATAGAAATCTATATATATAATTTTGATAATTTGAAATTTGGAAAAAAAATTGAAAAGGGAGGGATTAAGTATTCTAAAATGAATTCTATGATTTCTATTATATTGTTCTATATTATATTATTTAGGATTATTAGATTAGGTTTTTATCGAGTCGAACAAATCCCAAGTCAATTTTTTTCGTCTTAATTTTTACCTTTTTGAAGGAAAACACGAAAATCTTTCATTATGATCTGGATTGGGTCTCTCTCTTTCGTCTGTAGATGAAAAACTCAAACAAATTCTTGAAAAGATAAGTGAAACAAATCCCGTTGAAAGTAAAAGGCAAAGGATCACAATTAAATCGTACTCAAATATTTAATCGGATCCAAGTCAGTAACCGTCAAGAATGTGGGTGGCAAAAATAAACCTCTAAAAAAATAATCGCACCAAGACGTGGGTCTTTTGGTTAATCTTCAAGCTTAAATAGAACAGGGATTAAAACCTTGGAACTTAATCTAAAGCAGAACATGGAAAAATCTACCTAACATCGAAGAAAAAGATTAAAGGTAAGAACAAATTCCTATAAATAGAAAAAGCCAAAGTTTGAGAAGGGACTTTCATTTCACAACTCACAAAAACACACTAGATATCTGAATGTTTCTAGTCATTCTGACGAAATGAGCAATGAAATGTAGGTGAATGTGAGTGTTGGGAGTCATTTTATTCTTTATGCACTTTATTTTCATTTTGTCTTGCAATTTCTTTAAATTTGTTCCTCAATTAGTTCATCTGTTCTGTGCTCAATAATAATAAAAAGGTTTAGCTAATATATGTCACATGTGTCCTAAGAGCACATAATAAACTTATTATTAGTGAAAAAATTTAAATGTTTTCATTTAATGAATACGAAACAAATACATTGAAAACTAAAACTTTTTATATTTTCAATAAAAACTTCCTTAATTTATAAATTTTAACATATGTCTTAAGGGTACAAGATACATAAACCCATAATAAAATTATCAAGTTCCTTTCATTTCTTACAAAATATTTATTTTGATGCCTATATTCGATAAATTATCAAACAAATCCAATATAAAACCTATTAAAAATGAGTTTTTATTAAGATTGAATTTTAATTTTTTTTTTAAATAAATTTTAAAAGTTCCATCCAACCGCACAACACTTAGATTCTTCATCTGCGCTGAGCATCATAGTTCACAACCGGAGCCTAGAGCCAAATGATTGAAAATGCATATATATATAAATTTAAATTTCGAATATTATTATGGACAAAATACTGACCTAAATCTATAAATTTAAACTTTAAAGCCTTAAGGAAATTATTTAAATTAAACCAATCATCAGCCACGACTTAGCACAAATCTACTCTCGACTCACCTATTCTTGGTGGTTTAGAATAAAACTAGGGGGGCTTAATATTGTTACCTGCTAACACTTTCAAAGCACTTTCATCAGTCTAAACATGAAACAAAATTCAATAGTCGCGCATAATTGTCCATCAATTATCAACAGTATATAACCCCCTAATCAGATTTTCATACTAATTTACATAACATAACCAACAGTTCATATGCTATGTTCGGCTAAACACAGCCACTCAATTATGGGTGCCATCCTCATCATGCTCCATCTCTTCTGCATCCTCAAAACGCTGATCGTTAATATGAAGCTGCAATCAATCAAACTTAATATAAATAAGGGATAATTTCGAAACAAATCTAAAATCTGGTACTGAACATGGGTTTCTTATATAACAGATCGACAATTCGCCATAACCACTAGTCTTTCCTCCCCGGCCCCTCTACCAGTTACTTCGGAGATAAGCAAATACAAAATCATCAATATGAAGCATTAAAGCTTCACAAGTCATGAGAATAGATAAGGATTCCGGTACAGAGAAACACATTACAAACCAGCATTGTGTTTATCCACATCAATACACAAAATAGAATAAAAATATGCCCTCAACCAGTTAATAAATTGTCTTAGTGTAATCATTTTTGCTTCAAATTTTCAAAATAATAACAAAAATCTATATTCCAATATTTGAATTTAGAAATTAGGTTACCATGAACTTGAAAGTGTCAATAGAATGAAATTCCATAAAATAGCATTCATCATTTAAATATCAGAAAATTGTACTTATCAAAATTTTTGCAACAAAGATAGGTCGTCTACCCCTCCGAAGCACAAGCCAGTTATTAGTAAAAAATTCTTTAGAGAATGGGAAGTAAAATCAGTTGGAAAACTTTCATACACTAGATGCAGTGAAGACACTACACAATAAATAGTCAGCCCCTAAAACAAGTAGAATAAAGAGCAAATGAAATGTGTGGCTATCTTGTTCTTATAACAACTGCCAACAACTTTTTCGCATCCATATCTAGCTCAGTCTCTCAAGCCTACCAAGAAAACAAAGCAGAGGAGAAAAAAACAAAAAGATTTTGCCAAACTCCTTAATATTTAATAGATTATCATAAAATGCAATGTATTTTACATTAATATTCAGGTCATGCCTAAGGTTCTCCTTTAATCAGAATTCAGAAAATGGTACTTGATCCAAAAAGTATATAGTAACCTGATTTGTTCTAGATACTTAAAAAAGTAAGGAAACGAAATAAAACAAGGTTCATGATGTTTGCAATAGCAACAAGCATTTAAACAATTTAAACACATCTGACATCTTCCCTCCTGACCTGGCCTCTCCCTATATCACAGACCATTCAATAACCCACAGTGCTGAACTAAGAGTGTCTTCGAATAAAGCATTTGGAGGACAAAATGTATTTTCTAAGAGGCTTTTAAATCCTTTCATTGGAAATGCTGTTTGGATATTAATAGAAAGAATTTTACAACTTACAAAAGTATCTTATAGAGTAATTTTTTTTAGTTTAAATAAAGAAATTAAAAGACCCCATAAGAAAGGGAATTCTCAAATTCGTCCATTATCTCTTCCTTTAAAACTTGATTGACAACAAATTTGTTCTCAAACTTGATACATATATATCATCTTTTGTTGTTGCACAAACAAGACATTTCAGAATTACATCAATTTAGTTACACAATATTTTAAATTCTTCAAAAATTTTAAAATACTCTATCCAAACAACACTCTAAAGGATTTTAGGCAAGAAAAGAATGAAGTTCTAGTTTGAATGTGTTAAAACAGAAAGCAAATGATAATTATTCCATATCAAGAGAGGAACAATTAATCTGCAAATTTTAAAATTGATTCAAGAGACTCAGTAGATCAAGACTCAAGCATAACACCATATAAAAGGAAAAATAAAAACAACCACCAAAATAAAAGAGAAAGCACAATTAACAAATAACCTAAAGTATCATAACTGAATTTACAGAAACTTTGAAGGTTAGACATAAAATAGTGATAGACAACTTTGAAGTATCCATAACTGAATTTGCAGAAACTTAATCACAAGAGAAGTTGCAGGATTATATGTCAGAATGTGAGACTGCACAAACAAAAGTGGATAGGGAACTATGAGGAAGAGCAACCAACCTCGAGTACTGTACGCGCTAGATCATGATGTCCATTTGACTGACCAAGAGAGTTCGCTGGATTATGAGAGATATAACCTTCTTCCTCTGGGGGAAAATGAAGATCTTTAGCAAGGTAACAACTAGAACAATCTACGGGATCAAACCTTTCCAAATTTTAACAAACAAGGTAAAAAGCGAAGCCCCGCATATACCTTCCTCTTCCCCTTCCATCTGATCAGCACTGAAAACCCAATCATGCTCTTCTCCTTCCTCTAAAAGAACAATATCAGCACAAACAACTCAGAAAGGAGTAAAAAGTAAAAACACAGTGTTAATAACAGTATGGGAGGTTAGCGCTAACCATCATTTGGTTCTGGATTAAGCTCTGCACACTCACAGAATACTTGAAACAAAGTATCCACTGCAAAAATATACATATAAGCAAACCCCGGAGTAACAAACTAATAATCTATCAACAAGAAAAGTACCAAAGTGTAAATTGGCAACATACATTGAGTAGGATCAGAGGGAATAAGCCTCATCTCTGTGATCCTGGATAAATCCTGTATGTCACTGGATTCAGAGTCGGAGTTTTCGGAACCATCCTCTTCGGCATTAATGTCAATCTTCAGGAAGCGCCCTACTAGTCAGAGATTTGAAAATAACAAAACGACTAAACTATAACACATTAATTAAGAAATGATAGGTGATACCTGGGTGTATAAACAAGGATGGGGGTAGGCATCTGGGTCTCTTGAGACGGCATGGAGGGAAATAGACAAGAAATCAACAGCGTATCCCTTGGTGTTGTCTACATCGCTGAGCCATATCACTTGCCCGCAACAAACAGAGTCACCAGATTGTGATGTTTAGTAAAATTGAGTATGTAACTGTAAAAGGAAGGAAAGAGCTATGGAAAATAACAAGTGATTTAGTTACTTGGTAGTAATATAGAGTGTGCCGGAGGAGATGGGAGGGAGGTTGGCAAGCACAAGGTCCACACCACGCTGCATGTGCATGAGTTCCTCCCCATTCTCAGTGTCCAGGACAGGTTGTCCATTATTGTTTCTCTCAGTGAAGTTTCTCAACCCTAAACCCATTTTATCACCGATTCCACGAATATCTATTGACTCTTACAACGAACTTCAGCTTAGCTATTACGGTTGCACACGGTTATGTCAGCTCAAGCTCACCTTTGGTTAACAGAATCAGACTACAATTTTAGGAAACACACACACACACACACACACACAAAACCACAGAAATATAAATTTATACAAAAGAAGTAAATTTATAATTAAAAAAAAAGGCATACTTAAAGCGAGAACAGGAGAGGCAGCGAAGCAGAGTGGGAGGCAAGGGGAGAGCGGCGGAGAACAGAGAGGAGCAGCAGAACAGAAGAGAGGCGACGGCCGGAACTGGAATGCACCGCTAGAGGAGGTGACGGCTGGCGAGCACCACGTGAAGGCGACGGCAACGGCAGAGCTCAAGGGACTGGAGGTTGAATCAAGCCTTCAAGCTCAGGGGCCCGGAAGAATGGTGACGGCTGGGGCTGGAGAAGAGCGGAATGGCAGGCTGGTGTCGCTGGAGGAGGATGGAGGAGATGTGGAGAACTGGATATTCACAGAACAGGAATCCTCGGGATTTAGGGTTTTAGTTTTTGTTTTTGTTTTTATTTTACTTTTAATCTAATAAG